>NW_024870681.1:14697500-15065000 GCF_019054845.1 Dipodomys spectabilis
GCTGAAATAATTGTAACAATGAGATGTACAAGATACTATGTTGAAAACAAACTTTACAACTTGAGGAGGGAGGGAGAAGTTGGGGGTGTGGGGAGGTAAGGGATGGGAGTGGATAAACAAAGGAGGAGGTACCAACACTCGATAGGAAATGTACTCATTACCTTACTCATGTAATCGTAACCCCTCTGTGCAGTATTTTTACAATAAAAAAAAAAACATAAAAAAATGTAAGGAAGGGAAGGGATGGATCAAAGAGAGATGAGACTGTTGAAGAGAGTGATACAGATCAAGATGCATTCTTTGTTAAATGACACCTCTCTTGTAGAACTACCTACAGATAATAATTTTTAAATTAAAAGGATAAAAACAATAAAAGTTTATATTCAGGGAAAACTGAAATTTCTCTCCCCAATTGGTACATTCTGTCCATGAGAATATTATCTGACCTATTTACCATTGTAGGCAAACAGTAAGGAATGTGTTCACATAATGGGCAGTCAGGTATTTACTGACTGAGTTATAAATGTAATGAACAAATGCCTTCCACTTTTTGTGTGGTGTGGAGTGGTACGGTGTGTGTGTATCTCTGTGTGTGTTGTCTGTGTGTGTGCGTGCACACACACACATGTACCAGTACTGGGGCTTAAAATCAGGGCCTAGGTGCTTAGTTTTTTTTGCTGTCCCTTAGCTTTTTTGTTCAAGGCTGGCACTCACTCTATGACCTGAACCATGGCTCCACTTTCAGCTTTTTTGCAGGCTAATTGGAGATAAGAGTCTCTTGGATTTGTCTGCCCAGGCTGTCTTTGAACCTTGATCCTCAGATCTCTCAGTTTCTCTGCAAGTGTCATACTTTTAACACAATACTATTTAATATTAACTATGTATATAAAATGATAGTTACAGGGCTGGGCAGGTAGCTCAGTGGTAGAGTGCTTGCCTTGCATGCATGAGTGCCTCAGCACCACATAAGCAGAAAAAGCCGGAAGTGGCACTGTGGCTCAAGTGGTAGAGCACTTGTCTTGAGCTGAAGAGCTGAGAGACAGCACCCAGGCCCAGAGTTCAGGCCCCATGACTGGCAAAAAAAAATGATAATTACATATAATTTTTGCAACATATATTTGACATATGTATGCATATATTTAACGTATGTAATTGGATATATAGTAAATGTTGTGTATAGAGTTTGGATAATTTTATAATGTTTTCTTTTGTTAAGCAAAACATAACTCCAATAGTGCCTTTTTGAATTTCCAAACAAATAATTCCAGGTTATCATAATCATAGTTTTAGCTATTTATTTCACAATACTAGGGTTTGAACTTGGAGCCTCGTGCTTTCCAGGCTCTCGAACTTGAGTCACACCTTCTTGTTTTATTTGCTGCTTATTTTAGAGATAGGGTCTCATGAACAGTTTTAGCTAGGCTGGCTTGGATATATAACCCTCCTGCTCTGTCTCCCAAGGAGCCATGATTAAAGACATGAGCCCCTGCACCTGACAGTAGCATTTTTGTGCCATTGTCAGTGTCAGGTTCTGGGTGAAGTGACACGTGTACATGCATTTTATCAGACATTATGGCAGCCATGCAAGGTAAATATTGCTATTTACAAATAAGGAAAATGGGGGTTAGCCAGATGTGTCCAGGGTTAAGTATCTATTGGGGAGGGAGAGAGAGGATTTGAACTCAGATGGAATGCCAAAGCTATGTTTTCTCCACTCTGCATCCTTTTATGAAATCACAGGCTTTTACCACTTAGAGAGTGCCATTGGGGTGGAGTAGGGGGCATGGTGCTATGAACTCAACATTTTCTTCAAAGAGGAGATGGATCTTCTCATCCCAGGATTCCAGACCTCGCCATGGTCCTTCTGCTTCTCTTATATGCAATATGAGTGAAGTTCTGCATCTACAACACAATTAAAAATATTCAGAACACACAACCATGTTCAAAACTCTCCTAGAAAAAAGTGAGAACTATTAAGTATGCCATAAATGTCAGTGACGATAATCCTTTTAGCCAAAACTCACACACTAACTCTTATTTTTCTAAGTTTTACAGTTACGACTTCAACAGAGACGGACCCAGGAGCAACTGGCTAACCAAGGCATCATACCACGTGAGTACCTACTGCTCTTTCTCCTCTACTCTACTGCAGGACCACAATATAAGGGAACAAGGAAGTGCCTCTGAAGTTATTGAGCACCGATGCGTTGATTTCTCAATATCCTGACAAAATTTGTGTCAGCAGAAACCCAGACTTGGTATCCTTTGCCCTTGCTGTCAATTACTTGTATATAAGTTGTGTCTAAAAATTCTAATATGGTTAGTTGGCTTCCACCAGTTGGTAAACACAATTCACTATGGCCATTCTTGACTCCTCTCTTTTAAAACTGCATATAATCATTCCTCTTTCCAGAAGTACTAATCATGTCAGGTGTATTACCTTAGTTGCTTGGGACATTTGAGTCCACAATGAATTGGATATTGTTCAATAGTTCCTTTCTGAAAGATTGGGTAGCTATACCATTTCAACACAAATGCTGGAATAATCAACCACTAGCCATAATCTGCATCAGAGAAGGAATATGCTGTAGAAAATATTTTTGAAATTCCCACTCATTACCAACTCAATTTTACTTTGTCAGTACCTATAGAAATAAGGGAAAGGGGGCTGTAGGTGAATTAAATCAAGTTAAGCTGTTGGAAGCCACACTAACTTCCTTCCCAATGAAGTTTTCAAAAATCAAGACTTGTATTGGCCCTTGCCCAGGCTCATTCACCTGTATAACACCATCCTGACTATGACTTCTGGGTTTAATGTGCTTACAAGCAGGGGAGAGCTCACCCTGTGGTCAGCACACAGACCTTATGGGCCCTGTCTGTCTGAACATGGCAGAACTCAAACTGCTTTAAGCCTTTTCTTTTCAAAACTCAAAGATACTTTTCTTTTTTGTTGTTAATGTTTATTCTCTTGAAGTTAGATACATTCCAATTTTTAATGTCTTTGCTCCACACTTTTTCATACTTAAAAAAACTTTTTAGTACATTTTATACATTTGGGGGGCACATAGGAATGGTATGATGTGGGGGGATTTGCATGAGTTACACAATGAATTGTAGGCAGCTAACAGCAGAACTTTTTCAGGGGTTTGTTAAGCATCCAAGAGACATCTCCTCCACAGCCACATTTACAGCAATTCTACAGGGTGGTCTGGGACAGCTTATTCTTCCCCGTACAGGGTGCTAAAGACAGAAAGCAAAGGTCTACAGAGCTCAGGTCAAGGAAACAGTTTTACCTAGGCTGATGTGTCTTCCCCCTTAATTCTGGGAACACAAATGGAACAAATAGATTCAGAACGTTGTAGTTAGCCCAAGTTCATAACTGATCGAAAGCTCAGCACATTTGCTTGAATGCTCTGAGCATGAGTCTTGAAGCTGGGATTTGAATAAGAAATATATGTATATATATATATGAGGAGTTAAATCTAGGAATCAGAAAAATAACTAATAAAAGTTCCTAACTCTATTCCTTAAAAAAGTGATACATTTGTAATATCACCTCCCCTATTAGCTCAATTGATACATAACATTTTATTCTCTGTTATTTTCATAATCACACAATATGGATACTAACAAATAATATATAAGAGAAAATTTACATCCATCATCTATTGTATCATTATGATAATTTTATTGGTAGGGCATGTCTGGCAAATAATGAAAATTACTAGGAACTGAACCCAGGGCTTCCAATCAAGTATTTCATCACTTGAGCCATACAGCCAATCTTTTTATCTTTCATTTTAGTTTTAAAACAGGATCTCACCAATTTTGCTGAGCTTGCCTCAAACTTATGATCTTCCTGTCTCTACCTCTCAAACAGGCATGCACCACCATACCACTATAAGCTTTTAAAAACAAAAACAAATTTAATCAATGATAAAGGTTTAAGACTCTTCTGCCACCTATTCTCAACCATGCTTGCTAAGGGTGTGTATTCCGCTATGGAAAAGTGCACATGCATGTCTGATGCACACTGGAATCCCTGTCTGGGCAGACATGTTCTGCTTTAGCTCTTCTCAGAAAGCTAGAGCCAGGAAAAGGGTCTTTACCTGCTAACAGTCAGCCTCTCCAAGCCAGTCTGAGACCAAGAGCATAGTCTCCCTTCAGTGAGAGGCAATACATTTCCTCAGGCCCTGAATTCAAACCCCAGTACAGAAAAAGCAAGAAAGCAAGGAAGGAAGGAAGGAAGGAAGGAAGGAAGGAAGGAAGGAAGGAAGGAAGGAAGGAAGGAAGGAAGGAAGGAAGGAAGGAAGGAAGGAAGGAAGGAAGGGAGGAAGGAAGGAAGGAAGGGAAGGAGGGAGGAAGGGAGGGAGGGAGGGAGGGAGGGAGGGAAAGAAAGAGAGAAAGAAAGAAAGAAAAATGAAGAAAGGAAGGAAGGAAGGAAGGAAGGAAGGAAGGAAGGAAGGAAGGAAGGAGAAAGGAAAAGAGGGAGGGAGGGAGGGAGGAAGGAAGGAAGGAAGGAAGGAAGGAGAAAGGAAAAGAGGGAGGGAGGGAGGGAGGGAGGAAGGAAGGAAGGAAGGAAGGAAGGAAGGAAGGAAGGAAGGAAGGAGGAAAGAAAGAAAGAAAGAGGAAAGAAAGAAAGAAGGAAGGAAGGAAGGAGGAAAGAAAGAAAGAAAGGAAGAAAGAAAGAAGGAAGGAAAGAAAGAAAGAAAGAAAGAAAGAAAGAAAGAAAGAAAGAAAGAAAGAAAGAAAGAAAGAAAGAAAGAAAGAAAGAAAGAAAGAAAGAAAGAAAGAAGAAGGAAAGAAAGAAAGAAAGAAGCAAGGCGCTAGTAGCTCATGCCCGTAATCCTATCTACTCAGGAGGCTGAGATCTGAGGATCATGGTTCCAAGCCAGCCCAGGCAGGAAAGTCCATGAGACTCTTATTTCCAATTAACCACTCAGAAAATCGGAAGTGGTACTGTGGCTGAAGCGGTAGAGCACTCACCTTGAGCTGAACTGCTGAGGGACAGTGCCCAGGCCAAGAGCTCAAGCCCCATGACTGACCAAAATAAATAAATAAATAAAAATAAAGGAAGGAAGGAAGGAAGAGAAAGAAAGAAAGAAGAGAAGAGAAAAGAAAAGGGGAAGGAGGGAGGAAAGGAACGAGAAAGAAAATTAATCTTGTATTTTATATTAGATTACATCTTCAGAGCTTGCCAATAGTATAAACATACAAACCTCTCTTATTGTGGTAGAGCTGAGGCTAAATAAAACTTTAGTCTCCTATTCCTCATGTTGCCTTTTTCTACAGATGTAAAATGAATCACTTGACTTTTTAAAATTTTATTTGATTGTAAAGATACTGTACAGAGGGGTTACAGACAGTTCCATGAGTAAGGCAATGAGTGCATTACTTGTCAATCTGTTACCCCTTTCCTGTTGTTGTCCCATGATCCCTTCCCCCCACCCCCACCCCCGCCACACTCCTCCCCCTATTCCACTCCCCTCGCCCAGCCCAAAGTTGTAAAGTTCGTTTCCAATATACTGTCTTGTGAGTATCATTGTTGCAATGGGTCATCCTGTGTCCTTGTTTCAGCCTTTTGTTATTCCCCTTCCCTTCCCCAGATTAGACAAATGTAAATACAAGATGCAGGGTACCAAAATCAAGTACAGTGACAACAGGGGATATACCATTGGGGGAGGAACATAAAACACGTACATTTTTATGACAAAAAGTTCAGCTGAAAAGACAGACAGGTAGATGATAGGTAAGTGGATAGGTAGGTAGACAGACAGACAGACAGACAGATGACAAAAAATTCAGGTTCCATTATTAACATATCATCTTTGTTATACTGCGACCAGCCTTGAATGAAAAAACCCACTGAAATATCTCTGATGGTTTTCACTTCAGTTACCCTCTGAATTGATGATTAAACCACAGATTTCTCTCCTGCTGATACTAATGAATGGAAACACCTGCTTTCCAGCTGACTAGTACAAGGAGTATATCTCAAGTTTTAGGGTTTTTATTTATAATTTTGCAATGTTAGGAATGGAATGCTAGATAAAGCTCTGTACTACTGAGCTGCAGCTCCAGTCCCACATTACCACCTGTAGACTAGAAGTCACAAAGCTTGAGGTATGGGGGCCAGAACCCTTGGAAGAATATCAAACAGTGAGAAAGAGGCTCTTGGGTCAGGTAGATAAGCCCAGGTCATATCCTAAAGATTCTTTTCACGTTTATAATATTAGTTCTGAAATTCACCTTTCCAACCTGCCAGTCATGAAATGTTGGTGAAATCTCTTCTCAAAGTTCAAGAGTCTCAAGGTTAAAAATTAGTATTTGTACCTGTCTCTGAACACCCACCCCCCTACCTAAAACCTGAAGTACTGGTACCTCATGCCTATATCCCAAAATACTCTTGAGGTTGAGACTTGAAGATCGTGGTTCCAAGCCAGCCTGGCCCAAAAAGCCTTTAAGACTCTTTATCTCCAATTATTCAGGAAAAAAAGTGGAAGTATGGCTCAAGAGGTTAGGTACCAGCCTTAATCAAAAAGGGCCAAGTGGGAGCTCAAAAGCCCTAAGTACAAACCCCACTACGGGCACAAAAATAAATAAACAAAACCCCATATCTAATTCTCAAAATGGAGATATCCTATTGCCTAGTTTGCCACTATGACTACAAGTTAAAGAAATGGCCTTCACTATTTCTCCTTTTCAGGCTTCAGGCTGCAAGGCCATGAAGACCTGGTTCTTTTATGACCACAGGGCCCATCTCACCCCCTCCCTTGTAGATCACACTAGCACTTGGGTCTAGTCATTGTTTTGTTATGTATGCTTTCTTATCTTCTATTCTCTTCCTTGGGCACTACATTGCTTGGTAGAATTCTAAATGGTATCATTTTATGCCAACTATTTTGGAAGACTTAGATAATCATCCTTATGTGGCTTAGATATTAAAATGGCCACAGAGTAATGTGGTATATATCAGCTATCTTTTTTGGAGCAAGGTTTTGGGGAACACTTACAGTAGAATCCGACATGATCTTTCTCAAAGGGCTTACAATCTAGAATGAGTCCCCAGTCACCCGCATTTAGCTGTTCTGTTAATAATTTGGGGGCACATTGAGCTCCCTACATAAGAATATTAGGAAAGAAGAAGAAAGCATAATTTCTGTTCTCTATTACTGAAGACAGTCAGGAAAATGGAATTCCAGGGGAAATGGAAGGGAATTTCCCCTTTTCCCTGGAATACAAAGGAGGGAAGAATTAAATTGGTGTTGTAGAGGAGCTAGAGCACAGACAGGCTGCTACTTAGCCACAAAGTCTCAAAGTTGCCAGTGGCCAGAATGGAATCTCTAGCTCTGTTGAGCCCATAATCAATGTAAATGAATTTCAGGATACAATGAGCTGTCTATGAATGGTACTGCCTTTATTTTTTTTGCAGACTAATCCAAACTACCGCAGCCATATATATACTGCAGAGCCTTGGTAAATCCCTGAACTCTGTGGCACTTCTGAATAGCAAGAAGAATGACCGGGCCATTCCCGCACACCCCACCCCTATGCAGCTTCACCATAGCTCGAGAAGTTGACTGGACAAAGTCTCTCTTCCTTTTCTCAGTGCAATTCCTATGACTTGGCTTCTCTCTACAGCACCCACTTTACCACACACTGTTGGCTGTCTGAGCAGAACACAGCACCAGAGGATTGATCTGTCTGCCTCTTCCCTTCTTTCTAACAACTGAGCGTCTGAGATAGGGAAAGGCATCTTGGATTTTCTTATCAAGTCCATATGGGTCAAAAGCTAAGTCCCCCTCTTTCCTCCCATCTCTCCTTCAATTTTCAGTTTCCATTCCTTTGGGACTGGACAAAACAAAAAGCAAGCAAACTGAAGCACCCAGTTATTCAAGTACAATTTGAATTTGTCTTTCTACCTTTTTTAATTTTCAGAGAAATCCCAAGATATACAAAATTCTGTAAGTGCACAAACTAGATCTAAACGTATACAGCCTACATTGGGGGGGAGGGATGAACTGTTCTCAAATCCTTAAGACTATATAATTGGATACCAACTAAGCAATTTATTACCAATCTACAAAGAAAATATTATCTCCAAAATATCATTACTGGTATATAGCTCATTTTATAGGTAAGAGACAAGGTGCAAAGGAAACATCAAACTAGTTCCAGGTTGCACTAAAATTAGACCACAAAACAAGGGAATCAATAGTTGTAGATGGATCCTCTACTGTGAGTCATCTCATTCCTCTTTAATCTGGTCCACCACTGCCACAGATTTATGTCTGAAGCAATATTGTCTTTTCCCCCAAAGAACCCCACCCACATGAATTGTTCATCTGTATGTCTGTCTTGAGTTCATGAATGGCATCTATAGTTACCAGACAATGCCTTTTTACATTAGGATATGCAATTCTAAGTCACTATGGTTCTAGACAGTTGAAGTGAAAAATTAGTGTTGCTATGCTTACCATCTTTTCTCTGGACAGACATACCCTTTCAGAAATACTGGAAATCAATCCCAGTGTTTCACTGCTCCTCTTTGAACTCATAGATTCTCAGGGACTTTAAACTAGAACCCACTGGCCTTGTAAATACCACTGCTAAGGTTCTTAAACTTGGGCACCAAAGTCACCTGGAGGGCTTGTTCAAACACAAATCCCAATGCCCTATCTCCAGAGCTTCTGATGCTACTGCAGTTCTGTGCAATGGAGCTCCAAATTACACTGAGAATGCTGGCCTCGGAGCCATGCTTCGAGAACCATAGCGCTTCTTCTGCTGAGGTTTCTGGCTCTTTGATTGTGACTCTTGGCCAACAGAGCCAGATTCTCTCTCAAAGCCTGGCAGTCAGAGGTCCGCTTGAGGGAAGCCATGCCCTGTAGCCCTATCTCTGCTGACAGAGCTGCAGCCCAGCACTGCACCCTACCTGTGCAGAAGAGTCAGGCCTGTGCTTGAATTAGTTCTCAGTGCGCCCACAACCTACTTTCACCCTTACCCATGATCCCCTAGGAAGCATTAGATCAGTGGAGTGAAGACTGCAGGAGGTCCAGCCTTATCTCAGAAGAGTTCTCTGAGCTCTAAGTAAGCAAATGTTTATACACACAGCTGACCCAAATTAACTGGAGCTATGGGACAGAAATAGGAATAGCCCACAACTAAACGCCGAGGCGAGAACATGAATTCCCCTGTGAGGAGCCATTAATCTTCCTCCAGGGGGAAGCGAGGCAGATGTGTGGCGGCCTGGATTTATAACTGCATTTTTATTTGAAATTACAAGGGCTTATTTTTTTAATTTAGAAATCCAAATTCCTTCTCCATCTTAAATGTCAATGTCCTTTAAATACAACATTTTGCCATTCGATACTCCCTGGGCTGGAAGCAGAAGTGGTCCTTTGTGTATCCCTCCCCCCCCAAAAAATAAAATCTACTGGCTTGGGGGTCATTATTGTTTCTTCAGGCCTGCAGGGTAGATGGCTAAAACCCACATTCTCTGGAGTCACAGAGAAAGCAAACCTCAACCCTAAGGCCACTGCAGGGGAGTTTTCCACAGTGTGACCTCCAGCCAGTGTCCCACATACCCTTTTAAGCCTTGAGAAGAGTGTGTGGTAAAAACAACATGCAAACCACTTGAGGGTTCTTCCCAAGACCTTGTTAAATGGACATAACATCCCATCCTATGGTAGAAGATTCTAGAAGACTTCTGTGTTCCTGGTGTGAGAGAACTGCATCATGCGACTCATTTCACAGAATTATTAACACCAGGGAACAACAAAGCATCACTTTAACCAAGCTAAGAGACATGAAATGCAGTGTTTCTTAGACCATTTAACCAACTCTGCTAGTAAAACCTAAACAGCCTTAGGCATAAAAAAATTAGATAAATTCCCAAGCCCAATTAAAGCCAATTGTGTTTGGAAGGGAAGAGATATCTCAAGATATATTTCATATAATTCCCTTTGGGAAACTTCTTGACACAAGATATGTGTTATTCTTTTGAACCACTTAGTAAACAGATCAATTTAAAAATCAATGCCTTTTAAGGAATTAAGCCACAGTAATATGTAATGTCTAATTAAATGACCCCAGGTGACAGGGCAGAAATGAAGATCTATTGGACCACAGTGCACAGGTTCACAAGGGCTACTGGATTTCAAGCAGACTTTTTGGAATCTGATTTCCTGGAGAAGAAGGAGCAGTCTTGTAAGACATTGCTCAATAGATTTCCTTCCTATGGTACCCAAGTCAAAAAGAAAATGCATGAGCCACCATGCATTACTTAGAGTCATGGAGCAAGGAAAAATAATGATGATAAAGAGTATTTACAGTGATGAGCATGGCAGACACACCCATTTTAAGGGCAAATAGCAATGTCAGATCGGTGGGCAATGTGCTATTCAAGCAACATATTCAGGTGTTCTTCTTAAGCAAAGGAAGCCACTTCATATCTAGTCAAAAAGGAGGAGAAACTGTGCCGGTCAACTGTGCTGTGAATGTGGCAGCCTTTAAAACTGTTTCACAAGTCCCTAGGACTGTTTGACATGTCCCATTGGTCAGCCTGGTCAATGATAAGATACAGTAGGAAGACTAATGGAGTATGCCTTATTAATTCCCCAAGCAGAATCCTACTTGAATGTCCATCATGACTACAGCCACATCTTAATGTCCACCAAGCTAAGCTGCAAACTGCTCAGATTTAGTCTGTTCTTAATGACTGAATGCAACACATACACACACACACACACACACACACACACACACACACACACACACACACACACACACGAGTTGATCTGGCTTAATTTTTAAACCAGCCAGCATTTGGAAGAAAACTTCATTGCCTACAGCTTAAGAGTGAACATGTATTTTGCTTACTGTAGAGCTCTGGGGTCATGTGATTCATCAAGTTGTCCAGACTTGCAATTGGTTCTTCATATTCTTTTTTTAAAAAATATTTTTCTTGTTGTACAGATGATGTGCAGATGAGTTACACTTATGTAAGTCAGGTAGAGTACATTTCTTTTGGGGCAGTGTCACCCCTTCCCTCATTCTCTCCCAATTACAATAAAAAAATATAATTCTGCAACCTATGACTTCATCGCTTAGCAAATGAACAGGGAAAACTTGTATCTCCTAATGGAGATGGATGCAGGAGGCCTGTAAACCTATAAACCATAGGATTTTGCTGAACTGCATTTCACATAGAATAGGTTTACCGAGTTTTCCTAATGAAGAAGCACTCTGAAAGAGAGATGGGACTCCATAGAGAAAAACACAGAGATGGCATCAGGTCCGATGATCTAGGCTGCTGTTGTATACACAGTCTCCTGGTGCCTGTCTACGGATGTTCATAGTCAACTATCATATTTTGAACAGTATCAGGTATCAAAGGACCTAAACTGCAAGTCCTAACTGTATGACCCTGAAGAAGACGATCCATTTCTATAGATTTCAGTTTCTCCATTCTGTTTAAGGTCAGATTTGAACTTGGAATTGAACTTCACCATCCCCAAGGTCCCTTCCAATCCTCCAAGTACAATTCTGTGTTGTTGTTTCCCCCCCCCCCCCACTGGACACTCTGGGTTGCATGTACATGACCAACCACCCACATTCTTTCTCCAAAGTACTTGCCTTCCTGCAATATGCCCCCACCCACTTCAGATCTCAACCATTGCCCCAACTTTTGAACCTGAGCCAAAGAGGATGCTAGCTACCCATCTACCTTTAACCAGTGATACTTCTGGCTCCTCTTGTTTTCTCAAGAACTTGGAATGACCCTGCCGCCACCATTTCTCTCCTGTCACGCATTTTGCTTCTGCTGCTTCCTCCTGGTTTAGGCTTGACTTCCACCTTCCTCTGCCTCCTCTGGCTTCCAGGCATCTCGTATCCTCTGGGCTTCTCTCTTTCATTGCTTGTGGCCTAATAAAGGCAATCACTTACAGACTGTGCATAGCTCAGCAAACACTCAGCCAGTCTGGCCACACTGACCAACACCCTGAGGCCAGTCTCTTACATCTTTATCTTTCTGTTACAGCACTGAAAAGCCCAACTGAATTCCATGAGCAAAGAAAAAAGTTGGATAGTGACAAGGTAATGTGGAAAATGGTCTTTCCTGATCTGGAACAATTCGGTTATAGATCTCTGACTGCTTGACTTTAGCCAAAACACGAGAATTCCTATAAGCAATTCCTTCACTGTGGAATCGACTACGTCAACGTTGAAGTTACTGTTGTTAAGTACACACACACACACACACACACACACACACACACACACACACACACACGTATACATGTATATATAAATACATATTCTCAATATATTTAATATATATATGTATTCTCAACCTTCCTGATGTTGGGGAGAAAAATCATAGCAAGGATGCATAAGAGGTCAGAAGGACTTTTAAAATGGAAGTAAGGGTAGTTAGCAAGATGCCTTACCTTTTATTACAGTCTTCTCTAAGCAGATTTTCTTCAATGAGATTCCATGGGAAGGCAAGACCCATGGGGACATTATTTACTAGTTACTTAAAGGCAATAGGAATTGTGTTTAAGTTTCCTTTGAGGGGGTATTGGAAAAGGGTTTGCTTGGGGTATGGGGTTTTGTTTTGTTTTGTTTCTTTGGAGTTTTGTTTCTTTATGTGTGGCATTTGAAGAGGACAATCAGTTTATCCTGCAGCATTATGTAAATCTCTGAAACTTGCATTTATCAAGAATACAAATACTAGTTAGGAACTATTAGCACTTGGAGTGGAAGAGAAGGCTCATGAGGCGTCCACATATTAGAATTTCTCTGCCGAGGACTTATACCCTTGCAACTATGATGAGACAAGGAGGACAGGATGCTAAGGCTCTTCAAAGCTGCTCCTGGAGGGCTGTGATTCCTACTACCTGGAAAAGAAGAAAGAATGACAGTCTTCCATCAGGCCTAGAGAGACCCCCACCTACTCCCCCAGCTCCTTCTCAGAAACCCATAGGCCATGAAACACAATGAGATGCTTTAAAAGCCTAGAAATAAAAAACCAAGGATCAGGGATCTGCTTTGGTCTAATCTACATTATCCCTCCAAACAGCTCCAGTGAATAATCTGTTTCTAGATGCTTTACAAAGTATACAGGTTTTACATTTTCCCATGTCCTAAGGGAGACTGCAGACAACTCACAGGGGTGGGCCCTATGTTACCATGTTCCAACAGGTAGATTTAGACCATGTGTTATCCTTGACCTGGGTTATATTTAAGAGGTGACAGAATAGGGTTGATCATAAGACAAACAGCTCAGTATCCCAACTGACTACTATTAACATGAGTCTGTTTGGTCCTGGCTTTACATGTATCCAAGCTCTGTCTTTCTCTCCTTTATTTTCCCATCCTTTTGTGTTTCTCTAGCAACAAGATAGGTCAGTTTTCCATATGGTATACAAAGAGTATGTTTCCTTTGGGGAGAAATTGAGGCTTTTGTTTATAACATTAAAACTAGGCCATTCTCCATGTTTGTGTTCTACAGACTGAAGATTCTCTGAAGCACAAGGGTAGAAACAGGTCCGACTGTGCCCACTTGCTTAATATGCACATACTCCAAGGTAAGCCTGCATGCCCCTACTAACTAGAAAATATCCATCAAATGGCCGGCTGAGTTTTCCAGAGTTCCTTGTCAGAATACCAGGAGAGTGACATGTTTGACTTGTTTTACCTTCTCCATCATTGAGCATTTGCTAAATCTCTTACAAAGTCTCTCCAGTCATTACACTAAGTAATTCCAAGCTATCATCTAGTCATTTTAAATCTTGGAAGAAAACCTACTTGGAAAGCTATACAGTGGCTAAGAAGGTTGCAAGACTGGGACTTCAATTTCAGTGGCGCCATTTTCTGATGCCAAGGCAATTGCATAACCTCTCTGAGCACATAAGAATATCATCCAACAATTGTTGCCAATTATTATTCATCCAGGTTGCCATTTACTTTACTTTGGAAATCAGTGCTGATCAATGCAGGCCCAGTTCTACCTTTCCTAGGGAGCTACCTCCATAATGGAGAAGAAACAGGGCAAATAAGTCACTCCACTAATATTCTGACGTGACAAGAGGGGTGTCTCCTCTTGCTTGCTCAATGAGTTTTGCCTTCACTGGGAGAGCAATCCCAGCTTCAAAGAGGCCCATCTCCTACCCCGATGTTTACCTACGAAATAGTTACTCATGGAGCAAATACCATATTGGATGCCCATAAAAGAGACAAGAACGGATCTTGTGGTTTAGTCATGGATAAGATACAGATTCTTACTCCCCAAGGGCCCTCACAGAATAATAGAGGAGGCAGACATGAGAATCAGCATTCATTCACAGTCATGCCTGAGAAGAGAGAGAATGCATTGTCTGTAGCACATGCACAAAAGAAGATCAGAGAAGAGAGAGAGCCGAATCAGAATGGTTGGAGAAGGAAGGAGGAGAAAAGTTGACTGTGAAGGCTGGAGTGTAGATGGAAAGCAGGGAAGGCACTGCAGGCTGCGAGGGCCTCACAGACCTAGTACCAGCCAGCACTCTTTCTCTCCACATAATGACCATTTCCCAACAAAACTGCATGCTGGCTGTAAGGAGTATAGAAGGTGCTGAAAAATAATAAAAATGGTGAGCTTTTGGTTCTTTGACCAACATCTCATCTGTTACTCTCGCTTCCCAGAGCTGATCTTTTTTTCCAACCCTGGAACAAATGGGTTTGTTTTAACATGGGGGACTGTTTCCATAATAGGAAGGAGAGGGAAAGAAGACAACATAGTATTCAGGGAAAGGGCTGCATAGCTTACAAGTCTGATACCTGGACCAGATAGCAAGGATACCCAGGGCTGTTGGGCAGAGGTGTCATTATTCTTGATACTATTTCACAGACCCCAGAAGCAGCGCTACATGAGCACAGACACACACAAATAACCTAAGCAATGCCATTTCAAATAAGATGGAAACTTGTCGATGATTGAGTTAGCAAATGAAAGTATGTATTACATCTGACAAAGGTCTGAGAAATACATGTAACAGGTGGGTGGATATGCTGATCTATGTATCTAGAGAGTGATTTGGTAACTAATTCTTTGAAAGTCTATCTACCCTTTTGTCTTGTTATGCAATTTTGTATCTTTGATTTAAAGAAAATAATTCAAAATCTAAAGATTAAGCTATGATGAAAATCATCATTTGTTGTTGTTGTTGGTGGTGGTGGTGGTAGGGCCTTGGATTTAGGGCCTAGGAGCTATCCTTGAGCTTTTCTACTCAAGGCTATCACTCTACCACTTTGAGCTCACAGTACCGGTTTGGTTTTCTGGTGGATATTTGGAGATAAGAGTCTCATGCACTTTCCTGCCCAGGCTGGCTTTGAACCACGATTCTCAGATCTCAGCCCCCTGAGTAGCTAAGATTACAGGCATGAGCCACCAGTGCCCAGCTTCATGGAAAGTACTTTAATAGCAAGAATCCAACAATAGGGGATGAGCCATGGAGCCACTAACCAACAAAGTTTCTAAGAATAATGACAATAACCAAAAGTTTACAAGATATCTAGAGAGAACAGCAGAAAGCTAAACTATATCTACAGTCAAATTCTAGGAAGAAAAAAAAAGATACATGTAAATATAAATTGCATGTGCCGGCAGATTCTGGGAAGAAAAAGTACACATCAAGAGCCATAAACATAAATAACTTTAGTTTTGAAAGTAGTTGACCTTAAGTGCAAAATGTCTTGAAGCTTTATTTTCTTTTGTATACTTTTTTGGGGATTTTAGCATTACCATGTGCTATCATAAACTTCATTCACATTTATGATAATGAGCACATAATAATGCTATAATCCAAAAATCCTAAGAGGACTGGGGACTGGAGACATAGCTTAGCAGTGGAATGCCTGCCTAGCATGCACAAGGCTCTGGCATTTATCCCCTTCCCTCGCTTCTTGGTGGTAATGGGGTTTGAACTCAGGTTCTACCACTTGAGCCACACCCTCAGCCCTTTTGGCTTCAGTTATTTTACAGATACAAATTACTGAAATTTTTTCAACCTTTTTTTGCCTGGGCCAACCATGGACCATAATCCTCCTCCCTACAGCTCTTTTGTAGCTAGGATTATAGGCACAAGCCATTGCTCCTGGCCCATTGAAGTCTTGAACTGATCAGCAGCTCCTGATTCTATCACATGTTCTGTGGCTTCCTTAGAAACCACACTTCTCCTCAGTAGAAATTAAGGATTCAGTTCCTGGAGAACCAAAGACTTGATAAATACAGAATGACCCCTATCTTTAGGAATTTCGCATTGTACATCAGAAGCAGCAATGTTAGATGAAGGAGCCTACAACAGGCAGACAAAGCAAAGGAAGCCTGTAAGGCAAGGAAAGCCAGGATGGATTTCCACCAGGACCTGGGAGAGAAAGAGATATTCATGGTGAGGGGTAGGTGAGAAGCATTCCAGGCTGTGAAAACAAAGCAAGAAAAATAATACTGAAGGTGAATTCACCTAGGAGACAGAAATGACAAGACCAACATCACTGGGGTACTAGCTTTGGGATGGGGAGCTACAGGTCCTTGGGAAGATTAATTCAGCGTGTGACATTCTTAGAAATGTAGATTGAGATGGGTAGATTGAGAGGACCTTTGTGGGGATGGGGTTGATGCATCAAGAAAGGACTTTCTGAAGATTGGTGATGGGTTGTGTGTGCAATGGATCAGAAAACCCTGATGCCATCACAAGGAGCCCTTGGGATGACCTCCAAGCAGAGGGTTGGGGAAGAGAAAGCCCTAGGGACCTTTTCTTTTGTTTGGAACACTGATGTTTCTTCTATCTATCTCAGGTAGATAACTTCTTCTAGACAAGCACACATGTTATGGCCCATTAGCTACTCTTAGGCATGGAGAATGTGAGATCCACCCCCTGATACAAGGGTGAGATTAGTAGTTTAATAATAAGGATCTGGGAGATATGTCCATTCGTACACATCATCTAAATGTGACACATTGAGAACAAAGCTACACATCAAGAACAGAGCTACATACATACTCAGACTCCGTGTGTGTGTGTATGTGTGTGTGTGTGTGTGTGTGTGTGTGTGTGTGTGTGTGTACGTGCCAGGGGTTGAGCTCAGGGCCTGATGCTCCCCTTTTTTATTTATTCATGGTTGGCACTCTACAACATGAGCCTCTCCTCCATTCTGGCAGTTTGCTGGTTAATTGGAAATGGAGTCTCACAGAATTTCTTACTCCAGCTGGCTTTAAATCTCAATAATCAGATCTCAGCCTGTTGAGTAACTAGGATTACTGGTGTGAGCCACCAGTGCCAGGTTCTTCCAGAATCTTCACTTATATTTGTTTATCAGAGAAATACTTTAGCCAGGTACTCATCCATGTTCTGCCACAGAAATCAGTGAGTTGAGACCCACTCTCTTCAGAGAAAGTTTTGTGTCGGCCACCTAGAGGTAGATTTAAAGCTCAGGAGCTGGCCCTTCTCACCCCCTCCAAATGATGATGACCTTCTTATTGGATATATGCAACTTGGTAAACTCCCTCTGTTTAATTAAACAACCATTTCAAAATAATTTTGGTTCTTTTTTGACTGACATGGACATTTGACTCTCAGGCCATGTCATAACATTGATTAATCTAAACCCTCTAAAAAGTTAGACATTTGCTACTAGCACTAATTACTACCAACATGATGACATTTACCATAAATATATCCCTTACCTGTCACTATGGAAGTCCTGGGAGTTTAGGTTCAGGCAAACATCACAAACTTCAGGGGCTGCTTAATTACTGCCAACTTGCATGAGATTTGTTTTCAAGCAAATCCTCGCAAAGCTAGTTTCTCTGACTTTTGTATGTGCCTCTCAGTTTGCCTTTATTTGGAAGTGTCTAGTCTTGGTGCTAATCCCTGTAAAACATGATGATGATGACATTGAAAAATTATCAGGACAGTAGAGCACGAAGTAACACAATGTTTAGTAACCACCATCAAGCCAAAATCACAAATGCAAATGGAAAAGAAAAAAAGTATATATATAAATAAAATAAAGAAGATCACAGTTTCTAAAAACAGATCCTTTTGTCTTTCAACCCATCAGCCTCCGCTGCAGAAAGATCCATCCCAACAACTGCTCAGATGAAGCTGAAACGAGCCCGCCTCACAGACGATCTCAATGAGAAGATTGCTCTCAGACCAGGGCCTCTGGAACTGGTGGAAAAGAACATCCTCCCTGTGGATTCCACTGTGAAGCAAGCCATCAAAGGTAGTTAGAACATAGCACACCTGTCCTGGGTGCCCAAGAGCCCCCAGGGCAGCAGAGGCTGATGCATCAGGGACTTTGTCAGGAGGGGGAGGAGGGCCAATCACTAGACCAGAGCCATGCCTTCATGACTTGCTCCTCCACCTCCCAAGCCAGAGGTGCTGGGGTGAGGAAGAGCTTCATCTACATCCATTTCAATGCTAGGTCAATGCAGGGCAAGTTTGCTCCTAGGCTGAAAAGCTCTACTAGGAATAATCATCAAAGCATCCATCCTCTATGGCATCACCACTTTAGCAATGATGGTCCACATTCTTCGGCTTCCTTTTGAAAAGAGGGATGGACCAGTATAGCACTGGACTCCAAGCATAGATCAGCTGTTGTATAGTGGGACTCAGGCCTCACCTCACCAGGTAGAGAGAACAGGTCTTTGGGAAGAAGGCTTCTGTTATAGGATGCCTGTGAAAACTCTCTGATAGTGTACTTCATGGGGTGAAAGAGAAGGCAAAAACAATCATTCTGTCATGCACTGTGTTCATTTTGTGGTCTCCTCTAAGAGGACACCGGTTGTCCGCATGTATTGAATTCCTTCATGGAGGGTTTGAGGTGGTACTTGAAAAAATAGGGGTGGAGGGGACCAAGGGGAGCTTTAAATTCCCTTAGGTAAACTGACTTGCTTCCAACAAGGCCCACAGGCTGCTGGGAGATCTAACACCACGTATGATTGGGCAATATGATTTTTAAATGTTTTGACACAGTATCAAAAGGAATGGGTAAGAATGTTTTGTTTCAAAACTAAGTTTGTTAAGAATTTTCTTATCAGGTTGACCAGAGTTTTTAAAATCTAGCTCTTACTCACTCACTCTGAAGCTTTATGAACTTGCCCTTAAAGCCTATAAACATGATCATGTGCACTCTAGGAGAGTCAGTAATTAGCTGTCAGTGCCCATATAAATATCTCACTATGATTCTCTCTCTTCTGCATCCTGGATATCTTGTACCCTTTACTTGACCTAGAGTACTCAACTGAATTATCCCATTGTTATTCCAGTACAATGTCAGATGGGAAAAAAAATCTCCATCAGACATCTGTCATCAAAAATCCTTCTATTCCATGCTTGTAAACATATTATTTATTTTGCCAGGATAGGAAAATACATTTTCAAACTTGAACTCTTTGATTTATAGCAAGTTCACATTTTTTTAGGTAATTTCAGGTCGTTGGCAATCAGTAGCTTTTTCTCTTTTTTTCCTGCTGGGCTTGTTCCTTTTTTTTTTTTTTTACTGCTATGTAAATGCTATTTATGCAGGAAAAAGACACCTATCATCTGCCACACAGAGTGCCCATCCTTTTACCAGTTTACCTTTTTCCTTTTGGTATTGTTGATTTTGTGTGTAATAATTTTTACCCATTACAATTTTAATTCTATCTTTTCTCTAGTAGTTTCGGAATTTGTCTATATTGAGAATATCTACATCAAGCATACAGTTTGTTTACCTAGACAATCTTCTAACAGTTATAGATGAGTAATTCATTTTTGTATTTAAATCTGGAGTACCTCTGAAATTATTGAAGAGCTTGGTTTAGGAGATAGGTCTAATTTTATCTTTCCACAATTATCTGATACATTTTATAATTTATGTCAATATCTGCCATCAAAAACTTCTTTATAGTAGTGTGGGTTTTTCCCCCCTAACATTTCTTGGCTGCTTTCAAAAGTATATTAAGAGGAAAATTAGAGTCAGGTTTTCAAATGCTGACTTAAATCCTCATGTGTAAGATTGCAATGAATTTATAGGTTAATTTATGATTAAAATATACTTTGTTCATATCAGAAATAAAATACAGCTCTCCATTTACTTAAATGTTCTTTAATTTTCTTTGACGAAATTTTTGTTAGTTTAAGCAATCCATGTGGATTATTGTTGTCATGGTTAAAACCTTGTAATTGTGCATATTATTTCATAACTGGTCACCTTTAAAGACTTCTTCAATACTTCCAATAACTTTTAAAGTTTATTTTAAAGTGTCTAGGTACATTAAAATCATAGATTTATAAATCAAAGGCACATATAAAAATTAATAATCTTAGCTGGGCAATGGTGGCTCATACCTATAAATCCTAGCTATTCAGGAGGCTGAGAACTGAGGATCATGGTTCAAAGCTAGCCTGGGCAGCAAAGTCTGTGAACTCATCTTCAATAAACCACCAGAAAACCAAAAGTGGCATTGTGGTTCAGCCTTGAGCTGAAGAGCTGAGCGACAGTGCCCAGGCCCAGAGTTCAAGCCCCATGTTCAGCAACAAAACAACAAATAATAATATATAAATATATAATATATTTTTCATATATTTTATTTATAAATGAATACAAAACTATATATACAAATATAGTATAGTTATATGAACTAATATATTTGCACCATATGAAGTGGTATATTTTATTATATATTAGGTATATATAATATATGGAAATATGAAACATCTACATCACACATAAATTCTTACTTTATATATAAAATTAGTTAAGTGATATATAATACACATATAATGTCTATATATGCAATAAGTGAGATGTTTATATAATTTAATTTGATCATCATGTTTATATTGCATGGTTGAATGCTATTATTGACCTACCGACAATTCAAAAGCACAAGGAAGATATGATACTAGTCTGGGCTTCATAGCCAGACCCTGTGTCAAATTAAAACCAAAAAAAAGTGATATATCACATATCACTTTTTGTTAAGTTGTTGATATATTTTCATCTTTTTTCCTCTTTTAAGTAGAAATGTCAGTAGTCATTCACTCCTATATACAGTATGAGCTTTTGATATAGAGATGTTCTATGGAAGTGTTTTTCTGTCTGCTTTCTAGGAACAGTTTACTAGCTGGATGCTCTTATTTAAATGCTTGAAAAGGTGATGGTGTGAATCTCCTTCTGTGTGTTACCACCTTTCCCAATCATCCTTAACTTTGTGAAAATATGGCTCTCATGAAGCTTGTTTGTGTGTTTGATTGTTTGTTTTGGTCCATGGGGAGGAGGGCTTGAACTCTGGGCCTGGGTGCTATCCCTCAGCTCTTCAGCTCAAGGCTCTACCATTTTGAGCCACAGTGCCACTTCTGGTTTTCTGGTGGTTCATTGGAGATAAGAGTCTCCTGCAAGGGCTGGCTTTGAATCACACTCCTCAGATCTCAGCCTCCTGAGTGGCCAGGATTACAGGCATGAGCCACCAGCACTCGGCTTCATGAAGTATTTTTAAGAAATCTTATTTGAGATTCTGCATCCATCTGGATATTAGTTGGAATTACCCTCTTTGGACTATCATTAAGCTTCTTTCTTGCCCCTGAAGAGTCCAGGGAGACATTTCCTCCCGTGCAAGGCCTCCAGGCAGCCTCCTTCCTTCTTGTCACCCCACCACCCCCCAGAGGGAGAGCAGCACTTTTTCTTAAAGGACTAGATAGTAAATTCTTGAGGCAGCATCTGTCACAACTGCCCAATTCTTCCCTTGTAGTGTGAAAGTCACCATAGCAACAAGTCAACAAATGGGTATGGCTGTGTTCCAGCAAAGCTTTATTTAGAAACACAGGCAGCAGACCCGTTGCTTGCCTGCCCCCCAGTTCCTTCATGAATCTAACCAGAGAAGGAGAAAGGAAGAATGAGAAGGCCCAGCCACTACTCACACAGTCTTAACTTGGAAAGGAATACGTCACTTCCACTCATTCTGCTGTGAGAACCGTAGGTAGGGCTGGAAAGTATCTCCTGCTCTGGTATGGGCAGCTTTTCCCCAGCAATAACTCTATACCAAGGAAGAGGCCTCATATGTGTTGATAATACCCAGAGCAGACTGTCACCATATTCATAGGTAATATTAGTCTACTCTGTTCTTTTTAGATAATGTTAAGATGCTCCTTAACAAATTATAGTTATGTTTTGGTAGCCCAAACATAAACTGGAAAAGTTATAAGATAAAAATGCATGTTTTATACCCACCTACCAAATATCCTTTGCCCAATGACACAGCAATGTCAAACATTCATTATTTCCTCTGGTTGGAGCCTGGCTTGCTGCTTACTCTGCTCAGCATTACAAGAGAGGGTCATAATTCCTATCGCCAGCCTACAGATCAAAACTGAAGCTTCAGATTTAAAGGCTTATCACTTTAGCATATTGGAAAAGTAAAAAAAATTCCCAAGTCAACTCATCATAAGCCAAACTAGGTTATACTTACCTTTTCCTATTTGTCTATGTGTTGGAAGCATTTAAACATAATCTCAATGATCAATTGCTTGAAAATGTTGCATATTTGCATCATAGGGACCCAGAAGTAGTTCTTAGATCTTCTAAATGGTTATATTTAGTAGTTCTTAGGGTTTCTAAGTAGTGAGATTTAGAAGTAGTTCCTAGATTTTCTGCCTTTTGGTCCAGAGTGTTTTTGTGTATTCAAATTTTCTCTTAATTTGAATAATTTACCTTATTCTAGATATTTTCATTTTCCTTGTAGATTTCAAAGTGAATTAGCCTAAAATAGCATACAATCTTTGCTAACAATGGTTCTAAGTCTCTCAGGACAGGGCGGGGATGGGGGGTGTTAGACTTCATTTTTTATTTTACATTTTATACTTGTATCCATGGTTTCTCTTTTGCCTTCTCTTTTCCTCAATCTAAAAATCTTTCTTGCTAGTTGATTTTTACCAAGGAATAGTTTATGATTTTATTCGTCTGTGTTGTTGGCCTTTTGTCTTTTCTTGAATTCCATTTGGCTTTGAGTTTGGGTTCTGAGATGAATTTGCATGAGGGCTGGAGCTTCTTTTTTTCCCTTCAATTCTGGGTTTTGTTTTTGGGGTTTTTTTGTCTTTGATTTTAGGCATCAAACCTAGAGTTACCCACATGATGGGCAAGTGTGTATCAGCTAGCTGCAACCCCATCCATCTGCTTTGGTTTATAGCCTGACCTCCAATACTGAACCATGTGGCCATGTGGCCATGTGCCTCAGTGGCCTCATCTGTAAAACCCCCATAGTAGCAATTACCATCTTCTGGAGCTTGGCTTTTTCCCCCAAGTAGATGTCATTACACAACTGATGTACTGAATTAGCTAGATACTGATAGGCCATTTATAAATTACTCTCCATCCTGACTCTTAAGGAATTTGCATTTTTGGTAAGAAATGAGGGCTGGGAGAAGAAAATCATCCTTCCTGTGACACGTTTTATGAAAGACATAGACATAGAGCTATCTAGGTGTGCTTCTCTCTGAGGAATCCTAGAAGAGGTGACAGCTTAGTTGAGCTTAGAGGGGTAGAGAAAGCAACACAAATAGAGAGTTAAGCATTGGTTAGGCAATAAAGGCAGAGGAAAGATTTAAACATCAAGGATGCTTTTATTGCTAGGGGAATGGATATAAACTTTTTAAAAATATTCCCAGCAGGGAAAAACATAAGTTTTAAAAATGAGAATACACCTGGGAAGCATGGGAAGCATTTCCAGTGACCACGAGAGCTGTGTCTGAGTGGGAACAGACTAGGAGCTGTGCGTTTAGAAAGGGCCCACTGGCTGCATTATGAACTAGCCTCAGGAGAGGCAGGTGAAAGGCAGTGCTCCATTGGGAAGTTGTTTGACTTCGCTGATGAGAGCCAGAGCAAGTCTTGGCTGTGGATCTGGAAAGAATTTAAGAGATTGTTGCTTTTGCATGATTAGATCATACTATGTCAGTTTAGACAAGATGACAGCAGCCTTCTGTCTTGTGCAACTGGGTAAAAGTTATTGCCATGGATCAAAAACTGGAGAATGAGTGGAAGAACAGATCTGAAGAGAGATGAGAAATTCTTACTTTGAAATGTTGAATTGGGGGAAGCCCCCTAAATCCATAGGCAGAGATGAGTTTACATAGAAACAGAGTTCCAGAGAGAGAAAGAGTTGGCATACGAGTTCAGACTTGGGAGTCTTCAGCATATAATACAAATCAGGTTGTTAATAAGCACCCAAGACGGTCATCATCATCACTTCTTTTCTTCATTTAGTATTTATGGAGAACCTTCTATATGCCAGGCTGTAAGTTCCTGGGCTGTATCAGTCAGCAATATATAAAGATTTCTGCTGACCTAGTGAGGAGACAGCAAGCAAAAATATAATAGGAATTGTACATTATATATAATAATAGTTAATAGTTATATATAATAATAGTTAATAATAATACATAGAAACAATGCAAGGAACAGTTCTGGTGGAAGAGGAGAGATGAGGGAAAGCAAAGGTACATAGAGAGAGAAGGCTAAACATGAGGCTCTCATACTGTAATTTTTTTTTTTTTTGGGTCCGGTCGTGGGGCCTGAACTCTGGGCCGGGACGCTGTCCCTCAGCTCTTCAGCTCAAGGCTAGTGCTCTACCACTTGAGCCACAGCGCCACTTCCGGCTTTTTTTTCTTTTGCTTATGTGGTGCTGAGGAATCGAACCCAGGGCCTCAGGCATGCAAGGCAAGCGCTCTACCACAGAGCCACCTTCCCAGCCCCCTCATACTGTAATATTTAAGACAGAAGAAGAAGGGCTGGGAAGGCGGCTTAGTAGTGGAGTGCTTGCCTAGCATGCATGAAACTTTGGGTTCAATTCTGCAGTACCACATAAAAAAGAAAAAGCCAAAGTGGCGCTGTGGCTCAAGTGGTAGAGTGCTAGCCTCAAGCAAAAGAAGCTCAGGGACAGTGCCCAGGCCCTGAGTTCAAGACGCAGAAAAAATGAAAACAAAAACAAAACAAAACAGAAAAAGTGGTGAAGAAGAAGATACACAAGGAATAGCTGGAGAAAGAAAACTTTAGATGTAGGTACCAGTCATAGAGAATTAAACAGCCATGCTGAGCCCAGGCATCCTCCTTTCCAGCAATGATCTTCCCTATATGCTTACAAGTTTTATGAGCACATGGCCACATCATGTGACAGACATGTCACAAGGTTGCTTACAGACCAGTAGTAGGCTGCCTGCCACACAGATAACACCGTCCCCTCTTCTACCTGCCCCCTGGTGACCACATTGCATCCCTGACCGGGGGGTGGGCAAGTCAAGCTTGTGCTGTGCATCATTCTTCTGCCCTCTGTGTATTTTCCCGTCTCTGTCCACGCGCCGCTCCAGTTGTGTTTACATTTCCCAGCTCTTTCTCCAGCTGTGGATTTGTGTTTCGGCCAAGCTCTGAGAGGCCCACTCTGTCAAAGTCTTCCTCTCTCCCAATTTCACCAGAGACTGTCACTTCTGCAACCATACCTTCTTAGCGAGACCACTTCCCAACCAAGGAAGGGTGTATTATTATTATTACTGTTGTTGTTGTTGTTGTTGTGAAAATATCATACAGTGGGGTTACAATTACATGGGCCAGGTAATGAATACATTTCTTATCAAGCATTGTTGCCTCCTCCTTTGTTTCCCCCTCCCATCCCTTCCTATCTCTCCCCGCCCCCCGCTCCCACTTCCTCCTTCCCCCCCCCCAAATTTGTAAAGTTCGTTTTTCGACATAATGTCTTGTACATCTCATTGTTGCAATGGGTTCACCTGTATCCGTATTTAAACAATTTGTTTTTTCCCTTCCCTTCCACAAATTATACCAACATCAAATACAGTGAAAACAGGGGTTATACCATGGGGGAGGAACATACAAAGCAACAAAGAAATCATCTTATAAATATGTTAGAAACAATTGCAGGAAAGAAAAAACATTTGAATCCTTATCTTGGAGTTCATTTCACCTAACATCCACTTATCTGACCTTTTCTGCTTGTCTCAGACATATACTAGTAATTGCAAATAAGGGAAGCCATGGGAACTATGTTTCTTTGGGCCTGGCTTACTTCACTTAATATAATTTTTTCCAAGCCTTTCCATTTCCTAACAAATGGGGCAATGTCATTCTTTCTGATGGAGGCATAGAATTCCATTGTGTGTATATATACCATATTTTCTTGATCCATTCATCTACTGAAGGGCATCTGGGTTGGTTCAATATCTTAGCTATGGTAAATAATGCTGCAGTAAACATCGTTGGGCTGGTAGCTTTAGTATGGTCTTGTTTGTGATCATTTGGGTAAATGCCTAAAAGTGGGATTGCTGGGTCATAGGGGAGCTCAATGTGAAGTCTTTTGAGGAACCTCCATCTTGCTTTCCAAAGTGGTTGAACAAGTTTACATTCCCACCAACAATGCAATAGGGTTCCCTTCTGTCCACATCCCCTCCAGCATCTGTTGTTATTAGAGTTCTTGATTTTAGCCATTCTAACTGGAGTGAGGTGGTATCTCAATGTTATTTTGATTTGCATTTCTTTTATGGCTAGGGAGGTTGAGCATTTCTTCATGTGTCTACTGGCCATTCTTCTTTCCTGTTCAGAGAAGTTTCTCTTTAAGTCTTTAGCCCACTTATTTATTGGGCAGTTGTTTCTTTGAGGATTTGTTGTTGGGGGATTTAATTTTTGAGTTCCCCCTCCCCACTGTGAAATTTTTTCCTTTCATTCCCAGACAAGTAGTTGCTTGAATGGCCACACCAAGTCATTTCCCCTCCAAATTTTCTGTCCCCCACCCCGCCACATTTTCCTCTCCAAGGGTGACTGCCAACCTTTGACTTGGCTGTTGGAGCTGGTAGAGTTTGCAAAAATCAACCAGAGGAAACACAGGTCCCTCTGTCAATGATGGCCTGTTCAAGATAGTGGAGTATGAGCTACCTTGCGGCCCTTCTCAGCACAGCTCTGATTGGCTTTCTCCTTGTCATACGAAAGCCTGACTCAGGTTTAGTCAGGAGCACTTACTAAATCATGTGATGTTTTGTAGTGTGATGATTTGTGAGGACAGAAATAACACATCAGCCAGGCATCAGTGGCTCCTACCTGTAATCCTAGCTACTCTCAAGGCTGAGATCTGAGGATTGTGGTTCAAAACCAGCTTAGGCAGAAGGTCTGGAAGACTCTCATCTCCAATTAACTACAAAAAAATTGCTGGAAATGGCTCTGTTGTTCAAAATAGTAGAACACTAGTCTTAAGCACAAAAGCTCAGGGACAATTCCTAGGCCTTGAGTTCAAGCCCCAGGATCAGTAATCACCCTGCCCACCTCCCCCCCCCCCAAAAAAAGAAAAGAAATAACACACCAGAGTCTAGCAAGGCCTTATTCACCTTGTGAGTGACCATTACCAAGTGACCATTCCTGGAGATGTCACTGAAGGTTGGAGGAAAGCTCTCCTCAGCTTCCTTGCAAAAATCACAGGGCCTCTTTGAGATCCACTCACGGTAAGAATTTCAAGGTGTCTCACAAGCAAGAGAGAGTGTTAGAAAGGATTTATTTTAGTATAACAGGTTAAAGGAGAGAATGATGGGGAAAACAAGGAGAAACATTACCCACTCCCCAAACAGCATATGGGAGGAAAAGACACCAAATGGTAGCCATTCTCTGTTGCTTTTATTCTTTCTGAGCTGGGGACATACACATAGTCATGTCCTCTAGCAACCTCCAACCATTAGACAAGGGTTCTAGGTGGCCAAGATTGGTGATGCTGGCCCTAACCAAAATATAAGGAGAACAGATGAGTTTTGGGATTTCCTTTCCCCAGATTCGTTTTTCATTTTTCGGCCTCTATGCACTTATGAATAGTTTGCAGAAAAGAGAGCAAACATAGCCTGCTCTTCTATATCTCCCTGTCTTTGTCATTTACCATCTAGAAATATGGGGAACCTGTTTCTCTGGTTTGGGGTTTTTATTTCTTATTTCTATTGTCTGAGTCTGGCTCTTCTAATTTCTATTCATTTTCATTTCCTTGTCTGCTAATCCTGCTTTAATGAGCCCCTGGGAGCTCTGCTTAACTTGTTCATTCTCTTGTTGGTCCTCAGAGTTTTTAGTTTATTTAACACCATCTTTCTTTAGATCCCAGGGAAACTGCATATTGTCCAGACACCTGACTTCTGGCTGGAGTGAAACAATATCAGGCTGGATTTCCCAGTTCTTCCAATGGTAGCAGAGTCCTGGCTTCCAACTAGAAACATCAATCTCCTCCTCCTCCTCTTTCTTTCACGTTACCCTTGAATGGGGTCAGGGCTTGTACTTGAGTCAGATTTTCCAGTTAACTTTGTCTAACTCTAATCTCTGATTCACAGCAAGGAGCCCTATGGCCAAAGATAAATTGTTTTTTGATTTTGTTTAAATTCCCAGAATTCTTTAAAGAAAGCAACATGTTGGACCCCAGCCTCCTCCAAAGCTGGTACCAAACCACCTGTTTCTAACGAGTCTTGTGCATTTCCAGAAGATTCTATGTTAACCCATGCTCATCTTTATCCCCAGGCTCTGACTTCCTAAGAAAACCCTCCTCTTCACTAGCAATCCAGCCTATCTTCGGGGATTCTGGAAGTCTTGAACACTCTGTAATCATCCATTTTAAAGGCAGATATACAATAACTATGGCCCTAAGCCAGATGGTAAGATTGTTTGCTTTGGCATAAGAAAGAAAACGTTTGCTTTGGCATAACTTTCTCATGGATAAAATTCTATCATTCCACAATGAGAAATCATTTCCAAAGTACAACTGATCCTTGGGGGAAAGAAACACATGAAAGCATACATGACAAATACTCTTCTAAGGAAGAGTCCTGGGAAAGTGAGGGAGTGAGGCTGGAGATTAAGGGAGCTGGTAAGCACTGGAGTGTGGGAGCAGCTGGGAAGGAAGGTGAGGAAGGTGGGCCTTTGACTGGATTGTGCTGTCTGGTCTGTGATTTGTTTGACAGGCCTGACTTGGTCACCTGTGCTCTGCTGAGAGGTACATAGGACATGCCTAAGGAGGATGGGAATTGAGGAGAGATCCTGGAATACCAAAGGAGAAGCCTGAGGCACTAGGAAGGTCTGAATGGTATCTTAGAAAAAAGATCCAAGGAGGAATTTGTAGCTCATCCTTAATGAAATTCTTTTAACCTTCAGGGCTGGTGCAGGATAAATATTTATAGGAATTAGCTATTTTCCTGACTGTGGGTACCCTCGGTGAGGGGAACTTTCTGAAGAAAAGGAATCTGCCATCTAAACACCTGCTTATGACTGTTTGTGTAATACAGAGTTCGGGTTCCCCACTCAGGCTACACAATTGCATTTGTCTGTCCATCCCACACTGTGGTACTGGTCTATCCGAGTATCTTTACAGCCACATTTCAATAATGCCTACATTTCATACATTGGTGACATTTGTTCTCGCTTAGGAAATAGAAGTTTGCTTCACAGGGTGGGAGTGGTTGGTCTGTCATGGTAATGGGTCAAAGGGGTGAGACTGTTGAAGAGGATGACACTGATCAAGATACCTTGTATTCATAAGCTGCTTTGTTAAATGGTACCTCCTTTTTACAGCTATGTAAAGATAATTTAAAAAATTAAATGCTATTTATAGAGATGAATTCCAGGAAATGGAAAAATTAAATAAAATAGCTACCCCCCCCCCTTGACGGTGGTTCACATATCTATCAAGTAGATAAGCCAGGAGGCCCATTCCCCCCACCCCACACACACACTTTCTAACTTTTTAGCCCCAAGTCCTAGCTGAAAGGTAAAAGGGCTCCACTGCCTCAAATTGGAAATGTTTGTGGAGAAGAAAGTACAGCTGACTCAGTCATCTAATCAATTCCAGGAGGAGCTCAGAGTCACTCACCAGCCCCAAGTCCCCAGGGGTCCAATGCCTAGATCCAGTCACCACCCCCCTCCACAACACTCTGGACATAGCCAGAGGATGATGTCAGGACTTCCCAAACAGGTCCCTGTCATCACACTGCCGCTTGTGTCTGCAGGGACAATAGCCAGCCCTCTGCTCTCCAACTGCTCCCAGCCAGTCTCACACTGGGGGAGACTAGGGAAGAGGCCCAGGGTCATAAAGCAAAAGGACAGATGTAGATATTTCAGAGGCAGTCAGATAAAGCCATCTTTCTGCTCTGCAGGAGCCTGGCTTGAACCAGGAAGGAGAGATTCCTACTTGTTCAGCCACATTTGCCCTGCTTTGGGGAAGCTAGGTCTTTAATAAACTGGATTTATTGGCTCTGGACTTATGCTGCCCTTTGCAAGCTCAACACAGAATCATCTGCTTCCAAGGTCCTTGTTTTATTTTTGAATATTAAACTTGAGACCAGCCAATGACCCCATCCAAAACAGTAACTATAAGTCTGGCTCCCTGGCTCACACCTGTAATCCTAAGGTACTTGGGAAGCTGGGACTAGAGGATCTGCAAGCTAAGGCAGAAAAGTCTAAGAGACTCCATCTCCAGTTAACAAGCAAGCAAACAAACAAATAAAAGTAGACTGGAGGCCTGCCCCAAGTGGGCAAGCACTAGCCACAAGCAAGCTAGATGTTGTGGAATACTTCTGTCAGCGTCTGGGCTCAATGCTTTATCTGGGTAATTTCACCCTTGAAAACACCAAGAGGTAGTGATGAATATTCCCATTATATAGATGGGGAGACTGAGGCTCAGATAGTCACACTATAGTTGACACAGTGGAATCAAGGAATGAATACCTAGGTGTTCATTGTCTGGTGTCTGACTCCAGAGCCTGCTTCCACTGAACACCACACACAGTTGCATCAAGAGGAAGATACTGGCAAGTGTTCTCCAGTGCCCCTCCCCTGCATTGGCTCTTGTTGGCAGCAGAAATGAGTGGATGTGTCCCAGCCATGTCAAATCCAAATCACACAGCCCCTAAGGAATGGTGATGGGTAGTTCCCATGTACCTGGATGACCCTGGGTGGTCCTCAGCACATCTGTTGGCTAGGATGATGTCCCACTGTCTTAGATGCCAGATAGGAGCCATATTTGGGGTCTTAGGACTCGGTTGATTTACTTAACTGAGTGTGGACCTTGTATTTGGTTGCATGTAGCCATGGCTTTCATCCTGGCACTGACTTAAGTGGGGACCTTCTTCAGTGGTGGATGTTAACCTGAAAAGTTTATCCCTAGGATTCTAACTCTCCAGGGATTGGCTCTTAAGATAATACTTTTCCCTGGCTGGTCATTTCCCACACTTCCCACTCACACTTCCCACTCCATTTGTGCTCATGGACACTGTATAGTTTCTCATTCACTCTCTCATTATCAAATGGCCTTCTCCGTGTCTGTGTCCTGTCCACAGCTGGTTATCATTCCAGGCAGAATTCAATCTCCCCTCCTCCAGGAGAATTCTTTCCTCCCACCCCCACCACCTCTTCCAGGAGAATTTCCCCCTCTCCTCCAGGAGAATCCCCTCCCCCTCCAAGAGACTTCTTGGTCAACCTAGTGTCGCTATCTACTCTGTCTAACTACCACCAACACTTCCTTGGCAGTGTATCCCTGACAAATTCTCTGATTGTATCTCATGGAGATACAGAGATAGTCTTTTCTTTAGGCCTTTCTTTAGCGTTCTGTCTTCATCAGATCTTATCTGATTCCACTTCAGCTTGTCTCTTCCCCTCTCAAAGTTCCCAGGGTAGAAATGAATGCAATAACAGACATGTCACCTTCAGTTCTGGGGGAAAAAAAAGGACAGATTAATAAAATGCCTTAATAACTGCAAGGGATAGGTTCTAGGATATCCCTGTGGACACCAAAATCCTATGTGTTTGCCTATATAATTTGTAATCTCTTACAGTTTAAATTCCTCTAGATTTACAATACCTAATTCCATGTAAACGCTATATAAACATTTTTATACTTATTATTTGGGGAGAAATGACAAGAAAATAATGTCTCTAATGTTCAGTACAGATAGAAGGCTTCCCCTTAATATTTTCAATCTGCATTTGGTTGAACCTGCAAAGCGTTCTCCTTCTAGGCTTTTCTACATCATTCCAGAACCTCTTGCCTAGCTCTTTACAGCACCACTACAGTCTTTTCCAGTCTTTCCTAATCAAGTCCAAGGGAAAGTCACCTCAATCTCCCTTCTTAGTCTCTTGCCTTGGGTTCTCGGCATCAAGTTGTCACATTTAGCCCCTCAAGTCTCAGAAGATTGGGTCAATATGGTGGGGTTCTGGAGATATCCTAAGGGCACAATGGGCAGGTGGTGGTTATTTTCTATGCTGCTCCCATCATCCTCTCCTCCAACCAACCTAGGAGGTAGATAACCTCCATGATGGCTAGCAGGTTGCAGGTAACCTATGTTGCCACCACATCTACAGACTGGTTCTGAGACCCCCCAGGTCTATGACTTCAGTCTCAGTTCAGTCCCTAAATATTTCTGTGGAGTGGATCTGACAATGTCATCTTCTGGAACAACAGAGCCCTGCTCTGACTTAGAGCCTCAGCCTTAGATATCTTCTTTAGGAGATCTCAGGCCAATGATCTGGAGAGAAGACAGAGGGCTACTCACGTCACAGGAAAGCAACACCTAGGGAGCCTAGAATGTATGCTGAAAGGAAAGAAGAAATAGTATCCACAAACTGGATTCTTAAAGGAGGGAGGCGTTTGGGAGTAGAGTTCCAATGGAGAAGAAAGAACCCTGGTCTCTAAGAAAAAGTTAGCATTTGTCAAAGACCCAATGAAACCTCCTGGTAGAAGATGAGCAGCTTGTTCACACAATAATAAGGACAGGCCAGAGCTGGGATATAGCCCAGTGGCAAAGCATTTGCCTAGCAAGTGCAATGTTCTGGGTTCAATTCCCAGGACCAAAAGAAAAAAAAAAGACAAAAATAAAGTACAGAAAAGGCTAATAGCTATTTATTTCAGGTTCTACTAAATATTCTCTGTATTCTTATTGTAAAATTTTACAGTTGAGAAAAAGGGGGTAAGGATAAATTAAAAATAAAACTTCCCATCAGTCCAATGGAATAATACATGTCTATTTTAAAAATAAGGAAGGGCTCTATGTTCCCATCTGGAAAGATCTCCAAGAAACACTGTGGAAGGAGGGGAAAGGCAAATTTCAGAACTGTGTTTTTTTTTTTTTTTTTTCATTTCCAAGGCTGGGAATAAAACCTAGGGTCACTATACATGCTGTACAAGTTCTCTACCACTGAGCCACAGCCCTGGCCCTTGAGTAGCAGATTCCACCCAATCTTATCTGTATGAAATGACTTTTCAATGTGTATGTCTATATCTTTCTAGATACATAAAGTTAAATCTAAAAGAGACAGGAACTTATTAACTTGAAACAGATGGTATGCACTAGGCATGTGGCATCACTTGAATTTTTAAAATTATAATCCATATTATTTTTATAATTACAACAATTCAATTAATAATTTTTATAAGTGACTGACACAGCCCAAAACAGTAAAGTCAAGTCTCTCCAGGTTAGCAGGCTTCCCATGAGGCCGGTTACCAGAGTTTCCACTTGCCCTGGCCTGGCCTGGCCTCTTTCCTGATTTGACACTCAGATGTCTGCAGGAGGGTCGGTGACAGATGCCAGTGGTGGTAGTGCTGACAAGCCTCAAGCCACATTGTTCCATTACTTCCAGCTCCCTGTTGCCCTTCTCTTGGCTACAGTGAGTGCTGCTTTCTCTTATCTGCACCTAGCAAGAGTCAGAAGTTCTTGTGAGTGTGACTGCAGAATACCGGGCTTTCTAAAGCTTCCTGATAATGCTGAAATTCCTTTCAGAGAGGCACTGCTTGCAGTCAGGTTAGGGGACCATGTGGCTTGGGCACATTGTGTACTTGTAGTTGGATTACAAACCAGAGGAAAGCTGGCAATACACAATGGAAGAGACATTTTAGGATGTGCTTATAAGACCACCCGGAATGATAACCTCTCTCCCTAAGCCAGTCTATCAGCTCCCCTACAGGACCCAACTGAATAAGAGTCTCTGCAGGATTGAGCCATTGGACACTTGCAAAATCTACTCAAGATACCAAGAAAATTCCCCTAGTAAATACATAAGCATCAGACACATTTCTGGGACATAGCTTTTTTATTTTTTTTTTTATATTTGATCAGTAATAGGACTTGAGCTTAGGGTCTAGGTGCTATCCCTGAGGTTTTTTGTTTTTTTTTTTTTCACTCAAGGCTAGTGCTCACTTGGAGTGCTATCACTTGGACCCACAGCACCACTTTTCTGGTGGTTAATTCGAGATGAGAGTCTCATGGACTTTCCTGCCTGGGATGGCTTTGAACCTCAATCCTCAGATCTTAGCCTCCTGAGTAGCTAGGATTACAGGCGTGAGCCACTGCCACCCAACCAGGACACCACTTTTATTAATTAATTATTAATTAATTAATTAATTAATTATTAATGCTTGGTTTGAGGGGCACGTTGGGATACCCGCAGTTAACATTAGCTAGTCCTGACACAGGAATTTCAACTTAGTAACCTTACATCCCTTTATTAACAAAGTTCATTAAACATTTTGTCCCACGTGACTAGCTTTTGGCTTGAAGATCATGTGAACAGCATGCTGTCTTATCAATTTGTTTCTCATTGAAAAACCTCAGGGAGAGCAGCCATCTTCTGCTTTCTCTTCACCCTCATGGTACAGTCTCAGGCCATGTACTTTCCTCCACCTTCTCCAATGTAGTTTCAAAGAAAGATCTGGATTCCCATAGAAAATGTGGAGAAAGGTATAAAACCCCAAAATAAAGTTTCACAGGTGAGGATAAACCTTTCATACATTGTTCATTCATTCTCTCAGCCTAGCAGACCACATTTATAAATACAAGTTCTCACTGAGGAAACAGACAGGGGGAGGATGGGAAGGGATGGGAAGGGGACACAAAGGAGGAGGCTACAATGCTTGATAAGAAATGTAGTCATTATCTTGCCCATGTAATTGTAACCCTTCTGTACAGTCTTTTCACAATAAAAAAAAATGTATCTCCACTCTTTTCTGAACGTGGAAAACACAACAACAAAAGAAAAAGGCCAGAAAGAGATGTAGGCTTGCTACCAAATGTAAAAGTATTCCTAAACCAGCCTTCTGGGGTCCCCCCACACTGACTCAGGCCTTGGGTTTCCCTCCCTTAGGGAAGCAGGTGAGCTTCTCCAAGGCCACAGATGCATTTGCATTTGAAGAAGACAGCAGCAGTGATGGGCTTTCTCCAGTTCACACTCGAAATGAAGACCCCCAGAGTGCTGCAGGATCCCCCCAGGATGCAAAAACCACAGAAGCCCCTTTGGCAGGCCCTGTGGGGACAATAGAGGTAAGACATCAGCTATGGCATCTGAGTTTCCTCATTTCTTCATAATATTTCTCTCTGTATGTATGTGTGTGTGTGTGTGTGTGTGTGTGTGTGTGTGTGTGTGTGTGTGTGTGTGTGTAAGCACACACTCAGGGTGGTGCTCTCATTTAACTTCTTCACTCAAGACCAGTGCTCTATTACTTGAGCCACACCTTCGATTCTGGCTTTCTGTTGGTTAATTGGAGATAAGAGTCTTGTAGCCCAGGCTGGCTTTGAACCATGATCCTCAGATCATGGTTCTGAATAGCTAGAATTATAGACGTGAGCTACCAATGCCCGAGTCTTGAAATCAATCTTGCTACCGTTGATGTGGCGGAAACTTCAGAGCTGTTTCTTAATGATCCATCTCATGTTTTGTTTGTTTGATTTTGCTTGTGAGGTGGGCAGAGTTTTGCATGCTGGCTTCAAACTCATAATCCTGTTTCAGTCTTCTGCCACCTCCCTCCCTCCCTTCCCCCACCCCCAATCACACAATACCCTGTGCTGCAACAACCGGCATGTGCCACCACACCTGGCTTACTTGCATCTTTTTTATGCCCCTTCTCACCTTATTCATCCTGGAGATCTCTCTCACACACACACACACACACACACACACACAGGATCAGTCCAATTCCTTAGACTGTTGAGTCATGGCTGAGTTTCCAGGGAATGGGGTGAAGGAAAGAAAAAAATGCCAGCAGGCCCATGTGTGTTCTACCTTTTAACAATTACTGAACTACCAAGCTACTACAAAGTTAGCTTGCAGCCCTCACCCACACTTAGAGCTTACCTCTTTCTGGACAAATCCACAAAACCTCAAGAGCGAGGAACGTGTATTGAAAACACTCATAAAACACATTTATGCAGAATGTAAGCAACAGCTACTACCAGGTTGCCTACTCTGGTTCAGGAGTAACTAATGCTGGGCACTTTACAGCCATCACCTCATTGACTCCCACAGTCTCCGCTCTAGGGTAGACCCTCTTGCTGTTGATTCCAGCGGTGGAAGAACTGAAATGTATGAGGCTGAGGAATCAGGTGACCTTGGGAATCACCACGGTGCTGCCAATCCGGAGTTGCTATTGCCAGAAGCCACATGCAGGCTCAATCAACATTTTCCCCAGCCCAGCTTGATGATGCTTATGGACTTCTAAAGAGGAGATGTTGGGGATATACACCTGGCAGGAAGAGATACACTTGTGCGGACGTGACATGTAGACATATTTGCTGTCCTGATTCTGCAGTGTCCTTCCTCTGAAGAGAACCCACTAGACCACAACTTTATTCCTGATCTGTGGGGTATGGTTTAAGTAGTAGGGGTCTTGCCTAGCAAACGGGAGACCCAGAGTTCATACTTTAGTTCTACAATAACCTGAAGTTACTTTTACATGATGCTTTGAACAATTTTGTTCATGAAACGAAACTTTGAGGGCCATGGACTTTTCTACCTGTAGCATCTTGTCAGCCTCAAAAGGATCCCTATTTTAGAGTGTTTTCAACTTGAAATTCTGGTTTAAAGACAGTCAGCCTGTATTAGAAATGTTTTTCCCCTGGAAATCCATACAGATAAGCAGGGGCAATCTTAGAAATTACTATCCATGGCCCATTTTCCTGAAACCCTGTTAGTCACTGGTTGCTGTCAGCCCTATCTTCAGTCTATCAGAGCAAACTGGAAGCTGAACCAAGAAGAAAATACAAAGAGGGAGGGAAACGGGAGGTATGAGAAGCAGAGCTGAGATATTTGTGCATTTATTGTGCAAGAGTTTATAATCAAAGCATTTTTCTTCCCCCTGCCTACATGCCGAGGCTGCTCTTTGAAACCAAACTTCTTTGATAACGTTAAGCGTTTCATCAGACTGTCTGCACAGATTATTCTGACAGCAAATGCCTGAGCTTCAGATTTAAGAATGGCTTGAGCAGAAGACAAGTTCTCCTCTGCTTAACTCTAGGAGAGGGGAAGAAGGAACGAGCCCTGAGCAAACCCAGGAAAAATGCCAAAGTCTTTTCAGGTTATTTCACCCAGAAACAGCTGACAGATGAGGACACCGAGATTCTAAGAGAAAAGCAGTCCATGGGTCTGGAGGCAGGTGCCAGAGCTCAGGGTGCTGAGCAGCCCCATTCTGACCTCCTGGGGAGAGATCCTGAGCAGGCTCTTTTTCCTTTGGGTAAGAGTCACTGGGTAGGAATGTGGGAGAGGAAGAAAAGAGAATTATGCCTTTTTTGGAGTCTTCAGCAGACAGAAATGTGCCTCTTGTAAAGGTTTGGATGACCCTACACACACACACACACATGCACGCACATGCATGCACCTCCTACATTTATCTATCTATTCATCTTTATGCATGTGTTCATGAATTTGTATATGCATTTGCACACACATATCTCACATGTGCATATATGTACATACACATACATATATACCCCACATGCATATACAAATAGACATGATAATCTTCATGCATAAACACTTACCCAGACATGTCTTGTAGTTACTCATTCATGTGAACGTTTATGTCAGCAAATGTATATACATAAATACATATGCACATATGTGTATACATAACTAAAAACATATACATATAAACACACATGCATATATGCTCAACACACAGGCATACACATACTCAGACACATTCAGACCTGTACCCATATATATATATTTACATATGCATATATTCACATTTACTCAGGCATGTACTCATATACACATAGGTACCCACATACACACTTTTTTTTCCCCCAGAGCTGAGGACCGAACTCAGGGCCTTGCGCTCACCAGGCAGGAGTTCTTCCTCTGAGCTAAACCCCCAGCCCCAAACACTTTTTCCTCTAACTACCAACACCATTTATTGTAGCTCTACTTTTCCCTAAAGCTCCTACACTCACTCTGTCCTCTTCCTATCTTCTTTTCAATCTCCTTATTAAACCAGGAGATGGCCCATGTCATGGACAGGCAGAGCCTTCCACAGCATGACCAGATACCCCTGTCTCGTTGGAGCAAACCAGCCTTAGACTCCTCTTCAGAAATCAGTTTGGAAATCGCCTCCTTTCTCTGTCTGAAGTACCCTGGATTGGCTGATAGATTTGGTGATGTTCTCCTAGAAAGTACTAGCAGTTCCTGTCTGCCTAGATAAGAAGCCAGGGTGCCAAAGCAGTAGAGCTTTGCCTAGGAGACTTTAACATTTGTATATTGCTCACCTTTTATTCCTGTCTCCTAATAATAACATCTGGATTTCAGGATCATACATCAGGCTCAGAAAATGATAAGAATGATTCCACCTCCCAGCCCAGTAACCAGTCCGACTCAGGGAAGCACGGGCTCAACGCTTCCATTCCTGTGCACGCTGCTGTAAAGGTAGGGACTGCTCAGCACCCCTCCCCTACCCCCACTCCATTCCTACTGAGCACCCAGCTCACAGAAACTGCTGGGGGCAGAGCTCCTTGAGTCAGGTTTGATTACGTAAGGAGAGTCCTGCGGACCCATAACCAGGTTCAATCCCCTAGAAGTATCACAGAACAGGAGTTGAGAAAGGGGCCATCTGTGTAGGGACCAAGATTCTATTCTAGGGCTTGTCTGCACTGTGTGTTGGCATTTTGGGAGATTACAGCTCAGCTACCATATTCCTAAATTAAAAATATTTCATGAGGTCACCCTTAAGAGAGACACAGCTGATTGGAATACACACCTGATTTGCCAGGGCCATAAAACAGAACAGGGAGGTTGGATCTTGTGCCAGGAAGGCTTTGCATAATATAAAAGCTTAGCAGTCATGGCAGTTTCCTCCTAGAGAAATGACGCAGGGACCAAGAGGTGACATTCACAGTAGATGAATAGCTGTAATAATTATGATGCTGTTTGTTCTGCTAGTACTGAGGTTTCAACTCAGCATCTCCATTTTGGTCAATTCATTTGTTTGGATGATGCTTTACTACTTGAGCCGGGCTACCAGCCCAGCTTTTTGTTGGCTCTTTTGCAGGTGGAATATCATGGATCTTTCTGTCTAGGCTGGCAGTCCTCTAAACATAACCTCCTAAGTAGCTAGGATTACAGGCAGAAGCCACCAGCATCCATTTATTTATTTTATTTTATGTTTTGGTTGGTTGTAGGTCTTGAACAAGAACCCATTTATTATAATGAATTTCTTATTTAATCTCAGCCTTCAATCCACAGAGTTCTCACTGTTCAATGAGCTCCTTGATCATCACTTGGCCTTCTATTATGGCATTTTATGTTACTCAGCTTCTGTTTGATTTGAGAGGATGTTTAATGACATCACTTAATATATAGCATAGTGGATCTTTTTATAAAGGAGGGTTATAAATTAAAATAAAATGATAAAGTAACAATGTTATGTTCTCAACGGATGGCAAACACTTTAGTTTCCTAGTAAAGCTCTCCACTCAGATTACAATTCTCTCCATTCAACAGTTTTAAAATTATGTGATTATCGATTTATCTTGTCCATTACAGAGGAAGCAGGAGGAAATGGTTCAAACTAAGACTATATATAAAGAGAAATTACATTACTGCTTCTACCAGAGTATTTAAAATGTGCACATTTCAAATTAATAAAGCTGTCAGCCTTAGGAGGCCTGAGAGGGAGCCAAGTTTCAGTAACTCATACTTATAATCCTAGATACTTGGTAGGCTGAGATTGGGAGGATCATGGTTCAAAGCCAGCCTAAGCAGAAATGATTGAAACACCCCTTCTCAGATGTTAGCTTGATGCAGTCATGTGTATCTGTTGTCCTAGCTAGGGGGGGAAGCCTAATATAGGTGGATCATACCCAGGTAGGAAGTGACCTCCTATCTCAAAAAAAAAAAACAGCAAAATGCAGAGTGGGAGGTGTGGCTCAGTGGTAACAGTGCCAGCCTAGCAAGTGATCTGGGCAAATTGCAGCCCTGAGGCTAAATCCCTGTATCGCATACACACACACACACACACACACACACACACACACACACACACACACACACACACATACACACACACTTGCAAAGCAAACAAACCCAAAAAAATGCTACAATTGTGTGAGATGAGACCAGTATGCCAGAGGGAGCCAGCTCTAATGATCAGAGCACCAGTGACCCAATAGTGCCTTCCTCAAATAAATAAAAGATATGCCCAAGGGGCTTGAATGGGTAGTTCTTCGGAGATACCCAAATTGACAAAAAGGCTCACCAAAAGTCTCTCAATCATTGTTCATTAGAGAAAGGAATAATGTAAATGAAATTCATCTGAAAATCATTCAGAAGGATGTCATTTAAAAATACGAAAATAAGCCTGGCATTGTAATCTTGCTACTCAGGAGGCTGAGATCTGAGGATCTAGGTCCAAAGGGAGCTGAGGCAAAAAAGTCCACAAGACTCCATTTTAAAAATAATCAGCAAAAAAGCTGGATGGAAGGAGTGCTGGAGCTAGTGCTAGAGTACCTGCCTAACGCTGAGTACAAACATCAGTACCTTAAAAAAGGAAGGAAGGAAGGAAGGGAGGAAGGAAGGGAGGGAGGGAGGAAGGGAGGGAGGGAGGGAGGGAGGGAGGGAGGGAGGGAGGGAGGGAGGGACTTTTGGGCATTTACCCAAATGTTCACAAACAAGATCACACTAAAGCTACCAGCACAACTATGTTTATTGCAGCATTATTTACTATAGCTCAGATATGGAACCAACCCAGATGGCCCTCAGTAGATGAATGGATCAAGAAAATGTGGTATATATACACCATGGAATTCTATGCCTCCATCAGAAAGAATGACATTGACCCATTTGTTAGGAAATGGAAAGACTTGAAAAAAATTATATTAAGTGAAGTAAGTGAGGCCCAAAGAAACATAGGTCCCATGGTTTCCCTTATTTGCAATAAGTAGTATATGTCTGAGTCAAGCAGAAAAGGTCAGATAAGTTGATGTTAGGGAAATTGATGTTAGGGAAATGAACCCTAAGATATGTATTCAAATGTATTTTTCTTTCATGCGATTGTTTCTAACACATTTATAAGATTATTTCTTTGTTGCTTTGTATGTCCCTCCCCCACAGCATAACCCCTGCTTTCACTGTATTTGATGTTGGTATAATTTGTGGAGGGGAAGGGGAAAAGCAAATCGTTTAAATAAGGATACAGGTGGACCCATTGCAACAATGAGATGTACAAGTCATTTTGTCGAAAATGAACTTTACAACTTTGGTGGAGGGGGAGGATTGGGGGAGGGGGGAGGATGGGAAGGGGAAACAAAGGAGGAGGCTACAATGCTTGACAAGAAATATACTCATTATCTTGCCCATGTAATTGTAACCCCTCTGTACAGTATTTTCACAATAATAAAAAAAAGAAAGGGAGGGAGGGAAGGAAGAAGGAAGAGAGGGAGGGAGACAGAGAAGGGAAAGAAAAAAAGAATGAAAGAAAAGAAAAGAAAGAGTTGCTTGTGGTCTCCTTCCATTGGCCAGTCAGCTCTAAAGAGAAAAATAAGCAAACAAACCCAGCTTTACATATCCTCTGAGTTCAAAAAGGAAATTAAGTTACATATTTGCATGAATCCAAAAAGGAAATTAAGTTACACATTTGCATAAATGTGTAAATAAATAAATCCAACCATCTCTGCCCCATACTATCCAGAGAAACAGATCTGATTTTAGTATATTTTGGAATGCTCAAAATGCTAAGATATCACAGAGGAGGAAATAATTTTCTTGACTCCTGATTTAGTTGTAAGCCAGAGCACTGAAGCCGAATAGCCAGGGAGCTGGGACAAAGCAGGGCCAAGCTGGTGCCTAATCCTGCAAAAACTCTCCAGATACAAGACGACTGAATAATTAACTAGAAAGCTGAGCGATTGACAAGCAGGGGAGAAATAAAGACATTAAGCACAGAGAAACAGTTGTGCTTGGTATTTATTAGTCTCTGGGAAGACGTCTAGAAGAAAATAAAAACACCTTTGCTGTGGGATGCGCTGAGTCAGAGAAAGGCGAGTTGTAGGCCCCTCCCACAAGGCCACAGTTAGAGGAGTATTTTGAGGTTGAAACAGGACAGCTGCCAAATCAGAATGTGCCAGCCAGCGATTCGGGAGCGCCCTCGTCTGGAACCTAATGGAATCAAGTTCTCCATTTATTTATGATTGCTTTATTTCAACCTCCTCTAATAAAATTCAAGACTTTTTTTTTCCCTATAAGCACAGGGGCTTTAAATCACTGTTTGCCTAGCTTTTTCACTTGATGCTGATACTCTACCGCTTGAGCCACAGCTCTACTTTTGGCTTTTTGCTGATCAGTTGGAGCTGAGTCTTGTGGACTTTTTTGCTTACACTGGCTTCAAACCTCTACCTTTAGATCTCAGCCTTTTAAGTAGCTAGGGAAATTTTACTTTTGGACTGATAACAGTATGTACTCAGTTCAGTCTATCATTTGGAGGCTTTTTGAGTTCAAAAGGTGATGGATATAGAATTATAGCAACTATTTTTATTAAGTCAGTAGTGTATTTATAGTCCCTATCTTGTGCAACAAGATGAACATAAAATACAGAATATCTTCCCAATTGTACCAGTTCAAACATTTCTCTTCGTTTCCAGTCCTGGTACCTTTAACCGCCTTTACTGTGCTCAAATCAAAGTCTATAATGGGAAACCATTGGAATGAGAAGGAACCCAGGGGGTTCAGTAATGATTCTTTTTATAAAGTGACACCCTGATTCTGTATGCACACTGAGTGAGAGAGGGGAAAAAGTTAAATCTCTTTTATCCTCCGTCAGACCCATTCTTCTAGATTTCCAAAGACAATTTTAATCTCCTCTAAGCTTATGTCGAGAATAAGTCAGCTTACGGCATGCTTAATTGAAGATGATTGCACTGATACACTTGAAAGAACAGTTTTAGGAATAGTTGCCCAATTAGATGCTAGACTATCTATCCTCTATCAGTTAAGAAAGAGCACTCTGTAAGACTTGGGCTTCCATTGGATTCTGTTCCATCCAGGAGGAAAATTTTGCTCCTTGGAGCCCTTTCTAAGATGTAAGATTCCCTGCCATAGCTTTGTGGCTTTGCCATATTGTATTTCTAGGATTTGAGAATAGCCCTTAGAGGACAACTCCTCACAGGTAAAAAAAAAAAAAAAAAATGCCAGGTTTTTCCCCAATCAACCAAAGCACATGCCATTTCCTCATCCTCTTTGCAGTCCAAGACCTTGGGGGACAATAAGAACCGCCACAAAAAGCCCAAAGACCCCAAGCCAAAGGTGAAGAAACTCAAATACCACCAGTACATTCCTCCAGACCAGAAGGCAGAGAAGTCTCCACCACCCATGGACTCAGCCTATGCCAGGCTACTCCAGCAGCAGCAGCTCTTTCTACAGCTGCAGATCCTCAGCCAGCAGCAGCAGCAGCAGCAGCAGCAGCAGCAGCAACAGCACAGGTTTAGCTACCCCGGGATACACCAAGCACAGCTCAAGTGAGTTTGGCCAGCCCAGGGTGGGCACGGAGGGCAGAGGTGGGGAATGACTTCCCTCTGCTTGAGGCAGGTGGGAATGAGAAGCAGCATCTTGGAAGCCAGTGAGTATTTCCAAAGCTACGTCGTGGAAGATCTAAGAATGTATTCTGGTCATGGCTCGCCATTCTGGTGTACTTCTATTTGGGGAAGAAATGGACTCCTGGGTCCAGGTGCTGAGTGACCACTCTGCTGGGTCACCGTTTACATGATCAACACCCTCACCTATCGAGTTGGATGTGGCTTCTATCATCTGTTTTTAGTCACCCTCAAATCAGACTTGTAATCGTGCTGCATGCCGGGTGCAACCATGCTTCACTATTCAAGCAAGGGCATGGAGGCTTCCCTATCCCACGGCCTCCATCATGGCCTCCTGTCTCCCCCAAACAACGCTTGAGGAGTAGAAACCAGTGGGGGAGTTGGGAGGGTGGATCTTCTGCCACTGGCCAACTAGTCTGTGCTGTTTCTCTTCATCCTGCCCTCTGCTGCTGATTCTAACATGGCGGGTCCCTGTAGGCAGTTACTCTGTGGTCTGATACAAAGGCAGCTTGGTGTGTACCTATTTCTTTTTTTAAGTGCCTCTGCATTTGCTTTTCAGAGAACCAAATGAACAGATGGCTAGAACTCCAACCTCCTCTTCAACACCACTGAGCAATACCCCTCTGTCTCCTGTCAAAAACAGTTTTTCTGGACAAACTGGTATCCCTTCTCTCAAACCAGGCCCCCTCCCACCTAACTTGGATGATCTCAAGGTAGAAGATTTGATACATTCTTTAAAATTTTCTTTCTTTCTTTTACTCTCAATGTTGCCGCAACAGATTGTTCTTAGGATCTTTGCTTCCTGATTCCTTGAGAGGAAAAAAAAATGAGGGTGGGGGAGAAGTATATGAGAGAGACTGAAGAAGGTGGTGAAATGTGTTGCTCCTATAGACAAACTCCTCTTCCCCCCCCCCCCCCCCGAGAGAATAAAGCTATGAACCCCAGCTCAACCTTCCCAGGCAGTGTGACCTTGGGCTAATCTTTATACTCTTCAATATCTGAAGTTCTCATTTGCAAAAGGAAATCAAGAAGACTCAAGTAGAGCTTAGCCCAAAGTATAGGTGTGTTATGTATTCATGTTTCTGAAATGCGCTAAACCAGTGGGCAATTCCATGATAAACCATTTTACAATTTTTCTCTAGGACAGTACATTAATAGGCCCCCAGAATCTTTGTTGAGCTCCTCCCTCTCATCTCCATCCTCTTTACCACCCTCATGCCTATGCTGCATCCTCAGTCATTTTCTTGAAAGGAGAAAGAAAGTAGGAGTAGGTGTTTTTCCAAATAGAAAGATATTCCATGTCTCGTGAAGTGCCCACACCAGAACATAAAATGGATCAAAGGTCCTAAAATCAAAGGCTTCTTTTTACCTTCCCCTTGGGGCAAAAATTGAACTTGTTTCAATTTGGCATCCACACACCTGGAATAAGATGTGAGCTTGTGCTAATGCTCTCCGGAGCCTTAGGCTCCCCAAATCATAAATCCACAGAGATAGAAAGAAGCCTGTCGTACCTTGAATATTATACTAAGTGAAAGAAGCCAGATGTATTAGGACGAAGACCACATCAGTCCAGGTGCAGGAGTAACTTCAACAGGCAAATTCTTACAGACAGAAAGTGGAATAAAAAGTTCCAGGATCTGAGTGTCCAAGAAGGACTATGGGGAATTGTTTAATGGGGTCCTAGTTTCAAGTTGAGATGATGAAAGAGTTCTGGGAATGGTTGGTGGTAATTACAAATTGCCTAAGCATACTTATTGCCTTTGAGCTGTCTATTCAAAATAGTTAAGTGGCAAACTGCTTTAAGTAATCATTTTTGTGTGGGCCTTACTATCCCTTGTTTTTTTTCACTCAGCATGGTATTCTACTATTTGAACCATGCCTTCACTTCTGGCTTTTTGCTGGTTAATTGGAGATAAGAGTCTCATAAGACTTTTTTGCATGGGATGGTTTTGAACCATGATCCTCAGTCTCCTAGGTAGCTAGGATTAGCTACTCACCAAGGCTCAGATGCAATAAGAATTTTTTGTTTTACAAATGGATAATCACTGGAAGGAAGTGTTCAGCCAGGAAGGACTGGAGGGTCCTTAGCCCCAGAGAAAACAGGGTACACATGTGCTGATGTGCTGGTCAGACTCCTGAAGGTGACTCCCCCGGGGTATACATGCTGAGGGTGATTGGCAGGTGGCAAGGATGGTCATTAGGGTACATTGAGAGACCGTGGTGATGGCAATGGTAGCCGCCATTTTTAGTGCGAGCTATAAGTCAGCCATTTTTGCTCTCTAGAAGGTTAGTTCTGTCATCCCAATTTAAAAAGTGAAAATAAAAATCAGAGCCTTATGTTAAATTATAGGTAAGCTAACAACCTTATAAGTAATACCTGAAAGGCTTGACCTATAAGACTGAATAGGCTTGACTTTCCATGACCCATGAGAGAGTCAGTCCATCCTCATGAAAGATGAGAATGGAAAGGAAGAAAGGCAGGAAGAAAGCTTGCCTGATTTTATCTGTCAGTGTGTGTCCTGGGGAGAAATGTCTCTGAGTCTTGGTAGAGTTATGCCAATGGTAAGATCCAGAGCCTAGGATGAGATGCTGGCTAGCAGGGATGATGGTAGGCCCATTCAAGTGAGGAATGTTGAGTGTGTCGGGGAGGAATAATAGCTGGACAACCAAGAGAAAAGCTAGCTGGTTTCTGTCAGTAAGAAATATGCCAACTTGGTTCATCCCAGCTGAGCGGCCAGGGATGAAATGGGAATTAGTCATGTGCAATGTGGAGACAATGAAAATGAGAAAAGAGAATGAGATTGGAGGAGAATAAGAGGGAAAGAATGGGGGAGAAAGAAAGGAAGAACATGGTACAACCATATTTGAGGAAGGAAGAAATAGGAGGAATTTATGAAGGTGACTCTCAAAAAAGAGTAATTAGAAAGGTAAGCTAGTGGAGATAAAGTTTTTAAGAATTATCTGCATTCTTTGCTGCATAAAACTGAAGAACACCAAGAAAATAATGTGATTTTTTTTAAAGAAGTATTAATGGTTATATAATACTATTTAGATTTTTTGCAACATTTCTGGAAATCTGGAGAGTAAGGGTGATGGGGAAGAAGAGACTAGGAAGTTTGGAAACTGGAAAATATTTGGTGGCTATTAAGAATAATTAGTTCATTTATTTTAAAGTATGACAATGCTACCATAGCCATGTTTTTAAAGAACATTTATGTTTTAGAGGTAGCAAAATATTTACAAATGATATTATATGATTTGCTTCAGAACAATTTAAGAAAGGTAGAAAAGAAGTCGTTTGGGGTGTAGAAATTTGGACAGAAGTTGATTTTTGTTTAAGTTATTTGATACATAATGGATTCATTTATACTTTTGTACTTACCTGTGTATGTTGGATTTTTTCTATAATATATGGTTTTATAAATTACCAAGGAGTAATACACAAGGGAATAGAGGAAAGAGGTATGTGCAAATCTTAGACACATACAAGCCCACACAGTCTAATAGTCTGAAATCCAAGGTAAATTGAACTCAACAAGTATTCATTTCATTTTCGAGTATGAGCTGCATTATTTAATAATGCAGCTTAAAATATTCAGTGCAAGAACAGATTCTAAAAATAAATAGAGAACTCATTAATTTTAAGTAACTCAAAATTTAAAACAATAATGAGTTGCCATCTTGCCCTTTTCAAAACTAGCTAATCTAAAAACAAAAAGACAGACAGACAGAGACAGACAGAGACAGACAGAAAAGGAAATAGTACCAGTAAAACTATGGGGAAACTGTCATATTGCTGGTTGATAAAATTTTTTGAAAACTTTAGCTTATTATTAAGTCACATGTATTCAAAGATGAAATATAATGCATTTAGAAAAGTAAACTTTATTTTAATAGATAGTTAAGACTCAGAGGAAGCATACCAGATCATGTTTCCTTCTAGACTTAAAAATGCAGATGAACATATTTTGTTTCCTGATTACTACTTTTAAATAACTGTGTGTCCATAAATTTCTGACATGCTTTTTTAACACCTCATGAACATTTTTCATAACTTTTTAATATTCAATAAAACTTTCATTTTTAATAGCAGCATATCACTCTACCACCTAGTTAGCATTCCATTCTTGGACATTTAACTGGCTGCCAGATTTTTGTTATTTAAAACATGATTTCAGTGACCTCTGCCCATACACTTATTAATTCCTCTGATTATTTCTCTAGGCTGACTACATGGGACTAGAAATTCCTAAACTAAAATGTATCAGTATTTTAAAACATTCTTGATACCTATTACTAAATTTCAGTCCTAAACAATGGTTCCAGACTGACTAAAATGCAGCATAATTTTTTAATTTAGCGCTAGCTAAATGTCAATGTCAGTCCCCCTAGTGCTAGATAAATGCTATTCTTATTCATTACATCTCAGGAGAGATCCAAGACTCAGCATTTCTAACTAGCTCCCCAATACTGCTGATGGGGCCAGTTCCAGAACTACCCTTTGCATAGAATGACAAATAATACCTTTGCCTTTTAAACATTTGTATTTCTTTTTTGCTGCTCATACCTTTTGCACTCAGCCATTTCTTGGTCAGTTTCTCACTGTCTCGATCAATTTGGTGAATGGGAGCACATCTTTATTTATTTGAATTCCTTGAATTACTAATGGCAATGCACAGTGGGCCACATATTTTTAGATTTTATTTTTGTTTATGAACAGCTGGGTCACATCTCTAACTCGTTTTTTTGTGGAGGGAGGATCAGTTCTGGGGCTTGAATGCAAGGGTTGGGCACTTTCTCTTTGCTTTTCCCCTCATGTCTGGTGCTCTACCACTTAAGCCACAGCTCTACTTTCAGTTCTTTGGTGGTTAATTGGAGATAAAAAAAATCTCATGGACTTTTCTGCTCAGTCTGGCTTGGAACCTCAGTCCTCAGATTTCAGCCACCTGAGTAACTAGGATTGCAGGAGTAAGCATGGGCGTTCAGTTCCTATCTCATTTTACTATGATGTATCCGTTTTTATCTTTTTCATTGGTATGCATTTTGATATTTGTGTTGCAAGGCTTTTTTTCTCCAAGACTGCAATTCGTATCTGCATTTTTGTTTGTATCTTTATGACTTAGAGTTTTCAGTTTTGGTTGTCAATATTTTTATGATTACGTTGTTTGCTTTTATGCTAAAAATGCATATGTTCAGAAGAACATTAGCTTATATTAGCTTACATAGTCTTCTATCTTCATGATTGTTGATCCTTAGGTTATGTTTCCTGTTCTGTTTTGGTTTTGTGCTAATCCTGGAACTTGAGCTCAGGGGCTATGCGTTGTCCATGAGCTTTTCTGCTCAAGACTAACCCTCTACCACTTTGAGCCACAGCTCCACTTCCAGTTTTCTGGTGGTTAACTGGAGATGAGAGTCTCACAGAGTTTCCTGCCAGGACTTGCTTCAAACCACAATCCTCAGATCACAGCCTCCTGAGTAGCTAGGATTATAGGCCTGAGCCACCCATGCCCAGCAAAGCTTTACAAATTTTAAGCCATTTGCACTTTATTAGGAAAAAAGTACAGAACAGATATTATCATCCCATTTCTCTAAGCATGTACCAAGGACCTCAGAGGAAGAGGCAGGACCAGCAGCTGGCCTCATCCTCCTCCCCTCCCCCTCTCTCTGTGACTATTATCAAGGCATTTATTGAAATCAGGATCTGTTACATGTTCAGTCTAGTCCCTGGACCAGCAGCATAAATATCCCTGATCCCCACCCCAGATCTGCTGAGACAAAACTCCAAGAAGGGAGTCACAGTCTGTATGGTCATGCCCTCCAGGCCCTCAGCTCACAATGTTTGAGGAAGAAGACTTGGTGGAGAAACACCTCACCCTGGAAGCCAAAGCCCCACAAACCCACCAATGCCTGCTTGAAAACATGTGTCTAAAGCCTGGCAGGCACTCATTTCTTTGTCTACAGAAACAGAGACAGGGTGGGTGTTAGAGAGCACCTGGGAACATCCCCAAGGCCATGTTCATTTATGCTCTACATTCCTATGGTTCTGAGGTGTTTTATGCCTCAGATGGCTCATCACTTACAAGGGTGGAACTTATGATGTTAGAATGTATAATGGTATAGCAATGATACCCAATCAGTTCAAAGCACACTTCCACTTTTGAGTATCCATCTTCTCCCAGGCTAGCAGTAGCCATCCAATTTTCTCTCGAATAGACAGTGGTGTCAGATCTTAGTTGGCCTTGTGTCTTAAGAATGAACTGATGTTGCTCACAGTGCTAATAAGCTAGCACATTCAGTAGGTCATGTGTCTTCCATGCATTTTCATTTCAGTGATACTTTCACCTTACCAAGGGTTTATCACACATTGAGGAACACAGAAAACCAAGAATTGTTTTGGGGTGATGGTGGCTCACTCCTGTAATCTTAATTACAACAGAGACTGAAATTAGGAGGATCACAGTCCCAAGCCAGCCTAGGCCAAAAAGAAAAAAGAAAAATTGTGAGACTCCCATCTCAACCAGTAGCCAGGCATATGGTACATGTCTGTCATTCCAGCTATATAGAAAGCTTAACTAGAAGAATCATGGTCCAGAATGGTCCAGGCATAAAAGTAAGACCTAATTAAAGAAGAAAGGAAATCATAAAGATCTTAGGGGGTGGCTTGGTAGAGAAGCAATTTCCTGGCAAACACAAGGCCCTGAGTTTAAATCTCAGTACTACCAAAAATAAACATAAATAAAAGTAGGCAAAACTCACTTATATTAGAGGTAAGAAAGGAAATTGGAGCCTGGTGCTGATGGCTCACACCTGTAATCCTAGTTACTCAAGAGGCTGAGATCTGAGGGTCATGGGTCTATGCCAGCCTGGAGAAGAAAATCCATGTGATTCTTATCTCCAATTGTACATCAAAAGCTGGAGGTGTAGCTGTGGTTCAAATAGAAACCTTCAGGGGAAAAAGTTGAGAGGCAGCCAGCACCTAGACCCTGAGTTTGAGCCCCACTGCAAACACACCAAAAAGAAAAAGAAAGAAAGAAAGAAAGAAAGAAAGAAAGAAAGAAAGAAAGAAAGAAAGAAAGAAAGAAAGAAAGGCAGGAAGAAAGAAAGATGGATGAGCAAGGAAATTGCAAAGAAGTATTTGATAAAAAAGCAAGTGAGTACTGCAAAAATTCCATGCCTGATCCTTTAAAGCTAACCTTAAATACATTTTTTAAAATACTGTCATTACCAAGAGTAATAATGTCCTGCTTTCATTCATTAGGTTTCTGAATTAAGACAACAGCTTCGAATCCGAGGCTTGCCCGTGTCAGGCACCAAGACGGCTCTGATGGACCGGCTCCGACCCTTCCAAGACTGCTCTGGAAACCCTATGCCCAACTTTGGGGACATAACCACGGTCACTTTTCCTGTTACGCCCAATGCCCTGCCCAATTACCAGTCCCCCCCTTCCACCAGTGCCTTATCCAATGGTTTCTACCACTTCGGCAGCACCAGCTCCAGCCCACCCATCTCCCCGGCCTCATCCGACCTGTCGGTGGCCGGATCCCTGCCAGACACCTTCCACGATGCGTCTCCATCCTTCGGCCTGCACCCGTCCCCGGTGCACGTGTGCACGGAGGAAAGTCTCCTGAGCAGCTTGAACGGGGGCTCGGCTCCCTCCGAGCTGGATGGGCTGGACTCAGAGAAGGACAAGATGCTGGTGGAGAAGCAGAAGGTGATCAATGAACTCACCTGGAAGCTGCAGCAGGAGCAGAGGCAGGTGGAGGAGCTGCGGATGCAGCTGCAGAAGCAGAAGGGCCACCACTGCGCGGATGACAAGGCGTTGCCTTTCTTGGCGGTCCCCATCAAGCAGGAGGACGCCGTCTCCAGCTGCCCCTTTGCAGTCCAGCAAATACCCAAAGGGCAGGGCAGCGGCGCTGAGGGCCAAGCGCAGGCTGTTGGGGACGCTGCTCCGCTCCTGCCCCTGGGGAAGGCGCACGGTGGAGAGTCCTCAAGCCAAAGCAACGTACTGTCCTCCACATTTCTCAGCCCACAGTGCTCTCCTCAGCATTCACCCCTGGGAGCCATGAAGAGCCCACAGCATATCAGCTTGCCCCCGTCACCCAACAACCAGTACTTCCTACCTGGGGCGCAGGGGGAAGGACACAGGGTCTCTTCCCCTGTGTGCAGCAGCCAGGTGTGCCCCGCACAGGTAAGAACACCTTGCACCATTCCCCAGGGAAGTAGGAGATGGATGCTGATGCTGGAATGTGGGCGAGGAAGGGTCCCACACATACAATGCAATCCACAAGCCTTCCCAGGGATATCCAATTCCGTTGTGCCTTAAGTCAGGGGCTCACCAACTTCAAAGGCCAGAAGAAGGTAAATATTTGGAGCTTTGCAGTTCATACCATCTTTGTCACAACTATCCATCTTTGGTGTATTGGGATTAGAACTCAGGGTTTCATGCTTGCTAAGCTGCAGCTCTACAACTTGAGTCACACACACAGAGCTCTTTTTTTAAAATATAATTTTATTGGTGATATGAAGGGGGTTACCAGGTAATGAGTACATTTCTTTTTTTAGACAAATGTCAGCCTTTTCTTTTTTTCCCCCCAGTTCATTTTTCACATAGTGTCCACTGAACAAGATGACTGCATTTGTTTACCCTTCTTCCCCTTCTGGAAAATCCAGAAGCAAAAACAAAACACTACTACAACCCCCAAAACAATGATAAGCATGTTTCCTTTCCTGGAATTCATTTTTATAGTGTTTTGAGTGTTCAGAGAAGTTACATCTTTGGGTTCCTCCCCTAAGGGTATCCTCCTTTAGTCTGTTTGTGTGTGGATACCTAGAGTCTTGTGTAATTTATCCTGTCCAGTTATATTTTAGTTCTAGTTTCCACATATGAGAGAAAACATTGTCTCTGAATTTGGCTTATCTCTTTTTTTAGCATGATTTGTTCTGAGTCCATCCATATCCCTATAAATGACACAATCTTATTCTTCCTAATGGATGAGTAAATTCCATTGTGTATAGGTACCACATCTTATTGATCCACTCATCTGTTGGAGGGCTTTTGGGCTGTTTCTATAACTTGGCAATTATGAATAGTACAGCAATGAACATGGACGACACACAGCCCTTTTGAGACAGGTCTCTTTCTTTGTTGGTACAAGTGATACTCCTATTTGTGCTTCTCACTGTACTTGAGATGACAGGCTATTGCTTGGGATGATAGAGAGAGTCTCATAAACTGTTTTTGCTTGGGCTGACCTTGAACTACAACCTTCTTCATGTCTGCCTTCTGAGTGGCTAAGATTATAGAAGTGTGCCCAGCTCAGCTTTACTGTTGCATCATGTGGGAAGCCATACACATTGCATAAATAAATGCATAGGATTCCAACAAAAATAGTCAGTGAGCAAAGTTTAGCTATTTCTCAGGAATCTTTAGTGACAATCTTTATCTCAGCTCAAATCGTCTTTCTAGAGACCCAAAAAGAAGCCATGCACAGCGCTGCATACCTGTAATCCCAGCTACTCAGGAGGTAGAACAGGAAGATTATGAGTTAGAGTCTTGACACAGGGAGTGATTACACTTTATCTAAAATATTAATAATAATAATAATAATAACCTAGAGGATTGAAGGACATGAATAAAACACAATGAAACCCACACAACACTTGGAAAAGGGGGAAAGGATGAAGAGTAGCAATCAAAATATGATAGGAGTGGGTGAATTTTCTCCAAGTGCCCCGTGCATATGTGTGGAACTATCACAGCAAGCCCCCAGCAAACTTCAAAAGCACACTACAAAATAATTCCAAATTGTAAAGGAATAAACAGCCCACAGTGATTGTATCATGAGGCATGTGTGTACTTAATCTCATGCATTAAGACCTCCAACGTATTATTTTTTATTCACCTTTGAGAAAAATGAAGCTCAGGGCATGAAGCTAAAGACACCCAACCTCACACAAATTTATGATTAGTTTGTTCTAAAGTTCATGCCATTGCCAGATTGAATATTACTATGCTGAGTCTGGGATGAGGCTAACGGTAATGAGGAGGAATTCATACAAATCTACCTGAGTAACCCATTCAGATGAATGGCTTCCACTTCTGACCGGGGCATGCTGGAAGGGTCAAAGTGGCTTGTCAGCATTGCTAATACGCATCCATCACATGTCGCGTATCCTAGGCAACAAAGGTAGAAATGTCTCTTGATATATAACTCCTTAAGGTAAAATTGTACGTAATTTTCCATTTTGATAGCATTGGTGCTATGAAGAATCACGAGCATTTGTTTAGTGACTCATGGTGCAAGACAATCGCCATTTATAGTTATTTGCAATGCCGTAATGAAAAGAAAAACAATATAAATGACATAATGACTTGGTGACAGCATTAAATTATGCCGTACAAAGTACATGTAGAGAAAGTGCATGTAGAATGGTCATAAAGTGCTGGGAAAGTTCAGGAAGGTTTCTTAGAGGGCTTGAATTTTTCTAGAAGAGTAACACTAAAAAAGGAGACTACTAGAACACAGTGATCAGCAATGACTTGCCTTTGTCCAAGAGGGACAATGCACAGGTCACATTCACAGCAGGAATATAGGCAACCACAAAGCTAAAAGTAAATAGCCCCATACTGTACAGTCTTGAACACATTTACCAGTATAATATAGAGCCCCTGCACTCAGTATTTGTGAGCAATAGGCTCATGCAAAGTTAGGTTTGGGGAGTTCCATTTAGCAAGTCCATCTGCTCATAGAATTTAAGGAATTTTGTAAAGATAAAACACTAGGGAACAGAGAACAGAGACTAGAAACTAAGCTGTGTGCCGTTGGCTCATGCCTGTAATCCTAGCTACTCTGAAGGCTGAGATCTGAGGATCAAAGTTCCAGGCAGGAAAGTCCAAGAAACTACTCAAATGTCAGAAGTGGAGGGTGTAGTGCAGGTGGCAGAGAGCTATCACTGAGCCAAAAAAAGACAAGTCAAGACATGAGGTTCTGAGTTCAAGCCCCAGTACCAGCATAAAAGTGAAAGTCATACTCAAGTATGCTGCTGGCCATTCAATTTGTCACTTCTTCCTTTCTGCAGAATTCAGGGGCACATGACAGCAGTCATGGTGCTGGGAACAACCCTTGTCCTAAAAGCCCAGGTGTACAGCCAAAGGTAAGGACCTGGAAAAAGTTCAAACTTGGGATCCACATTCCCTCATCCATCTCTCTCCATGTACTCTGTCCTCTAAAGTGAATGATGAGGTTCAGAGGTGGAGTATTCAATTTAAAGAGAGACAGGTCTAATCAAACCACCTTGAAATGAATATACAAATAAGGGTTAGGAGGTATCTCAAGGAGCCATTTCCAAGATCATCCCAGAAATCATGATGGTTAACGTAGCCGTGGTATATTTGCAAAACAATGCAGGCATCAATCCAGTTTCTGTGGAGCTCGAAATTGGACTAAACACTTGGGAAAGGAGCAGAGGGATACAGGAAATTGAAATCATAGTGCCAGGTCCCTGTAGAAAATGAACTGATGGAGCCATGCACATCACATTGATGATGGATGAGATCTAGGATATGAAGAGCCCAAAAGTTCCTAGGAGCAGAGGAGGGAGTAGAAAAACACCAAGATAAGCAAGTCATAACATAACAAAGACACATATTGCCAGGTACTAAGTCTCTCAGATTTGTATTCCTAGCTACCCATGAGGCTGAGATTTAAGAATCATAGTTCAAAGCTAGCCCAGGCAGGAAAGTCCATGAGCCCCTTATCTCTAACTAACCACCAAAAAGTTAAAAGTAGAGCTGTGGCTTAAGCAAAAAAGCTAAAGGACAGAGCCTAGCTATGAGTGTAAATCTCAATAACTGAAAGAAAAAAAAAAAGCCACAAGATAGGCAGAGATCCAGACATACATCAGGCACTCCACAGAATATACAATAAGCAAATGATTCAGGAAGAGAGAACTCAGCAATGCCCTCTCTGACACTGAAAATAGCCCCAGTTTGGAATAAATTGATCTGAGGAAATGAAGTACTCTGGAAATCCTGGCTTGAGGAACTGATTTGCATTGGATTGGACTCTTCTTCTAGTTCCTTTTCTCAACCTGTCTTTTGTAAGTGCTCCTCAGGTGTTCTTCAGAGAAGGAAACAGATCTGTGAGGATCCCAGGCTAAGATATCACCAGCAGTCATCCACAGTGATACATGCCATTGTTAGTATATTAAAGTTGTTTGTTATTTTCTTATCTCTGGCTTTTATTACTATCATTTGATCTTAGATCATTTTTTTTTCTAAATGTAGCCTTTGATTTCTAGAGAAGAAGCTGCATTACTTCTGACCCAAGAATTAAATGTCTTTCTCTATTTTGCCTACATGCAGATGGCTGGCATACATTCTGCTGATAAGACAGGGCCGAAGTTCTCAATTCCATCCCCAACTTTTTCTAAGTCGAGTTCAGCGGTTCCAGACATAACCCAACCTCCATCCTATGAAGATGCAGTAAAGCAGGTAACCCCATTTATTCTTTATAGAAGGATAGACAGAGTCCGTGGGTGTTGTTTTATCTTATTACAGCATGCAGTTTGTAAATTCTGATATTGAGTGTGTTGAGTGGCTCCCTAGCGGAATAAACAAAGTCTCTACACATACTGCACACAGACATAGACAAATGAAACTTAGGGTTCAACTTATGACTTTCCAACTTCATCATGGTACAATATGAAGCACAGGCAAAACTCTATTTATTATGAGCTGGGTGCTGGTGGTTTATGCCTGTAATCCTAGCTTCTCAGAAGGCTGAGATATGAGGATCATGGTTCCAGCCCAGGCCAGGAAGTTTCCAATTAAACACCAAAAAGCTGGAAGTGGAGTTGTAGCTCAAGTAGTTTAGCACACTAGCCTTGAGCACAAAAGCTCAGGGTCAGTGCCCAAGCTCTGAGTTCAAGCCCCAAGGCTGGCAGCACCCCACCCCCCACAAAACCAACTGTGTTATGGACTGGGATATTTTCCTGAGCTAACAGAATGTAGCACAATGCTCTGGATGCTGGTCTAGAAGCCACAGCTCCCAGTAAACCACACAATTGAGAGGAAATAACTGTGCTTTATATGCATCAGAATTAAAGTGATGCATTGGGTAGGGGTGGTCAATGCATATCCAGTTTATAGTAGTCAGTTGATCCAAACATAATTCATTGTAAGCTGAGGAGCATCTGTGGAACTCAGGGCTGCAGGGAGAAGGGGCTGGGATAGCATCCAGGATGCCCGATCTTGGTGCCAACTCTGCCACCTGTCATTACCATGGAGGTTGGGCATCTATTCAACTTCCCATCTATAAAATAAGGATGATAATCTAACACCTACCACATTCATTTTTTGGGCACTTGGTAAAAACTCAAATATAAGAGAGTGGTTTTCAGGGCAATGCATTCTATGCTTCTTTCTAGCTTTAAATTAAGTGATCTTGACAAACTATTGCAAGTTATTGAATCTGGTTAAATCAATGCAGGAAGACTCATGCTAACCTCTACTTCCACTTGTATTTGGAAAGTAAGAAAACAAAAATGAACAATGTTACATAGTCAGCCTTCTGTATCTGGATTCAACTAGCTGGGGAACTCACAGGGAAGAAAAGAAATTCTTGCAAGTTCCAAATAGCAAAACTTGAATTTGCCACCTGCCAATCACTGGGCTGAGTCCATGGGGATGAAGTGATGTGCACGCTGCATCCATTGTCCATGATTTATTCCGCACCTCTCGTATCTCTCTGCTGTGCTCAGTGACTAAGTATTCTTTCCCTATGTCTGATCACATATTATGACAGGCCTAGGATGGGTTCCTCTGTATTGAAGATGCACAGACTTCTCTTATCATAATTCCCCATACAAGGCAGTACAGCCATTCACAAAGCCTTTAAACTACATCAAGAAGTATAAGTGATCTAGAGATAATTTAAGGTACACAGGAGAATGTGGGAATGTTTATGAAAATAGTACTTCCTTTCATGCAGGATACTCGAGCGTCTGAAGATTTTCCAGTAAAGGATCTTGCTAGAACCAATGTATTAACAATACTGACGGATGATGGTATTTCAAATGATTTGAGCTTTGATTTAGAATCAGATAACCCTGTGTTCAACCCAGGAAAGAATATCTAAATCCATTGCTGACCAGGTTTCCTTTGGTCTACAGAGTATGTGAAGGATCAAAGGCATTGTGCAAAGAGGGATTTCTCATTTCTGAAAATTTAGGGAATCTGGCAATATGAGAAGCACTTTTCTGCCAAACAACAGTTCTTCTATATTTGACTCTACATAACTTCCAGGATCCTATAGGCTGTGGGAATTTTTGGACCAGCCATAACTCATTCTTTGGGCAGTTTTCCCATCTATTTTGATTACTGATACCCACTGATAGTGATTGGCTCTGGGAATTGAGGAGAGTGAAAGGGACCGCTGCTTTTTCCTCACTTCCTCCCTCCTGGTATTTAAGATGCCTGCTGATTCTTCACAGCTTTGATAGAAAAGAAAAAAGGCCAGGAAAAATGGGCTTCCAGAAATGAGACTCTACTTAGCCATGTCTCATTGGCAGAGAGAAGGGGATAAATGCACAAGGGTCTACAGGTTTCTCAAGCTTTTACTGAGAGGAACAGAAGAATTCTGAGCCAAGTTCCTGAACCACCTTCACAGCAACCTAACAAGAGGCAGATTTAGTTCATTTCTAAGTGTGTGATAATTGAACTCAGGGTGGAAATCTCTCATATGGATGAACTAAAGTACATGCCATATGCCAGGGCTCATTCTCTCTTCCTTTCCCCTTTTGTTGGAAAGGATTATTTCAATTGTAAGGTAAAGCCTTCAGCCAATACCGAGTTCATAAGAGAAGTATACTCTGTAGCCAAAAGATGGAAACAGCATTCATCAGCAGATGAATGGATAAACAAAATATAGTAGATCACATGATAATAGTTGGTCTGTCCGTAGGAGGGATATTCTGACACATGCTACAACACAAATGAACCTTAAGGACCTGATGATCAGTGAAATAACTAGGAAAATAAAAGGAAAAGCACTATATGATTTCACTTATGTAAGGGGCTGAGAGTAGTCAAACTCATAGACAGAAAATTGATATGGTGAGCCAGCCAGAGTGGCTCCTGGCTAGAATGCAGGCTACATAGAAAGCGCACAGCAGAAGGGTCCTGGTTGGTTCAAGGCCACACATAGAAAAAAAATAGTCATAAGACTTTATCTCTACCAATAAAAAATTGGGCCTAATGACACACATCTGTCATCCCAGCTATGCAGGAAGTGTAAATAAAAAGAGTATGGTCTAGACTAGCCCAGGTGAAATGAAAAAAGCCTGTTCAAAAACTAATGAAAGCAAGAAAGACTGGAATCAGGGCTTAAATTAGTAGAGCACCTGCCTAGCAAACATAAGATTTTAAGTTCTAAACCCTGCTATCACCAAAAAGAGCTGAAAGTGTGAGTTGGGAAGTTATTGTTTAATGGGTGCAGAATTTCTGTTTTGCAGCTGAAAAGTGCACTGGAGATGAATGGTGGTAATGATTGCTCAAAAAAGGTGAATGTAATTAATACCACAGAACAGTACACTTACAAATGATTAAGATGGTAAATTCATGCTATATACATCTTACTACAATTAAAAAAAACTTAAACAACCCTAGTTCAACAACATACTAATCCTACTGATTTCTGCCAGAAGAAACCACCTTCTAACCTCTCTGCTTTCCATTGATTAATTTATACCAGCAAATGACTCGGAGCCAGCAGATGGATGAACTTCTGGATGTCCTTATTGAAAGTGGAGGTAAGACTGCCTTGTGTTCCGCCTACTAGCATCCACTGCACCTGTGCATTCTGGGATGTGATGTGTTAGGACCAATGTGATACACACTGAGTCAGTAGTACCAAGTGTTGTGCAGGTCGAGTCATTTCTTCTGAGCTTCAGGTGCAGCACTGGCTGATTCCTTGCTGCCTCCATCCTGGCAACACTTTTCACCCATCATCTAAACAGTTTTTATTTCTTCCACCTTTCTCTTCGTAAACCATGTCTTTCTCCCATTCCAAATTAACTGTCCCTATCTCCTTAACTGTAAGATGAAATCCAACAGATACTGAAAATATTGTGTTACTTACTCAAACTGAAACTCAGCTGGATGGTCCATTCATGCTTAAGCATCATTCAACTTACTAATAAAACAAAGCAATTATCTTGTGTTCCTTGCTTTCTTTTAACTTATTCATTTACTTATTTTAAAGAATTATAGAGTATGTACCTAGAATCTGAAAACACAGAAATGAATGAAAGGATCTAAAGTGAATATGTGTAGGTAGCAAGAAGGAGATAGAGATAGACATAGGGAAAGAGATAGACAGAGAAAGAGACAGAGAGAGAAACAGAGAGTGAGGGAGAGTACACACACAGGGCTGAACAATAGGTATCAACATTTGAAGTCAGAGAAGGATTGGCCAGGCATCATGCTTGATTCAAGACTTCACCAGAAAACTGCCGACCTCTATGGGAGATACAGTCTAGTATGGGTCACGAATAACAAACAACTGAATAGGTATTTCCTATTGTAACAAGAAAGAAGAGTTGCATATATGTTTTCTGATGGGAATATGAAAGCCCACACCAGATGCCCCTCTTTAAGACAGAGTATGTAGCACAGATAGGGAAGAGTTAGGAGAGACTGGGAGACTCCAGGACAAAAGAATAGTTATGAGTTCATCATGAATGAACTGAGTTTTCTAGAGAAATGCAATTAAGATGGTTGCTCACTTTCCAATGCCAATGATAGGCATGAATTTAAAGCGAAACCCATCATCTCAGTTGTGTAAAAAAAAAAATTACCATTTAACTCAGGGCAGGCACACAGGAGAAGCAGATGGTAAGGTTTTTCCAGGAATTTTGCTAAGCTAGTACAGAGAAAAGATAGAAGAACAACAGAGTACAGCATATTTGCAAGAGAATAACTCTATTGGTGGATCAAAGAACATGGGCTAGCCAAGGAAGGAGGTGGATGCAGAAGTTGATGGGCAGATGTAAAATTGTGGAGTCAGTGGATTAGAGTTGACTCCAAAGTGACTGCCAAATCATTTTCCTGAGTACTTGAGACCAGAGCAGGAGGGGTGAGAGAGGAGGGATCAAGAGTGGGAAATTTTGCTTGAAATGGAATCCCTTGGAGGGATTCAACGCCCATGAGACCCTACTGGGTCCCCTCTCCCTGATGGTGCAACAGAGCAATTACCTGAAGGGGAAGTCCAGGAGCTGAAAGGCCAGTGCGGATCATAAGCAATTCTGAGGACGTCGAAGTCTCACAGAATGAGAAACTTTGAAGACATACAAATGCAGTGAATGGGGAAATGAGGTTTAAGTGGATAAGAGAGTCTGATAGGAGGCTAGGCTTGGTATGGGGGGGAGGTGCTGCTTAAGTACCTCCGAGGACTAGTAAGAAGGAAGGGAATAAGCCAAGTGCCAGGGTCTCATGCCTATAATCCTAGCTACTCAGGAAGCTGAGATCTGAGGATTGCAACTAACAGCCAGCCCAGTCAGGAAAAGTCCAGGAGATTCTTTCCAATTAACCACCCAAAAGCTGAAAGCAGAGTTGTGGCTCCACTTTGTTTGCCTTGAAAACAAAAAACAGAAAACAAACACTAAGGGACAGGCCCTGAGTTCAAGCACACACATACACACACACACACACACACACACACACACACACACACACACACACAAGGAGGGAGAGTAATAATCAAAATAGTGGATATGGGAGTGACACCTGTCCCTTTACTTGCTGGCTCCCAAAGAGAAGATAATGGAGGGGATGGTAAAGGAGGAAAAGGAGTTTGTGGACAAGCGCTTGATTACGATCAGAGTGCAAGTTCTGGAACACACGGTTTGTAGGGGGAGAGACCCAAGAAACATGGCCACCCAGAGCAGTTTAGGGATGAGACTTGAGCATGGAACTATGACCACCTGCTATGTCTGTCTATGTGCAATTCATTCGTTCCAGTCTCCCACTGCGTGGCCGTGCTGGGTCAGCAGTGATTTAACTATTCACCTTGTGTTGTGTTTTACCCACAGAAATGCCAGCTGATGCCAGAGAGGATCATTTATGCCTTCAAAAAGTTCCAAAGATAGCCCAGTCCTCCCGCAGCCCCACTGCCGTCCTCCCTAAGCCTTCGGCCTCCTTCTCACAGTCGTCCTCTGGAGGGGGCCAGGTCTCCTTTGACCACTACACCGACAGTGAGGAGCACCTGGAGGTCTTGCTAAACTCCCACAGCCCGGTAGGAAAGGTGAGCGATGTCGCTCTGCTCAAAATTGGGAATGAGGAGCCTGCTTTTGAAGGGATCATGGATGGCTTCTCTGGGAAGTCTGCAGAAGAGCTGTTCAACGCCCATGAGATCCTGCCGGGTCCCCTCTCCCCGATGCACACCCAGTTTTCACCCTCGTCAATGGACAGCAATGGTCTGCAGCTGAGCTTCACAGAAGCTCCGTGGGAGACCATGGAGTGGCTGGACCTCACCCCACCTGGATCCACCCCAGGCTTCAGCTCCCTGGCCACCAGCGGCCCCAGCATCTTCAACATCGACTTCCTGGATGTTACAGATCTTAATTTGAATTCCCCCATGGATCTTCACTTACAGCAATGGTAGGGCACAAGAAGGCAACCAACAGGGTCTCATGGGGGAAAGCCACAAGCCACAAATACTGATGTCATCCAACATAAAGAAAATTGAAAAGAAGCCAGGAAAACTTCTGTGACCATCCACAAATACCAACACACATCAATTTGAAAAGAAAAATCAAACACAAAACAAAACAACTGTATCCACGGTGTGATATTGACCAACATTCAGTATTATTTCAGCAATACATTCAAAAATGTGCTTTCTCCAGTTAAGGATGCCAAAAAACCAAATTCTCGCTGCCTTTTTGAATATCAGTATTGTTTCTTTCTAGCCCATAGATTTATTTTCCTCCTCCTCAGGCATGGTTAGGGTGTAAACTCAACAATGCAAGCTTTTGGCCTGAATTTACTAGACATACTATGGAAAGAAAATGTCAAGCCTTGGGGGGGAGTACAGCAAAGCCAGTCTGTCAAAGTTTACAGAAGATACACCCATGGAAAGGCCACTTCCTATCCACTATCTGTCTTTCCAGAGAACTGCCAGACCCAGCTTCAGTGAGGGAGACCTTGAGGTAGAGTAGTGGGGCGATCCATTCCCAGGAAAATAAAATCAACTCAATGTCCCCCTACTCCTACACCTCCCACACACACACTGGACTGGTTCCAATCCATGATTGTATGATCACTGAGAGCAACTAACTAACTTGCACTAAGTCCCAAGAAGCCACCCAGAACTATTTTTTTCTTTTCTTCCAGGACCCCAAATCTCTCCCAGAGTATCTGTGCTAAATCTTTATTTTTTTGGTTGGTCGTGGGGCTTGAACTCTGGGCCTGGGTGCTGTCCCTTAGCTCTTCAGCTCAAGGCCAGCGCTCTACCACTTCAGTCACAGTGCCACTTCTGGTTTTCTAGTGGTTTATTGGAAATAAGAGTCGCATGTACTTTCCTGTCCGGGCTGGCTTTGAACCTCGAACCTCAGATCTCAGCCTCCTGACTAGCTAGGATTACAAGTGTGAGCCACCATGCCTGGTTATCGGTGAAAATCTTGAAGCGAGAAATCCCCCTGCAGAAAGAGATTCTGCAGATTCTCCAACACAAGCCCCCTACTTTTATAGTCTGAAGGCACAGGGGATAAGGGAGCAAGATTGTTTCACATATCCTGAGAAGAGATGCTATGGGTGACAATTCCTTTTTTTTTTTTTTGGCAGTCATTTGGCTTGAATTCAGAGCCTAGGTGCTGTCACTGAGCTCTTTTTACTCAAGGCTAACACTTCACCAATTTGAGCCACAGCTCCACTTCCAGTTTTTCCAGTGCTTTATTGGAGATAAGAGTCTTACCTTTCTACCTGGGCTGGCTTCAAACTGTAATCCTCAGATCTCAGCATCCTGAGTACCCAGGATTATAGGCGTGAGCCACCAGCACCAAGTTACAACTTCTTACAAGGGTCTAAATTCTTCTTTTGTTCTTTTATTATGGGACTCCCACTTCAGTTTTTTTCTTTTCCTCTCACTCAATTTTTCTTAAAACATATAAATCCTTTTTTATTCTTCTTTTGCCCATCTCCCCTCCCCACCCCACACCCATCAGGAGAGTAAACCCCCATATAACTTCAAGAAGCTGCCATCCACCTATTAAAGCCATTTCTTTTTAAAAAGTTAATCCAAGCTCTCTCATAGATATTATTCATAACATGCCTAATTTGCTGCAAAAGGAATTCACAAGAATTTCCTTAGGTAGAAACTGGTGATGTGGCCCACTGGTCACAAAGCTCATCCAAGTTTCATGTGATTTACAGGCAAACTTGAGTTGCATTACTCTGAAGAAATTGGAAGTCATTGTATTGTAAAGTTATATCTGGGTGATATTTACAGAAGAGAATCTTTTAGGGCTGGAAGCGAAGGACAATTGCACATTACAAATGTTGGAGGGTTAAAAAAAAAGATTATAGGTTAGTGAGTGTTCCTCATTCCCCCTTGTGTTTTATCAGGAAGTTGGGGGGGAAGGGGATGGCGGCGGGAATGGAAAAAACAAAAACTCAAATTGCAGGACAGTTTCTCTTAAGGCTCAATGTGACTCCAGTTCACCATTATAATATTGCATGCTGTAGAAAGTTAGCTATTGCTGTTGTTTTGTTTAATTTAAGTCACTGAGGCACTGTTTCTTCTTTTGTAAAAAACAAATGTGTTCACTGGGCACTTATTTGAGAAAATACTCAAAAAAGGTGATTTTAGAAGTTTTCTTCTTTCTTGTTTTTTGATAAACCAAAGATTTAGAAGTCATTCCATTGTTAACTTGTGAAAAAAAAAAGTGTGGACACAAGTCTTTTTTGACTGCTACTCTGAAAGCTGCCCACTCTTGTTCTAGGGAGGGATTATAGATGCACGCATACCTGTATAAATCTATCCAGGTATGTGTGTTATATTTGTGTGTGTACACACATATACATATATATGCATACGCATACACATGTGTTTGCATGTAACTTGTAAAGCAGTGTTCCAGAGTTCTCTACCAAATGCCTTTAACCCTCCGTCTGCTGTGAATGATACCTAGCCTTTCTCACTACAAGTTCCTGATTAATCAACCAGACTGCACGTTGCCTCTCTGTGTATGACGAAGGGCTCTGGCCCAATCACTCACAGCCACTTGCTTCCTATGACTAAGCTCCTCCTGGCATTGAATACAGATGTGAAAGGACGGAGCAGCTCCAGCATTGGTTGCTGCCAGTTGTAATAACCATTCTTGCAGAAGAGTTTCAAAGGAACATGAAGATTATTTTACATTCCTTGATCTGTATTGTGCTTGAAAAGCTTGTATGTCTGTCATCAAAACCAAATATCTAGAGGGAAAACTTACCATGAGAATGAAGCTATGGAGAAGAAACATTATTGACACATTCCACACGTGGGCTTTGTGCTCAGAGGTGATGTTTTCCTTGTGTCTTGACAAAACTTACTGGTCAGTACTCTTTTCGGGTACCATGTTGTGCTGTTTTATGTTATCCTCCCCTCCCCCCTCCCTCCTTCCCCAACTCCTTACTTTGGAAAACAAACCCACATGGTATACTGACTCTAGGATCCTAAGTATTAATGGTTTCTTCCTTTGGGAATTTCTGTCCAAGGGATTAAACCTGATTACAAGGCCTCTGCATTTGGCTAAATGTGCCTTTTTATTGTGAGGTATATATATATATATATATATATATATATACCTCACAGTAGACAAGAGTTAAAATGACCCCTATTTGCTATGTAGACCAGCACAGTTATAAAAAAGCAGGCCACTGAATAGATAACTGGTCTCAGCCTCTTCCCACAAGCTCCACCTGCCATATTCACCCTAAGTCTTCGTAGCTCAGGGTGTAGATATGGGGAAGAAAACTGGAGATAACTGGGAGAAAATTGATGAAGGTAGCTGCTCCCAGTGGAGTTGATAATTCACCTCATATTTCATCTGTCTCCTGTTGGGAATTTTTACTTTAAAGCCTTTTAAACTCTTGGTTGTGTCTTCTTTGATGATGACAGATTGGACATAGATAAAATGTTCGAAGAGACAGGTCCTCACTTATGTTTCTGGATGCTTTTTAAGCCTGAAAATGAGCACATGGAGTTAAGCCCCTCAGGATGTCCTGTGTTGATACAGCCTAGTAGAACAGTGAGCAAATTCATATATGCAAGCACTTTTAGTAAGCAGTGCTCAAAAGGAGTAGACCTGCTTCCAACAATATTATTGAGAGGATGCTTATTTATATAAAGGAGAGAGAGGCAGGCAGAGAAGAAGGGAGGGAGGGAGGGAGGGAGGGAGGGAAGGAGAGAAAGAAAAAAGAAAGAAGGAAGAAAGAAAGGAAAGAAGGGAGAGAGGGAGAAAAGAAGGAAGGAAGGAAGAAGGGAGGGAAGAAGGAAGGAAGGAAGGAAGGAAGGAAGGAAGGAAGGAAGGAAGGAAGGAAGGAGGGAGGGAGGGAAGGAAGGAAGGATAGAAAGAATGAACAGAGAAAATAAAGGACCAGCTAGCTTCTTGATATATGACCCTCTCAGTTGAACTAAGATGTCACATTATGAAAAGTGAATCACAGGCTTGTGAATAGAAAGCCATTCTTAACAATGCAATAATTGCACCCAGAAAAGAAATATGGCCTCTACTTACGTAATTCAGGGTCTATGAGCTGGCATCTTTAGGCCATTCAAAGATATTTACTTTGACTCTGAAAAAATAATTGAGACACTTTTTAACACACACACACACACACACACACACACACACACACACACTTTAAATTCAACCAGCTCTTCTAAAACTGGCTGAAGACTCCCACCGACTCCCACCTCACATTTACTCATCCCCTGGGTGATTATATGGTGCCTACAAACCCTCAGACATCCAATTCTAAATTGACTTAGTACAGATTGTTCAGCTATTAAGTGACAGAAGAGTTAGAGTTCCTATAAGCAGGAACACTGGAGTCCTCATACTAGAAACCTGTTAGCTATGATTTAAAGGTGGGGGGTAGGGGGTCTTCTAGGAAAAAGAACAGAGGACTTGTTTTAGCAAACAGGTATCACCCACACCAAAGGCTCTTGTCTTTTTTTCTCTGTGGTCAAATGTGGCAGTAGTCTGTCACTTGGAGATGGCTTACTTTCTGACATTTTTAAAAGGGGAGTATGTAGGGCATTTTGATTGCCAGATACAGAAGTCCCTTGAAAATAAATGGAAAGGGAGAGGTACAAGAAAAGAAACATTGCTTTGTCCTACTTGTGGCTTCAAGTCACCCTTAACAAACTCTCCAGATAAAAGCAATAGGGATGCAGGAAGAGGAGTCCATGGTGAGGCTACATCTCTTAAGAGAAAAGTTTCAAAGTCAGTGAAGGTCATTTGGCTTCCCCTCCCACCTCCTCTGCGGGCTTTTGCTATAATCATCATAGTGAGAAACTCTAAAATTCTGGAACATGGTTTCTACCAGATATGAGAGAACTTGAGTTGGAAGGAATCCAGGGTCTTTATTTCCCCAGAAATGAATATGAACTGATGAGGAGGTTCACGTGCTGACACTGTGGACCTAGTTGGAGCCCACAGAGTTTAAATTCTGGAGCAAGATGGCTGTTCAATTGTGTTGAGCCGTCCTGAAAGATGATCTCAAGACAGTAACGGATGTGGGAAAACTTTTCTTGTCACCTGTCAAGAGCCTGTACGAGGACTCTTTGTATTCAATAATATGTAGGTAAAGTTCCCTTCTCATTCTAAGATGAGGTGATTTCCTCTGATAGGTGAAATCCTGAGGGGTTTTCAGTGCTTATTTAACCATCTGATCCTACCACAACACTAGGAGAAAGTGTGTTCCTGTAGCTGGTCTAGTTGCTCTTGAGTGTTTGCGGGAAAGCAAATTATAGCAATGGGGTTCCAGCATGCTCTCTGAATGTTTTCCATGGGAACAAGATTGACATTGCTCCCAGAGCTCAGTTCCAATGGCTTTGCTGTGGGGTGGGGGGAAGGCAATAGGTTTATGGGTGCTTAAAACCCTCCTTCAGTGAAATACAGAGGTGCTCTGTCGAGGACAAAGAGGCAAGCACAGGGTCTCTGGTGTGAGTTCCTGCCACACTCTAGGTGGTGGTGTAGCCACATTAGTTTCTTGTGCTCAATTCTACAGAATAAGAAAGAAATGTGGGCTACTGGGGAAAGCAAAAGAAGCAATGGCTAAAATATCAAACTTGGCATGTGTTCTTTTTAAAGAAAAAAATGCGTATATTTTTAAATAAAATGTTTATTTTAAAGAGATGCAAACCTTTCTTCTTGGTCAGATAACATTCCCACACACCTTAACATTTTTCATCAATGTGAAAACAACTGAGTAAACTAATGAGTAGAATAAATTGGGCATTGAGATAGACTGTGAAATATGTGGGAATATTGTCCCTAAATAAATTCTAGTTGTTTTTGTTGGTTGGTTGGTTGGTTTGTGCCTGAGCTTTTCTGCTCAAGGCTAGTGCACTACCACAGGGAGCCACAGTGCCACTTCCAGTTTACTGATGGTTAATTGGAGATGATAAGAGTTTCATGGACTCTCCTGCCTGGGCAGGCTTCAAACTGCATTCCTCAGATCTCAGCCTCCTGTGGTTAATTGGAGATAGGAGTTTCATGGACTCTCCTGCCTGGGCAGACTTCAAACTGCATTCCTCAGAACTCAGCCTCCTGAGTAGCTAGGAGGACAGACATGAACCACCAAAGCCAGGCTTAAATCCTAGTTGTCTTTTCCTTTTAACCTACTTTTCTGCCAGACCATTGTCTCATTGCTGAACATATGATTGACATAGACTAAGTGTGTTATCATGAAATGATTCCTGGACTAGTGGTCACAAGCCCTGATTTAGATAAGAACTGGATCTTCATATTACAGTTCTGACTTCCCTCGCATTGTCATGTATAAACAAGGCCCTGGGTTTGCCAGTAATACAAGAGTAGAAATTTCAGCACAAGTGACTTTCTCCTTTTTAAGTGTCTCCGAAGAAGTCTCACCCAGACTCTCAGTGATTGGGGTAGGTGATGACCATGCCTGAGACTATCTTTGCAACCATGAGAAGGAGGTACTAAGTTGTTCCCAGGGTTGGGATCCCCTGCTCAACCCAGAGCTAAGGAATAGGTTTATTTGAATCTCATGGGCTGACGGTCAAGAAAGTGAAGCTTTCTAAGGGGAAATTTGGATGCTGTTACTCAAGGAAAGGGATGGATCCTAAAACTGCAGACACGTTTATATTACACAATTCCAGCTTTCAAACTTTGTCTTCTACCCAGAATAGACAAGTAAATATGGAGTAACAGACAAATGGTCACATAAGTATATGCTTTATGCTGCCAAAAGGGCATGTACTGAAGTCATGGTGGGAGAGAAGATAGGAAGAATTCTGCAGAAAAAGAGAACACTAAGCCAAGATACGAATGACTGAGGAGTTAGCAGGCGAATGGTTGAAGGAAAGGCTAGACACAGGTTCTTGCCTGAACAATGCCTATAGAGCAAAGAATGTACCATATTTGAGGAATGATGTATTAAGGTGAGGACAGCCATGGGATAGGGGTATCACAGGACAGACATTCAGGAAGGAAAAGAGAAAAAATAGGAGCTGTGTCAGTTGGCTAGGGCTACCATAAGAAACTGAGTGGCTGCAGCAACTGAAGTTTACTGTCTCCTGGTTCTGGAAGCCAGAAGTTTGAAACCAAGAAATCAGTTGATATCTTCTGAAAACAAAGGATATGTTCTAGGCTTCTCTTCTTGGCTTGTCCATGACTGTCTGACTGTCAGAACACCAGTCCTATTGGATGAAGGGCTCACTCTGATAACTTTATTTTGATTTGATCAATGCTGCAAAGGTCATCCTGACCTTCAGATGAGGGAATTGGTTTCACAGCTGAGAGGAGGGAAGTCCAGGGACTTTGCACCTGTTATGGCTAGCATATGTGCTTCTGCTATGAATCACATTGGCAAGGGTCATACAATACGGGATAGGGTGGCTAGGTGGTATATCATCTAGGAAACAGCATTTCTGTCCAGGACAAATGCTAACTCCAACAAGAAGCCATGAGAACAAGTATAGCCAAGATTCGTTCTAGGCACATGGTGGCTATAATAACCCTGAGTCTAAGCCACCTCTCCAATCTGTTTTTATGTACCCCCCACACACACACATATATTCAGGAGCCAAGCCATTGCTTCTCTTTCTATTTTTAAGGAAATTTTGCCCCTTACCCCAAATCGGGTCATCTTTTGATCCAGCCCAGTGTCCCCTGAAAGATCTCTTACAAATCTTTAATCTTAATCTTGTTCTCAACCCTCCTCAGTCTCTGAAATTCATACACAAATGGATCTACCCTCTTCAACATCCCTTATCACAAGAGGCATTTTGAGAAACAGCCTATGCTGATCCAGTTGATGGAGGACAACTTTCCTCCAGACAATGACAGGAGAGAGAATTTGCCAGGGGTCACTTGGAAGAATCCCTCACATGGTACAAATCTCCACCAACACAGAACAAATTAGCATGGAAGAGCACAGAAGGCCCATCATGAGGACTCCTTTTCTAGTAGCTAACTGTACTCATCTACTAATGTCTACTCAGTAACTCGCCTAGGGCCAAATAAGCAAACCCCATGCAGAATTTCTCATCTAGTTCTTTAAATTGTAAAGGTGATGTATGTAAGTCAGCGAATCACTACATTTCTTTGTGAACAGTGTCACCTCTTCCCCAGTTTTCTCCCAGTTTTTTCCCCTCCCATGCTCCCTCCCCCACAAGACATGTAGTTCATTTTCAACGTAGTGTCTAGTGAATATCACTGCTGCATTTGTTCACCCTTTGTCCCCTCTTTCTGTGTTCCCCCTTGCTATCCCCAAGACAGATAAACTTACACGCAAGACAAAAAGTAACAGACATCGAAAATAGTGACACAGGAGTTTTTAAAGCAAAATTTAAAAGATCCCTCTAGTTTTCATTTCTTGGAGTTCATTTCAATAAACATCATTTGTATAAAAATATCACATGCACATAGCCATTGCAGCTCCTTACATTCTGAGAGTTAGAATCTTTTTCAGACAAGAAAGGTTTTGCCCAAGGGCTTGTAATAACTCGTGGAAGCTGGGTTTAAACCCTAGCTTGAGTCTGGTCCCTATGGTAATTGCCCACCCTCTCCTTCTTCCTCTCACACAAAGGGAAATAAGAACATTTCTGGGCCAGAAACAAAGATGGCAGCGGAGGAGATGTTCCCAAGAAGAGCAAGGGGCACCTTGAGGATGGTTAATTGAAATGGAGACATGGAAAACGGAGATGCACAAGGTAGTCATCACGTTGAGTGGCCCGGTCATGTTGCTGTCAACTGAACCAAAGATGCAAGCAGGATATGGTGCACAGATGTAGCTCGAGCCAAGCCCAACACTTGCTAGTGAATAAGAGAAGCATGAAGGTGAGAAGAAGGAGGAAAGATAGATGCTGTGCAACCCAATAGTCCCATAACATAAGCCCTTACTAAGCAGGCATCCTAGTGGTTCCTGATACATAATAGACACTCAAAAGTACAGGTCTTACCATTTATGCTTGCAATAAAAAATGTAACAAGGTCAGTCGTTGGTGGCTCAGTCTTGTATTCAGGAGGCTGAGGTCTGAGGATCCTGGTTTGAAGCCTGCCAAGGGAAGAAAGCCCAGGAGACCCTTCTCTCCAATTAACTGCCCAAAGTCAGAGGTGGAGATATGGCTCAAGTGGAAGAGTGCCAGCTTTGAGTATAAAAGTTGAGTTTAAGCCAGCCCCAGGACTGGCATACTCATAAAAAATGTAGTAAGAACCATGGTAGTATAAATATAGACTGATACTGAGATGTATGGTTGAGACAATAATATAGATGGGGACCTGGGGTAGGGAAGATTTCCTAAATAATGAATAAATGACAGATAAGGAGTTACTTGTTTCCATCCAAGGAATTCCAGTGTGTGAAGACAAAGACAGAAGGCATGTTGCAAAAAAAATATGGAAGAATCTCGGTACAGTGGATCAGAGGATGCCCAATCATCCAAGGAGTCAGTGGGATGGATGGGATGGTACAATATGCAGACAGTGGGGATGGGCACAGAGCTGGACAGACTCAGATATGCTTGAACTTGGTACCTGATGCTTTCACTCACTGGCTAGTGCTGTACCAGCTGAGCCACACCTCCAAGATTATCTCTTTAACCAGAACATACAGTGCTCTCCTAAAAGTATTGTTCTGTCCTCGACATCTGTGTGTTGTTATATGAGGTCTGATGATCATCCAACACAGGGATTCTAATGATTCTTTACCTTGTAGGTATTTTTATTCCTTGTCCCAGACACCCATTCTATATCCCCACAAAATTCCTTCAGTAAAGGGAAGGTGTCTAAGGTTATCAATCCAGTAGGCCGTGGACATTGATAGTGGGCATGGATATATTAGGCCCAAGCAGATGGAGAGACAGACCTGAGACAGTTGTAGAGGGTCTGCTCAGCCATTTGTAGGGGATGTCTGAGCTCCCTAGCAATTCAATTGCTGGAACATTATTGATGGTGCCAATGAGTTGCCTATTTATTAAGAGGTCTTGGAACGTGTAAGGCACCTCAATTGAAGTTAACTTGCATGTGTATGTGTAACATAGAGAGAGACAAAGAGACACACAGAGATACAGAGAGACAGAAAAAAAGGCTTGTGAAGTGATAAGAGAGAGAATGGGAGAGAGACTCATAGACATCTGTAACAAGGGTACAGAAACAGTGATGTATGTGAACTGATATCCAGAAGTTGGATGGACACAAAGGCTTCTGAGCAGATGAGCAAGGTGTTTGCTTCTCTTTGCCACTCTCCAGCCATGGAGAGGGTACCATACCCCCACCAACCAAAGAAAATGCAGCCCCAACCTAGGGAAATTCCTAAGGAAAAGAAGCTAATGCTAACTCTCAAATGCCTACACGTATGTTTCTGTTATTCAGTAAATGAATCTCAGGACAGAGTCCAGCTACAGATTGTGTGTACACCTGAGGCTGTGGACTGATACTTAACGGAACAGCCCTTTCTCAGTTCTGATGCTATGCATTTATGTTTTCCCTTGTGGAAAACATACCACATACCTTTTCCTTCTACTGTATGATCAAAATAAGGTTTTTGTTTGTTTGTTTGTTTTGCCATTCTTGGAGCTCAGGGTTCATGGCCTATTGAACTGATAACCTTCCTTTACTGATGGAATTTTGTGGGGATATAGCATGGGTGTCTGGGACAAGGAGTAAAAATACCTACAAGGTAAAGAATCATAGGAATCCCTGTGTTGGATGATCATCATCTTGTGTTCAAGACTAATATTCACCACTTGAGCCACAGCTCCATTTTCAACATTTTTTTTTTTTTTGGCAGTTAATTGGAATTGGAGATAAGACTCTTACAGACTTTCCTATTGGGGCTGGCTTTAAACCCTGATCCTCAGATCTCAGCCTTCAGTAGCTCGGATTATAGGCATGAGCTACAAATGCCTAGCCATAATAGTTATCTTAATGTTGATTAACAGTTTTAATTTCTTTCTTATTCATAGATTTTTCCCTCCATGTTTCTCAACACTGATCCGATTTTTTTTTTTTTTTGCTGATTTTTAACTTTAGAAGAAAGCTTAATTCATTTCTCTCTTTTTCTTTGAGAATATTGAAAATATGTAGGTCTATGAATTTTTTTCTGAGTGCAGTTTGGGGATAAAATTCATGAGATTTTATACAGTAATCATAAAGAAATATGTATCTTTAAATTTTTTATTAGCACAGCTCCTTAGTTGCACGTGTGGGGTTCCTTGTGATATAAAGATGCATGTAACCCATTTATACAGATCAACTTCATCCTCTATCACTCTTCCTTATTCACTCCTCCTTCTTAAAACAATTTAACAGCTTTCATTGTCTTATTTTCATACATGCAAATGAACTATGTTAATCTTTCTCATTTGCTTTCTCTCCTCGTGCTGGTGACCCCCGAATACAAGCCTGTTTTGCTTAAAGAACTACATTTCTAAATATTCTCTAATTAGTCTCTATTTTCTCTTTTATGTACAAGATAACTTAGAAGAATAACTTATAATTTTCAAGGGGTTAAGCATCTGTTTCTTAATTTATAGACGAGTACTTAAAATATAATACACAAACCACAAAGTATATACATCCTAAATACAGAATTCACTGAAATTTTTTTCTGGTCCTGGGGCTTGAACTTGGGGCCTGGGTTTGTTCCTGAGCCTCTTGGTACTCAAGGTTAGTGCTCTACCACTTGAACCACAGCACCACTTCTGGTTTTCTGGTGGTTAATTGGAGATAAGAGGCTCATGGACTTTCCTGCCTGAGCTGACTTGGAACAGCTATTCTCAGACCTCAGCCATCCTAAGTAGTTAGGATTAAAGGTATGAGCCACTGGCTCCTGGCTCACTGAACTTTTATAAAATGAATATTCTGTGTAACCACCACTTAAATAAAGAAGTGGGACAGTTCTATTAGTAGAACCACAGAGGCCCTTAAGGCTTCTCTTTTTTTATTTTTTTTTATTTTATTTGTGAACATACTGTACAGAGGGGTTACAATTACATGGGCAGGATAATGCATACATTTCTTACCAAGCATTGCAGCCTCCTCCTTTGTTTACCCTTCACATCCCTTCCCAGCCTCCCCCCTCCCCCCATTAAGGCTTCTCTTAGCACTACCATTTCCTAATTCCCTAAAGTATACCATGTCCTGACTTCTATTACCACTAATGTGTTGTTTGTTTTTTAAGTTCATGTAAATAAGATCACATAGTGTGTATTCTTTTAGATCTAGCTCTTGTGCTCAGTCGTCATTGTGAGATTCACTCATGTTTTCATTCATTGAAGCAGTGACTCATTCATCTTCCTTGCTGCACAGAATCCCATTGCATGAATACACCATCGTTCATTCTGTTCTTGATAGATATCTGACTTTTTTTCCATTTGTTCTAGAATTAGAAATATCGTTGTCAACCTTGAATAACATGGCTGTGGCAAATACTTAACCATTTCCGCTGAATGTGTAAAATTGCTGGCATATGCATATTGTGCAGCCTAAGTAGACATTCCCTGTATAAGAATTCCAGTTTCTCTTTATTTTCATTAACACTTGCTTTAGTCAGCCTCTTTCCTTTTAAGCCATTCTTAGGGTGGCATGGGTAATGATATTTTATTGGCATATATTGAATGACTAAAGGTGTTAAATAAGTTTGCATGTTTTTGTTGAACATTTGGATAGTGTCTGTAAGAAAGTACCAATTCAAGCCTCCTAGCCATTTTTTAAATTTTTAAATTTTCTTTTATTTATCTATTGACTTGTAGGATTCTTTCTTATGGAGTTGAGTTATTTGACAGTTATATATAAATATATATTTATTTATATATTACATATATATATACATATATATATATGTATATATGTATATATATATATATATATAAGGATTTCCTTTACCTTTGCCTGACGGTGTCATCCAGGGATCCAAAATTCTTCATTGTTATGTAGTCCAGTCTTTTAATATTTCCTTTAAGGTTATGGTTTTTTATATCATGTTTAAAATACCATTTTTAAATATTTTTTATCAGTATATGTTTCTTTAAAAGGAGGTGGTTTCATCTGAACATTTCTTTTTTTGGGGGGGTGGTCCAGTCGTGGGGCCTGAACTCTGGACCTGGGCGTTGTCCCTCAGCTCTTCAGCTCAAGGCTAGTGCTCTATCACTGGAGCCACAGCACCACTTCCAGCTTTTTTCATTTTGCTTATGTGGTGCTGAGGAATCGAACCCAGGGCCTCAAGCATGCAAGGCAAGCGCTCTACCACCGAGCCACCTTCCCAGCCCCTGAACATTTCTTTATGTGAATAAAATGACCAAACTCACCCACTCTAGCCCTCTCCCTCATCACCTTTCTCCTTCTTGCAATATTTCTTTTGGAAAAAGTAATTTTTGAATGGAATTATTTTTTCAGGAAAAAAATGAATGATGAATAAATCTTCCCAGTCAGTATGTTCCTTTTACTCCTGTTGGTGAATGTCAGGCATCATAATGACTTTGTGAGCCAGGCTTTGGCTGCACTCTATTTCCTCCAGAGTTCTGTAAATGTTGCTCCAAATTTTATTCTTTTTTAATTTGAATTTTATTGTAAAGGTGATGTACAGAAGGCTTACAGTTACATAAGTCAGGTAATGAGTACATTTCAATCAGTGTCACCCCTTCCCTCATTTTCTCCCAAGTTTTCCTTTTCTGACTCTCCTCTCCCTCATATTGTATAGTTTATTTCCAATATAGTGACTAGTGACTGTCACTGCTAAATTGGTTCACCTTTGGTCCCACTGTTTCTGTGCTTCCCCTTCCTCTCTTCAAAATCAGATAAACATATAAAGACAAAGTATACAGAAATCAAAAACAATGACAAAAGAGAATAAACAGAAAGGGGGGCTGCAAACAGTATAATAAAAATCCTCCTTTCCACTTCTGCTCCAAATTTTATTGACATTGGGAACTACCAATGTGAAGCATGAGACAAAGCAGATTGTCCTACAGAGACAAACTTCTCTCCTTCAAATAAAGATAGACAGATGATACATAGATACATACATAGATAGACAGATATAGATCTATGGGTCTGTGAACTTCTGAAGTTTAACTGACATACATATAGAGAATTTTCTTCTATCCCGGGTAATATTTTTTTTAGCATTTGGGTGAATTACTGTCATCTTCACTCAGGCTTTCTTTATCCTAGTATTTTTACACTAATTTTTCTTGCTAATCTGTTTTGGATATTGTCATCCTTTTTTTATAATGTTCCAAAGAAAGATTTCAGATCTCTTCTCATTTTCTTCATGATTTCATTGCCATTATTTACTTTTTCCCTTTGCATTTTGAGAGTATTCTTCCAGATCATCTTCTTATGAGCGAATTCCATTTTGGGCCAGGCCAAATCTGAGATTTCCTGCTTCTGTTGGATTTCATTACTTTGGAAGTCATGTGTTCTTATCCAAGAACTCTTTATTATTTAGTATGGCTCCTTTTCATGGCAACCAGCTTCTGTTATTTTAAAGCAAGGTTCTCTGCATTGTTACCAAGAATACAAATTGGAATAGAAAAATGTATTTCCCTCACTTTCTGCATAACTAAAATCTCAGTCTATTATCCCAATTCTATGTAGGTAATAATTTGAGTAAAATTACAGGTATTTATATGATATATTATAAAATATGAAACACATTGCATGTCACATAACTGTAAGGTAGGTTTCATTAGGTAGCCAAGGAAGAGAACAACACAGTGGTATACAGGCAGGAAAAGAAGTTTATTTACCCAACTGCTGCCCCCGCCATGCATGGTAGAGAGGCATGGACCATACATGAATACATTCCCAGACTAGGACTTATGTAGGCCAGGGACAGGAAGAGGTGTGGCCAGGTGGGGGGAAAGGTGTGGCCACACTGGATCCAGTATATGACCTCAAGGCCTGGGACCCTTCTTTGGTCAGATGGGGAGGCATGACCAGGGGCAGCCCAGGATGTGACCTGGCAGAAGGGAGAGGTGATTGCTTCCAGGTGTGCCAGTTACCTGGGTAATATAGATACTGGGTGGAAACAGTCAAAAGGTAGGAAGGTGTCAGCACAGGCCTGCATGGCCCAGTGCAGACCTTACAGTAAGCATTCTACCACTTGAGCCACAGCGCCACTTCAGACCTTACGATAACAATAAAGTATAGGCAGTTATGAATTTATATCTAATAAATCTGAGTTTATATATCCACACATATGTATATTAAAAAAAACATGGATAAGTTGATAGATAGATAGATAGATAGATTTAGTGTGTGTGTGTGTGTGTGTGTGTGTGTGTGTGTGTGTATGTGTGTGCTGGTATTGGGGATTGAACTCAAGGTCTTATGCTTTTACTTGTTGTTTTTACTCTACTACTTGAGCTACACTCCCACTTCTAGCATTTTAATGGTTTGCTAGAGTTTACAGTCTTACGGACCTTTTTTGCTTGGGCTAGCTTGGAACCAGGCTCTTTAGATCTCAGCCTCCTGAGTAACTAGTGTTACAGGCATGAGCCACCCAATATTACAGGCTGAGATTTGATTACTAGTTAATTGTTAATTGACTCCTATTTTAAATTTAAATTAGCCATTTCTTTTTTGTCAAGGTGATGTATAGAGGGGTTACAGTTACATAAGTAAGGTAATAAGTACATTTCTTGTCAAACTTGTTAGCCATTTCTTAACTGGCTCATAGATTTGTACTTTTTAGTAGAGTACAATGTTTGGATACATTAATACATTGTGTAGAAGCACAGGCTTTTGAACATATGAAAACAAAACGTAGATTTGAATGCCTATTCTGACACTCAACTACCTACTTATTGGCCTAGATTCTTTGACCTTTGACTTATTTGATGGATATAATAAAACCTCTATTCCTGATTTCCTTTAAAGATTAAGACAGTGCATGTAAGGTGTTCTTGTTTATATGATTTATTACTATATACATCATCATAATCATCTTTATTATCATCATCATTGTCATTATCTTTATTAAAATCATCTTGATCATCATCTTCACCATCTTCATTGTCTTCATCATCATGATCATATAGCATCTGTTTTGCTGAACCACTAAATCCTCTTTCTCTTTTTTCACTCTCACACAGAGAAGTCTGGTTTGGTGGCTGGTTTAGAAATCATATAATAAGCTTTACCTCGCTAGTCTTCTCCTTGCTAAGAAATCAGCTATACCGGCATTTGCCAAGATTTCCAACAGACCTTTCTCTAATTACTATGTATAGCCCAGAATAGTTCTGCTCTATTGGAAGAGTTATTTCAAACTAATATTTGAGGAAGAAATGAGTCAAAGCCATTGTCCTGACTTAACAGTCTATCATCAGAAGGTGAATGTGAAATTCACTATACATAAAAGAATTTAACACACATAAATAGATAAAAAGATAGCTGGATATTTCTATACTTTGGGTATGAGGAAGCTTTGCTAAGCATTAAATCAAAGGTATAAATTGTAAAGAGTAGATAAATGAGTTTGACCACATTAAAACTGTACAATATCTAGGAGAAAAATTATCTACATTAGAGGAGTTAAAATTGCAAAGGCTAAACCAGGAAAAAAGCATGTGTCATCAGATACATTAGTATCACTCTAATTAATGTAACTAAAGAGCTTTTTAGTATCAAATGAGCTGCATACATGATAAAGTAAATAATAGAATAAGACATACTGAGTAAGAAATACTAAAGCTACTCTTGTGGCAGTGGCTCATGCCTGTGATCCTTGTTGCTCAGGAGACTGAGACCTGAGGACTGTGGTCCAAAGCTAGCCTGGGCAGACAAATGTAAGAGACAATTTATTTATTTATTTATTTATTATTTGGTGCTTGTTCTGGGGCTTGAACTCAGGACCTGGACAGTGTCTCTGAGTATTTTTCCCCCTCCAGGCTAGTGCTTTGCTACTTGAGCCACAATTCCACAGTCCCGCTTCCAACATACTTTGGTAGTTAGTTGGAGATAAAAGTCTCACAGACTTTCCGCCTGGACTTTTCTACTTGGGCTGGTTTCCAACTAAAATCTTCAGATATCACCCTCCTGAGTAGCTAGGATTACAGGTATGAGCCATCAGCACCCAGCCTGAGAACATGTTTAATGTTCTGAAAGAAGTGTAAGTTAAAAGAGCATGATACTACATTTCATATATATGTATATATGGGTATATACATAATAATATATTTATATACAAATATGTATGATGCATGCACTTATCTCTGGAGATCGTTAAAAGTGGTGATACCCAGTATAGGTGGGAGTTGCAGAAAAATGGCACACACATTTTAAGTGAGCTTGCAACATATTTCCATCTTTTATATAGAAGATAATTTGATAATACAAGAAATTTGAAAACATGATAAACTTTGAAGCAGAAGCTTCTCTGATAGTTTTGGTCTTCGTCAAGGAAGTATATGGGTAAAATTTTAACCACTAACATACTGACTACAGAAATATTTAGAATAATGGACAACAAGAAAGAACATATTGACCTAACAAGACCTGGTCCTGTTTTTGAAACATATGGGTTCACATGTATAAATGGTAGCTTTGCACTGGTGGCTCATGCCTGTACTCCTAGCTACTCAGGAGACTGAGATCTGAGGATGGCTGTTCAAAGTCTGCCAGGGCAGGAAAGGTCCTGAAACTCTTATCTCCATTTAACCACCAACAAAATGTAAGTGAAGCTGTGGCTTAAAGTGGAGGAGCACGAGGCTTGGGCAAAATACCTCAGGGACAGTGCCTGGGCTCTCCCTTCAAGCCCCATTACATCTATTTATCTATCTATCTATCTATCTATCTATCTATCTATCTATCTATCTATCTATCTATCTATCTGTCTGTCTGTCTGTCTGTCTGTCTGTCTGTCTGTCTGTCTGTCTGTCTGTCTGTCTGTATGTACATATATGTATATATGGTTTTTACTTTTTTGATCCATCTGAATATTCAGACTTTTCTTCACAATTACCAGAAGGTATGCACATTGTTGGATTTTTGGGGGGAGGGGGTCTAGTCATGGGGCCTGAACTCTGGTCCTGGGCACCGTCCCTCAGCTCTTCAGCTCAAGGCTAGCTCTCTACCACTTGAGCCACAGCGCCACTTCCAGCTTTTTTCTTTTTGCTTATGTGGTGCTGAGGAATTGAACCCGGGGCCTCATGCATGCAAAGCAAGCGCTCTACCACTGAGCCACCTTCCCAGCCCCTGTTGGATTTTTTTTTAGTAACATTCTGTTAATAGTTTTTGTACCTAATCTGGTGATAATGGCTTGTTTCATGTTGCTTTTATCAGGTGTGAAAACATGATTAGGTCAATTATGTGAGTTGGTGTGCTTTCTGTTTCTGTGTTTCTGTGCTGAGGAATACTTTAAAGTATTTTGAATCCTGAAAGAACAGGATTCAAAACATCTGAATCTTGTTCCTCTGAGTTCTTCCCAACTCTGAGCATTGTTGTTCTCTGACAGGTTTTTGTTTATTTCTTGTCTATTCATGCTTCCTATTTTTCTAGAGCAATTTGTATTACAAATATACTTAAAGAGCGTATTCTACAATCATTAAATAAGAGACTCCAAAGGTATTCTCTTGTTACCTTCCACAGCATCTTAACATGTATTCATTTTCCCTATCTTTAAAAAATTACCAGATAGAAAATCTCTCAACTCCTCCTCTAATTTCTACAGTGGTGTGGATCAGGTGTGTTCCACAAATGTGCATCCTGCAGGGCAAAGGTTGAGATAAGCTAGTACTTGTAATAAGATGAGAGAAAAGTACATGGAGTCTCTTAAAGATGCACATGTCACTGAGGCCTCATGACCAGACACAAGGTTATACAGTGGGGCAGATCTTCTCTGATGATGAAACTGTAAAAGTATAGATAAAGGTACAAACCCAAGAAAGGCTGACATACTGGAGTTAATGATGCAATTGGCTGTGTATGTAGTAGATGATAGCTTCTATCAGCCTGTTGAAAAGATGCTTTCGGACCAACAGTCGTGTTTGATACCTGTGTTTATGAAGGTGACTGGAATTCTAGAAGAATGCAATAATTTTATAGCTAAGAGTTCTTATATCAAATCCTCCATGTAGTAAATGAGACAACCATGACCTGGAGAGGTAAGATAATTACCTGATACCCTCTTTAGCTTTCTGTTTTTTATTAGGTCCTATAGTCCAAATTTTATTCTCTTTACCTCACAGTGTTTAATAGCATCAATTAGTAGTACAAAGGGGTTTCATTCTCACATTTCTATATATGCATATAATGTCGTTAGGTCACTTTCCCTCTTCCTCCTCCCTTCCCAAACTAATCTCAACAAGCTTCACTTTTCCAGTTTTCACATGTACACATCAAGCATTTTGACCTTATTCTTTTATCTTCTATTTACACTTCCCCTTCCCACTTACACTAACAACCCAGACAGGACGTGGTTTACATTCCTGTCATTCATTTCCCTTAGCATATGCTAATTGTTGAAAGAGATCTCACTGTGGTATATTACACACACACACACACACACACACACACACACACACACACACACAAATTTAATCAGCATGACCACTTGATTATTCTCACTTGCTCCATTCCCACTACCCACTATTACTCAACAGCCTCCTGTGACTTTTACTTTACCATTCACAAATAATACAATGCATTTTGGTATTGTTCCTCCTCTAATACTTTGTTAATCATATTCTTCACAGCAGCCCCATCCAATGGAACTTTCTGTTCTCATACACTTGGAATGTGGATAATTGTAGATGGCTTTTAAATTTTATTTAATCTAATCAAAAATTAAGTTCTGGTAACCACATTGTAGCTCCCGGCTCTGGTGTTTGACAGAGCAGCTGTTGTGATCCTTGCACTCAGAACACAAGCTAAAATGATCCTAATTCAGCAGCCCTGGCCAGGATGTCAGATTTCTAACTTATTTCAGATAAATAAAAATGAGGCAAAGTAAGCAGCACATATTCTGTTGACCAGGGTAAATTATGTGGCCAAACGTGAAGAAGATCAGTAGGTACAGGGAAGGGCCTATAGACCAAAACTGAGTGTATGAGAGAGAGAATTTCCTTCTCTGTCTTCTTGTCTTTCCTCTTTTCTCTCCTCTTTTGGTTTTGCATATCAAGTTATCTTTTTACTCTCATTTTCTAGGTGGCAGAAATTAAATTTGAGATATTTCTGCCTTATTTTGCATCTTGGTCATTGCTATCTTCTGCTTATTCTACAGTTTTTTCATACTTTATGTATGGGTATTTTCATAGACCTCTGTGACACCACACATACATAGAGATCAAACCATAGCACATGGTTGTGGTGGGATGTCTGGGGCTGCCCAGGACTGTGATGATGGCACCACAGGTACTCCATGAAGCCAATTTTCTACTCTTGAGTCTTGGAAGATAGAGGATTTTTGCATGTTTTGCCATTCCTAGCTTTCATCCAAGAAGCAGAGGGCAGATTGTCCACTGCTCCCAAATCCATCATCTGCCTCTAGGCTGCCTGATCCATGACTGTGGAAAGGGAAGGACCACTTTCTCAGTGATGGCCAAGCAGCAGTCAACACAGACTCAATTCCATCACAATAACAAAGATTCACCAACCTCTGGGTTAATACAGTCAAGGTAACTTTGATCACTTCCAGTGGATGGTCATTACTCTGCTCCACACCAGTCCCCAAGCCACTCATCACTGGTATTATGGTGGACTAAAAAAGACAGAGAGAATATCTTGTCCTATTCACCGTCCAAAGATAATCACAGGGACTGGGGTTGATCTCAGAGAAAAAAATGAGGTAAAATCCCTTGCCATGAGGATAGAAAAATTTTAGGACAATTTACACATGTCATTCCTTTCTCTTCTCTCCCTTTCCTTCTTTCTTTCTGTCTCCTTCTCGTTTTTCCTCTCTTCTCTCTCCCCTCCTTAGTTCCTCCCATTTCCCTTTCATTCTGTTTCCCCATTACCATCTTCAACATCCCACAGCCAATGAGTTCTTTCAACTGATCTAAATTAAAGCTCTAATTCCATATTGTGTACTGGAGTTGGACTTACTCAGGTTTACTTGGCCTTCTTCAGTTATATTCTACCACTTAAGCTATGCCTCCAGCCGTGTTTTTGCTGAACTGCTATATTATGGGTCTTTGCTTCTTGAGTAATGAAGATTACAGGCATGCGTCACTGGACCCCAGCTCCTAATTCATATTCTTAATACTCAAATCTCTTCAAAAACTACTGTCTCTGAAGTCAGCTTTACAAATTCAAAAGAATGGCCTTGATATCCATTTTTATTTTATTTTTCTGCACTGTAATCCCTCTCTTGGAATAGGAAGTAGGAAATGCCTTATTTGCTGTTAAGTCATTAAATTGTGGCCAACAGCTACTCCATTGGATAATCCAGGTCTAAATATTATCAGATATAGTGTTCTTAAAGAGTCATAGGGTACCCTACTATTATTTATGCCATAAAAGCATGCTATAATATCTTAAAATCTATATTTAAAAAATACTGTCTTAAAAATCCAACATGGAAATAATTTGTTTTGTATAAACATTCTATTAACATCATAGGCATATACAGTTAGTAAAAAAGTAAATAATGTGTCCACTTGATAATTAGCTGGAGCTGTCTGACCTAATAAGCAGAGGCTAAATTCACAATTAATTAAAGATTTCATGTTCATTCAGCCAAGACATGCCTCAAACCATCTTTTGTTCAGCTGGCCAATAAAAACACTTACAGCCATATTTAGGACATCTTTCGACTATCATTGACATATGCAAAATATCCCGTTTTGAAAAAAAAAAAAGGTCTTTCAGATTTCATAATAGAAATTGTTTTAGGATTAGGATTTCTTTGCTTATGCTAGTAACTATCAGAGCTTTGCTCACTCACTGTAGATGAATATGACATAATGCGCCACATATTCATTCATATGCAATTTGATTTAACAAATACTTGACTTTCCATCTAACAAATGCCACCATTATTTCTCCAATAGAAATGAGGAAAATGAAACTTAGCAAAGCTAAGTAATTACTCTGAAGTTATATAGTAGGAATGTGGAATTCTAATACAAGAACCTCTATCTGGTTGACCTAAAGCCCCTACCACTCAGCAATACTGGGCTACTTGGTATTGGATGATAACATTTAACTGCAGTAGCTATCTTGAGAAAATTCTGGGCCCTCTGCAAGGAGGCCAGTGAATATCCATGCTCTTGCCTCTCCACCTTCTGGTAGTAGACAGGAGGTGGGAATAGTTAAGGGATGAGAATCTAAGCCATAGTTTGGGCTGTCAGGTTGGGCCAGTAGATCAGATGCCATTATGATTACACTCATTATTGCCTTTATCCACTGGACTTGTGAAAATTAAGGAAGACATGTGTTTTTCCTTTTTCTTTTCTTTCTTTTTTTGTGTGGGGGCTTGAACTCAGGGACTGGTTGCTTTTTCACTCCAACACTTTAACCACAGCTCTACTTCTAGCTTTTGGGAGGTTAATTGGAGGTGAGTCTCATGGACTTTTCCTGTCTGAATGGCTTCAAACCATGACCCTCAGATCTCAGCTTCGGAGTATCTAGGATTACAGGCGTGAGCCACGGAGGCCTGGCTTTTAAGGATGACACTTCTGAGAAGTTTGCTATACTTGGTTCAAAAACTTGGTTCATTCTCTGTGCCTGAAGCATAATCCTCGACCTCTCCAAGGGTTAGGTGACCTTGTACAATTTCATGAGTCACGGACCTGTTATAGTCCTTCCTTCTGACAACCCAGCCAGTGATGCCTAAGGCTTACTAAAGATACAATAGGAGGCAGATAGATGCTCCTCACTCTCCTTATTCGTTGTTGTATTCCTGATTTCACGGCATTTTTTTTTGAAGAGCATTACATACATTTTTACAGTCACGGTAAAGTGTGAAAGTGGTGGTGTAGCTGCCCTCTCCCACCTCTGCTCTCCATTTTCCTTGCAAACTTTGGACAGAGGAAAGGTGGGTATGGGTGGAGAAAACTACAAGTCCCAGCATGCGCCGCGCCTCCGCACAGGCGCACAAGGACCTCCCGGCCAGTCAGCCGGCCAGCCAGCCTGCGGAGACTCCCGAGTCCGCGCGCCGGGCTGGGGCTTGGTGGGGGGGGTGGCTGCGGGGCTGCAGCCCGGGCAGACCGGGCGGCCACCGAGGTCGGCCCCGGGGCGTCGCTATGAGGGCGCCGCTCCGCGCCTGAGCAGGATGCGGCGGGAGACGGCCCTGGAGGAGGAGGAGAAGTAGGCGGTGGTGCCCTCGGGAGGGAGCCGCGCGCGGGCCAGACGGCTCCCGGAGGCTCCGCAGTGCCGCCGCCGCCGCCGCCGCCCGGAGGCTCCGCGCGCGGGAGCCATGTAACCCTGCGGCGGGCTCCGGGCTGCTCCGTCCTCCTCCAGCTCCGGGACGAGCCAGGCAGCGGAGACCACCATGAAGAAGCAGTTCAACCGCATGCGCCAGCTGGCCAACCAGACGGTGGGCAGGTAGGTCAAGCCGTGGGGCCGTGCGCGCCCGCGGGGCTCGGCTGCGTCCGCGGGGCGCGCAGGTGATGGAGCCCGCCGGCCTCCTGCCCTCCCCGCGCGCTCGCCGGCCTCTTCCCCTCCCCACCCCTATCCCCTCCCTGACGCGGTCCCCGGCGCCCCCAGGGCGGGGGCCTCCCTCTTCGCCTCGAACTTCAGACCCCCGGAGCCTCCCCCTCTCCCCTCGCTGCAGGCGGGTCCCGGTTGCCAAGCGCCCGGGTGTGACGCACCGTTCACCTGCGTCTCCGGCTGCCCCCCCCTCCCCGGCACCTCGCCCTCTTCTCCTTTCCTCGGGACTTCCTTCTCCCCGCGGCTGCCCATCTTCCTGGAAACAGGTGTTTTGCTCGGGTGGTGCTGGAAGCCGCCAGCAACCCCAGTCTCCGGAGATCCCTTCCCGGCCCCTGCGCCCATGTTCCAGGCTGCCTCGCTGTCCGAGAAGCGGGTGGGGATGAGGGGGAAGGGGGGGGGGGAGTGTTGGGCCTGGTCGGCCGGCCCCTCCCGCCCTGTGTGCTTCTAGGGACTATGACTGGACGAGATTTGGGATCGCTTGTCCTGGCTGGGTTTCTTCACGCGTTTTTGGTGGTGGCCAGAGGATGGCGGGGAGAGCCTGGGAGGGGAGGGAAGGGACTTGGTGGTGGCATGGCGTTGCTGTGGGCATGGTCCTAAGACTGATTTCAGCGGAGGGAGGATGGGAGGGGGGGAGGAGAAGGGGAGGGCTGCCCAAAGGGAGGTCCAGCTTCTTTAGGTGAGAAGATAAGCTCAGAATGGCAGCCAGGTAAGGTGAGGGGGGACAGAGGTCCCACAGTCCAGAAGAGCCCGGCCCTGGGAAGCTGCAAGGACCCTGTCTGTTCTCCTCTTGGTGAAAACGAGCTAGATCTGGGCCAGTGTCTTCAGGAGCGGCCCTGCGGGGTGCCAGCAGCAGCATCTATTAAGGTTACATAAGGAAGATTCTGGTGGGTCTCTTCCAAAACTAGAGATGCTGTGAACACAGGATTTTTAGGAAGAGGGGATTTTTATTTTCTTTCCTTCATGGAACTCTTTGGGCCCAGGGGAGGGTTTCCCATGTCTGCTGTGGTAAAGGAATTTAGAGGTGCAGTTCTAAAGCAATAGCAAAGCAAAGAACTCACCCAGCCTTGGGTGCGATTCAAGTGCCAGCTCTATACAACATCGAGGGCTCTCCACTAGGGTTCACCGAGAAACCAAATACCTTCCTTGGGTGGGAAGTGGAGCTTTTGCTGGCACTTGGTAGGGGTGGGGGTGGGGATTTCCCTAGGGAGTAGAGGACACCTAAACTCCCATTGGTCTAAACATACTGCCCTAGATACAGTGGGCATTTGAGGGCAGGGGATGTGGTGGTTTCTTACCGTTCCAGCGACTCCAGATGGTTTCCAAGTTACGATGTCTAAAATTGACTTGGATTCTTTTTTTTTTTCCTTCCTAAACACATGTGCTTTAACATGAGGGGGGAATTTATGAATAGCAGAGTCAGATTAGCCCAGATTTTTGGCATGGTCTTGTCACAAATATAGCCTCACATGGATGGTCTTTGGTATGTTGGTGGCTGAGAAAATGTTCTCCTGGTATTCCTTGTTTAGTGAATGACTGTCAAGCCAACCAGTCTTTGGAAAACATCTTGGTTTCTGCATCATCCTGAAGGTCGGCATCATTCACTACCTCAGACCAACCAAGAGGTCAGCAGAGGTGGTGGTCCGGGACTCTGGACATAAAATTGTTGTTTTCTGTCTGTCTTGGGATTTTCTGATTAGTGCTTGAATCTATATGTTTTGGAGGTATTTTATGTTGTAGCCCTAAAATACAACTCTTACATGTTTTCTTAGGATTTTTTTTAAGGTGGTAAGATTTTTGAGTCATCGGCATAATGCCTTATTTTTTCACCCTCATTCATGAAGGGAAAAAGGGTGAGTGAGGAGAAACTGGGTTTTGGAAAAATTGATCTGAGCAGAATTGAAGCCCCATTACTGTAGTGGGGTGCTGGAGTAGCAAGAAAGGAATAAGGAAATGTAGCCGTACCTATTGAAGTGCATTCTTAGAAGTATTTGTATCTGGTCACTGTTTGTTTGGACCCTGTTGGATATTGGCATGTTTATGATCTCTGTTTCTGTTAGATGGCACCCCAGGTAAAATGAAGACCAGCCTATATTTTTCCTGCTTTTTATTGTTCTTTTTTTTGTTGTTGGTTTGTAGTATTTGAGTTTGAACTCAGAGTCTCATGCTTGTTGAACAGGTGCTATGCCACTTAAGCCATGCCTCCAGTCCTTTATGCTTTCTTTTTTTCTGAATAGGGTCTTGCATTTATGCCCAAGCTGTCCTATTTACACTTCCTGTGTAGCTGGTATCACAGGCACGTATTTAATGGTCGAGATGGGTTCTTGTAAGGTTTTTTTTTTTTTTGCTAAGTCTGGCCTCAAACTGTGATCCTCCTAGTCTCTGCTCCTTGAATTGCTAGGATACAGGTAGGAGCCACTGTCACCAGTGGAATTAATTATTTTTTTGCCAGTCCTAGAGCTTGAACTCTGGGTCTAGGTGCTGTCCCAGAGCTGCTTGCTCAAGAATAGTACTTTACCACTTAGGCCACAGCATTGTCACTCTCAGTTTTTTTTCTGAGTAGTTTATTGGAGATAAAAGTCTCATGGACTTTTTTTCTGGGCTGGCTTTGAATCCCCATCTTCAGATGTCAGTCTCTTGAATAGCTAGGATTACATGCACGAGCCACCAGCACCTGGCAAGTTTTTTTTTTTTTTTTAATGAAATCCAGAGTGAATCTTTTAAGGCAAATATTAGTTTGTTACTCTATTGTGTGAAAGGTCCAATGGCATCTTGTTCCACTTAGCATTCTATCTTTCTTTTCTTTCTTTCTTTCTTTTTTTTTTTTTTGGTCAGTCGTGGGGCTTGAACTCTGGGCCTGGGCGCCTGTACCTGAGCTCTTCAGCTCAAGGCTAGCACTCTACCACTTGAGCCACAGAGCCACTTCCAGTTTTCTGGTGGTTTTTATTGGAGATAAGAGTCTCACGGACTTTGCTGCCTGAGCTGGCTTTGAACCTCGATCCTCATATCTCAGCCTCCTGAGTTGCTAGGATTACAGGCATGAGCTACCAGTGCCCGGCTAGCATTCTGTCTTTCTAATTTCCTTATCAGGTCCTATCTGATTTGGCTCATCTCTGACTCACCCATACTTATTTTCTGTTTCACCTTCTGCTCATCTTGGAGCCCTAGCCACCTGGCTTTCCTAGCCTCAAACACACCAATTAATTTCCATCTCGGGGTTTTGTTCTTGCTGTTTTCCGGTTTTCCCTGTTGGACTGAGAATGGCTCTTCCTCATCACTCTGGTCTTAGCTCAAAGGCTTTCAAGTAGCCCTCACTTCCCATTCACTTTCTCTATAATCATTTTCTTCATTTTTGTCTAGTACTCACCACTGCATGAAACTTTCTTCTGTTTTTGTTTTGTATTTTCTTGCCTGACTGCCTCCAATAGAATATATTGATTGCCCTTGCATGCCAAGGACATAGAGCACAGTGCCTTGTAGACAGTTGATACTCAATCAATATTTATTGCCAAGATTAAAACAGATTATTCTTGACCCATGAGGGCAAATGGAAGGAGTAACATTTTCTTTATCCTATGGGTCATGATCCTATGGAGCTTGTAGGTTCTTACATTAGTGCAAGTAGTGAGGACTGTGGGTATGGGGTTATGAAGCAATTCTTAAGTATTATTTGGCAAGACACTTGATTCATACCATTGTGTGTGTTGGAAATGGTGGCTGCTCTCAGAGAAAACGTGCAGGTAGGCTTGAGAGTTGCCCTTTCTCCCTGTCTCCTCATAGCTCTCCTCTGTAAGTGGCAGGGTCTGGGGCTTATTTTGATTTTAAAATGGGTTGGAATTGGGTCATTACACCTGAACAATGTAGATATTGTCCTACTTAAGTGTACTTTGCCAGGTTACTAGTGTTTCCCTTGAAGTGCTCCTGTCTAAGGAGTAGGGAAGACTTCAGCTGCTATGAAAAGAGTGATGAAAACCTTTGCAATGAATTGGGGAAAGACTTTCTTTGATCTTCAGTACTCCCTTCTGCGTTAGTCTTTCCTCTGTTTCTCCACTCCACCCTTTGGGAGTCACTCCCTGGCTACCATGTGCCCAGTGGGTCTTGAGCTTCTAGTTCTGCACATTAATTTGTTTATCTTCAAGATGGGAATGATTCATCCCCATATGCACGATGGGGATGAATTCATTGTGATTACAGTAATCAGATTGCCTTTGGCAAGTGCCTAGCATAGTGCCTAGCTTAACAAATGCTAGCTGTAACCATCTTTGGGCAAATCTTCTGTCATCAAAATATGTGCACTGTGGCATATTCACATGCACTCACTCCCCATCGATTGGATGCCTGCTGTGTGCTAGGCACTGCTCTGGTTCAGAGAATTATTGCAATAAGAACAAGCTAAATCTCTGCCCTCTTGGAACCTACATTCTGAAAGTGTGCCATGGTTCTGATGGTTCACTTGTGATATAATTTCTATTCCTTTTCATTTCTCTTCCCTACAGACTAAGCTCTTTGGGGACCAGGACAACTGCTTTAATGCTTGGTATCTAGTATGTCTCTGAAATTCTTTGGTGATTTAGTGGCTAGCAAAAGATCCCATGTGTTTTATACAGGGTCGGGGGCTCTGGGGAGATCATGGAAAGCTGTTCATTGATGAGACTGTGCTTCTTTATTTATGTACCTGGAATTGATGTTCCCAGGGGTGAGGAACAGCTGTACTGCCAAGTTTTAGAAGAGCAGAATAAGAGCGAGATTTAAGGGAGGATATAGTAAAAAGCAGCAAAAACCCACATCTTTTTGTTGTTGTTGTTTACATTCAACATAACCTAGTGGCTACTGGGGTGAGACCCATCCTGAAAAGGAGTATTTTCCTTGGAATGTAACATTTGGTTGTTGTTGAGTGAAACAAAGCCCTGATATGAAACCTTAGCACCCAAGGGACCTACTAAGTTAAAGAGCATATAGAAGTAAAATTGGCACCTGATACTGTGAGAGGATTGGTTTCTGAGCTGCACATTTGGGGCCCATCTCAGAGTGCTATGATGAGATTGAAGGGAGCCTAGTATAAGGAGGGGTTCACCAAATGCTTGAGAAAGTTCCTTGTCATTTTCTGGGGGTTGGGGATACTGGGAGTTGATCTCAGGGCTTTATACTTGCCAGGTCTACAACTTGAACCAACCCCCCAGTCACATTTGTCTTTTGCTTTAATTTATCTTTCAGATAGGGTCTTAAACTTTTGTCTGGGCTAGTCTTGGACCATGTTTCTTGGAACCCATGCCTCCTGTGTAGCTGGGATCATTAGTGCATACCAATTTGCCCAGCTTGCTTTCTGAGATAGGGTCTTGCTAACTTTTATTTTTTCTTTCTTTTTTTTTGGGGGGGGGGGGGGAGTTGGGTGGATGAGGCTAGACTGGACTCCAACTGTGGAGGCTTCCATCTCTTCCTCTTAAGTAGCTTGGATCATTGTCATTTTCCTCTTCTGTTTATCCAGTCATTCTTCCAAAAACAGCCTCCTACAATTAAAGGACCTGTTATAAACATATATAGTTCCAATAGCCAGTGATACCTAGTGATGGCTCCAAATGAATCTACACTCTTGTGTGTCTATGCTCTTGTGGGTCTGTGCTGTTATGGATGAAGTTCAGTGTATCTTGGAGAAAGCATGTTAGTAAGGGTGTGTGGAAGGGGTCAAGGATGGTCATGTGGCCTTGGACTGTGCATTTAGAGGTCTTGAATTGGAGATAAAGACCAAGTTTTGTGTCAAGAGCTCTGTCTTCCATTCCTAGACTGCATAGTGTGCAAGACATTGCTTAGTGAGCAAGACATTGCTTAGCAAGCAAGATATTGCTTGGTAGCCTTGGGCTTTGGTGCCAAGCATCTGTGTTGCATGTAGCACACCCAATGCAGTGCCTTGATCTAGGCACCCATCACTGGTCCAGAGCTGGGTGCAAAGCATCAGAGTTCCTACAGAGGAGGTCTGGTGCTGCAGGCATTTCGGCTCATGCCAAAGGCACAGAGGATTTTTTCCTTGAAGGAGCATTTGAGCTGCTCCCCTGTCCCTTTAACAAGTCTTTTAAGAGCCATGACCCAATCAATAGGACATTAGGGAAAAGTCAGAACCAAGTCCAGATTAGTCATCCAGCTCTCTTCCCTCCCTGATATTTTTCCCTGACTGCGATTAGGGCATGCCAGTTGAACACAGGCCTCACTGCAGACTTTGTAGTAGTCCAGCAGGACTGCTCAGAAGCAAGTATCTCCCCTACACTCACAAGGATTTTAGTGGAGTTCTGGAAACACAGAGCTTACCCCCTGCTGAGGTGGGTATAGGTGAAAAATAACAGAATTTAGTAATCCAGTGATAACCAGGCTGGCAGATCTCAACTACAGATAATAATCTTTGCTCTTGTATCTAAGCTTTATACTGTGCAGGTCTGCTGGATCTTCTTCTCTGGGCTGGGCTGTTGTCGTCAGCTTGAGGCTGCCTGGATTGCTTGCAGAATTCTCTTATCCAGACCTGCAAGTCACTGAAGAAACTGGTCTCTTAGATTGCTCCTGTCCACTAAAGGGATTCATTAATCCCTGATATTTCTAATGATGGCTGTAAAGGACCATTCTCTCTGTCTCTCTGTCTCTGTCTCTCTCTCAAAGTGAGATTATTAGCCATGTGAATAAAATGGTAAATTGTGGTTGTTGGTTTTAGAGAGGATTTGTAAGCATTTCCTTTCTTAGTAATCAAGAGCAGATTATTCCAAATGCTAGTTTGATAAGAACAGCAAATAATAAAGTAAGGCTTCAGCTCTGTGCTGAGGTGCTTGGAGTAGAGAGAGGAGGTTAAGAGGAGAAAGGAGAGGGTCCAGGGCTTCCCCTGGGGGCAGGATCGGGGCTCCCCCTGGACACAGGGATCTAGAACCCCACTGACTTGGGAGCTGGTGGGCTTCTAGCAATTTCAAATGTTCTTTTCTGTCCAAGAAGCCAGATGTTTTTGCTTTTATTTTTCTAACTAGACTGTATTTTTAGAATAAATGTTTATTTTCCCACAGAATTCAATTTACTTTTTTTTTAAACTTTCTTTTTTGAGGTTACATAAGCATTATTTGCTTGTTGTAGAAAAATCATAAATTATTGATGGGCGAAAGAAAGAGGGGAAATCACCAGTTATCTTCCTTTTGCCTGGATGCCATGGTCAGACTGCAAGATACATTTTTCTAAGTTTTAATGGGTATGCATACAGTCATACATCCTTGGAGAACCAGAACTGCTAAGGTGATCTCTTGATGGTGTGACAATTGTAGAACAAATTGAGATGGCTATCATGTCACTTGACCTTAGGATTTTGAGGGACCACCATTGTACGTGCAAAATGGTTAAACATGATTATGGAGCACATAACTGTGTACTCCTATAGAAGAATCATGACTAGATTTTGTTTTTTGTAACCCATTTTTTTGGTAACTCTTCATACTATGTCTTGAATATGACCCCAGGTCAGTAACCGTATCTACAGAATATTTTTTCTGGGCTGTATAATACAGTAGATCCTTGGTATCCATGGCTCAATGCTTCCAAGGAGACCACCACTGAGGAAAACCACACATGCTCAGCCTAATGTTCAAGCACCGTATGGCGGATGCTTCATTTTCTCCCATACCACCCTATTTCCACTAAAGACATGCCACTGTTCATCACATCTGAATTTTCCACTTTATCATATTGACTAAGCATATTCACTTTTGCCTTGGGAGGGCTCCATTTTTATTTTAGGTCTGGGCACTGGGGGGGTCTGGGCCCTGGTGGTTCACACATGTAACTCTAGCTATTCAGGAGGTTGAGAGCTGGAGGGACATAGTTTGAGGCTAGTTGGGAAAAAAATCTGAGCAACCCCATCTCTAATTATCCCCCCAAATGCCAAGCTGGAGGAGTGGCCCAGGTTGTATAGCACCAGCTGTGAGCAAGAAAGCTGAACAAGAGTATGAAATGTTGATTTCAAGCTTTGGTATCAGAATGCATGCATGTGTGTGAATGCATACACATACATGTACACACTTACGTTGAAATTCCTTTGGATTTAATAAAATGCACTACCTTTGGCCCAGGCTTGGTGGAGGCCATGTGTAATAAGCCCACCCATGTGTAATAAGCCCTTGACTAAGAAGGCTACGTGTATTTATTCCCCTGTATTCACCCTGCTTCCTTCCGATGGTCATTTGACAAGTATTTCTTTTCAGTCTACTTCTCTAGGATGAATCTTAGTAGGATTTCTGTGAATTTTGAATGCCATGTGAGTGTGTATTTTATATATACTGACACATTATAGTAGTTTAATATTAGTGATCTGATGATCCTTCATCAGACATCTAATTTGGAGGTTGATATGAGTTACATGTCACATTTTGTTTTCCTATTCTATTATTAAAAAAGAATTAGTTACCCTACTATAAATTGGCCATCTAATTCCTATGTACTACTGTTATCAGGGACTGAAGATTTCATTTTGTATCTGTTTTTAGGATTGCTAGTTTATTCCTTTGACCTGCCTTATCAGTTCTGGTATGAATTTGAGAATGACTTAGCCACCCCAGTGGGAGTGAAGGATGAATGCTCATCAGGAGACCCTATGTGTTGAATGGGGGCTGGGCCTCTTGTTGCAACTTTTATGAATCTTTTCCTTGAATGTACCATCAGCATGCTCACCTCTACACTGCTCCTCTGTGGAAAGAAGAGGAGCTTATGATCTTGATTATGCTTATTTATTTATCTTCCTTCACCATTTTCTTCAATGATACATTAAGATGGAGAAAATTGACATCTTAGTATTTACAGGAATGCCTGTAATCCCAGAGGCTAAGAATTTAAGACCAGAATAGCTTTGGTGATTCAAATCACATGTTTTTGTTTTTTCCTCTTTAGTGCTAAAATATAGCCTCTACTGGGGCTTGAATTCAGGGCCTCACACTGTTGCTTAGTTTTTATACTCAAGGATGGAGCTATGGCACTTGAGCCACAGCTGTACTTCTGCCTTTCTACTGGTTAATTGGAGATAAGATTCTCATAGACTTTGCTGCCCAGGTTGGCTTTGAGTCTCAATCTTCACCTCTCAGCCTCTTAAGTAGCTAATATTAACCAGGTATGTGTTCCCAGCACCTGGTGAAAATGATTTTTTAAATACTGTTTTCTTAGCTCTTCCTCATGGATTACTTTCAAATATTTGAAAAAAAATGAGTATATAGGATTTTCTAGTGGACAGTCATATCTTTTATGAATAAGTTTTACATCTTCCTTTTGTGTTTATTTTTATATTATATATATATATATATATATATATATATATATATAGTCATCTTGTTTTGGACTTGTAGAAAAGAAGTAAAATAGTGTGGTAACATTGGGGCATCCACATCTTACTAACTTCATGATGTTTGATGTTGCATATTATATAATTTTATATGTTACATATCACATAATTTTATTGTACTTTAAATTTTTTCTTTGAGTTAAATTTTTTATATCCTTTACTGATAATCACAAATGTGTTCTTGCCTTTAATTTATGAATAGTCACCCCATTATTTATTCTGTGAATATTTACTGACCACTTACTAGATTGTAGACATTGTTTTCTGTGCTGGGATGCATCAGTGAGTCCTAATGTGTTTTGGATGCTTGACCCTTGATAGCATTTCTGATCTTGAACTCTCACGGTCAGTCCTGACTATAGTTTGTCAAAGCTTTGTGTTTTTCTTTTCTTTTTCCTATATAGCTAGATTTAATTTATTGCTTCATGTTGGACTTTGCCTTTGATATTCATAACTGAGGACATTTGCTTGCTTTTTTTTTTTTTTTTGCTGAGGGTGTAAAAATGAATTGTTTGGCTTTGTACCCTAGTAAGTCATGCCTAACATTCTAGCTACTGAGGAGGCTGAGATTAGAGGATTTTAGTTTGAGACCAGCTTGGGCAGAAAAGTCCATGAGACTCTATCTCCAAAGTAATTGGTAAGAAGTAGGGCTGGAGGTATGGATCAAGTGGTAGAGTACCAATTGAACAAGTAAGCTGAGTGAGCATGAAGCTCTGCGTCAAACCTCAGTTCTTTCAGCAAAAATGAAGAGCTCTGTTTTCTTTTTTTGCTAATGGAATGAAGAGGTTGAGGGGACTTACTCAAACTTCGAAGATTGGGATTAACTTTCCAAGGACATGATTTATGATGATCTTTGATAGTTTTCCAGATTTCTTCAGTGGTCATTGGACTACTCATGTTTTCTATCTTTTCTTGAGTCACTTTGAATAAGTGCTTAGGCTTTTCTCTATTGTCATTCGGATTTCTTTCTTATTTTTTCTCCATCAGTATTTTGTTGTTGTTGTTGTTTTTGTGAGTCCTGTGGCTTGAACTCAGGGCCTGGATGCTATCCCTGAGCCTCTTTGTGCTCAAGGCTAGCAATCTACTTCTATCTTTTCTAAGTAGTGTTTTGGAGTAACAGGCTCAGGACTTTTCAGCCCTGGCTGGCTTCGAACTGTGATCCTCAGATCTCAGCCTCCTGAGTGGTTAGGGTTACAGGTGTAAACCACCAGTAGCCAGCTTCAGTGTCATTGTTAATAGTAAATTGTGTTTTGTCTTCCATGTTCATATCTCCCTCTGATTTCCTTGGGGGGGTCTCTTCATTCCTCCATGTTGTGAGCAAGGGTAGGTCATCCTCTGCTGTGATAGCTCATTGGCTCTGAAACTCAGCTGCTTGCTTTGGCAGTATTTATTTTAGGCTCATAGAAAATATACTGGGAGTCTAGGGGACTTGGAGGACAGCTCTCCTGTATGTGTAACTTGGGAATCAAGTCTGTGTCCATCTTCCCCGCCTTCTTCCTTCTCCTTCCATACTGCTAAAGGCCAAGAGAGAATATAGAAATGGCATTCTGGCACTTAAATGCCTCGGCTTTTACAAAGGTCATGTCTGTTCAAGTCTCATTGGCTGAAACTAGTCAGCAAGCTCCCCTGGATGTGTGACTGGAGACAGGGAGCCTCTGCACGGCAGAATCACAGAGAATTCTCTCCCTCCTCTCCCATGACCCAGACCCTTTTTATTTCTTCTGAATACACCGGGTCCCTTGTGGGCACTCTGCTTTAGCATTCTGCTGTGAGGAGCCCATGTGTCCTCATTACAGCAGGTGGTGTGAAGTCTTATCATTTTCCATGGGAACGGGCCAGAGCTGTCAGAAGGGAGCAATATTAGGGAAACAAACTTTGATCTTGCTATTATTCATTGCCTCTTACGTCAAAATCAGTTTTTGAGCTGGAGCCAATGACTTATGCCTGTAAGTAAAAACCCTATTACTGGCACACACACACACACACACACACACACACACACACAATTCTATTCTTTTTTTTTTTTTTTTTTTGCCAGTTCTGGGACTTAAACTCAGGGTCTGGGTGTTGTTCCCGAGTTTCTTTTGCTCAAGGCTAGCCCTCTACTACTTGAGCCACAGTGCCACTTCTGGCTTTTTCTGTTTATGTGGTACTGAGGAATCAAACCCAGGGCTTCATGCATGCTAAGCAAGCACTGTACAACTAAGCCACATTCCCAGCCCCCACAATTCATTTTTGATACATTTTGATATATACAGCTAAAGGTTCTTCCTACAATGAGAGTATCATGAAGAAAGCAGAGATTAATGAATAGAACAGTATTTCTCTTCTGCTGTACTGACATGACATCGGTTTATGGGATTATTCCTGGGGTTAAATAAGATAATAAGTATAATATTCTCCACCTAACTCTTGGTTATAATAAGCACTCACTAAATTATACTTATTACCAATAGTTACTACTATTCTTTGCTGTTTTGAAAGCCTCTTTGACACGTAGCATTTATTTTGACCTTACTTGCATTCCTGTGTACTTGAATATTGCTACTCGAAACTGATGTCCATTTGTCTTTTTTTTTCAAATTGAGCCCAATTTTCTGTAGTTATCCAGGCACATGACAGGAGGAAGTATCTGGAGGTGTCACTAATGATGTGGCCTCTCATTTAATACTCACGTGATGGCTGGGTATTGTGTGAGTCTGTGTAGTGAAGGCTAAGCTGGTATAACAACCTGCTCTCAGGAGCAGCCCTTCTGAGCCCCAGACTGCCACGGGCTTCATTCTACAGCTGCTTCTATGATGGTTGAGCAGGAAATAGGTGAGGATAACTGTTGACATTTGTCCTGGAAGAGTTTCTTGCTGCTCTGATATTTCATTGGCCGAGGCAAATTAGCTGGCAGTGCCCCACTCCAGATGGAGTTGGGAAAGGCAATCACAGAAGCATGGCCAACAGTAGAAGCCACCAGTGTCACCTGTTGTAGGTAGAAACTGACTAAGACACCTTAGAGGCACTATTCTACTATACTCATTGGGGAATTCTTGGAGTTTGGATGCTGTTTGGGGCCTCATTTCACAGATCAGAATAGGAGACTTAGTAGCAGCAAATTTGAACTCCATCCTCAGAAGATCAAGCTTGGGCAAAAGTTTGCTCTCCCAACTGAGTTTTCTGTGCAGCCAGGGGTCCCCTATTTACCTTCAGCATAGGTGGTTTTAGAAATGCTAATTAACTGCTCCTGAGTTTTAAAAATAAAAATGCCATATTCATTTAAGATAATGGAGTAGCTTGCATGCAGACCTAACCACAAAGAACATAAAATGAAATTTCTGTCAATAGAATATTCTTCCCTCTGTTTCCGTATTGCATTTTCAGCAGAAAGGGTAAGAACGTGCCCTTGGAAGGTTTTTTTGTTTTTTTTTCCTTCCCTCTGCATTGAAAGAAGGTAGTTTTGGAATCTTTCTTCAAAATCCCCTACCTACTCCTGCACAATTTTGAGCCAGACAGGGACTTGGGAAAGGAAGGGGACAAGTGCAGGGAGCTTCTAGCCCTAAGAACCTTGTGGACAACATGGCTTCTATAGACAAGGTATATCCACATGCATTGTGTTTTCTTCTGTGCTATTAAGTATGCTGGGTCCTGTCAGCTGTGCTAAAAGCAGACTCTGGCTTGTCCCCTCTTCCATGTCTGCTGTCTTCATATCATTGATATTAATGAGTCTGCAGTAGGGAAAGAAAGTGAGAAAAAGATCATAGTGCCTTTAAATAAAGGGAATGAGAAAGTAAAATTTACTGTGTCTATGTAGTTGTGACTATTTTAGTGTTTTCTTAAAACATTATAAAATTTAAGAAGATTGGAAAAAAGAGACGATAAGGAAACAGTACACACAAGTATCTACTTAGTTGAGATTGTATAGTATTAAAAAAAACTAGAAAAGACTGCAAGGAATTCAGGAAAGACTATAAAGTTAAGCTTGTGGTATTTATCTCTGGATGGGAATAGGGGTATTTTCAATTCTGTTTCTTGTACTTTTAATTCCCAGATTCTTTAAAATAAATATTTTTTTAAAAAGGGAAAAAAGCTGCCAGAACGCAAAGCAATCATCAGTTTCTTAGATAATATTGTATCTTTGAGGACCCTTTAGGTCTAAATACAAATACGTTTGACATTCTCTTGAACTCTGGTTTCCAACATGGGAAAGCACATCAAATCTCATTTATAAAACAAGAGTCTGCTACTGAGAAATGACAACCTAATGGCCTTGTAGATCATCACTGCTAATTTTTCTTTCTTTGAAGATATATTAGATTTTTATATCTTCCTTTTTGTCTTTTTGTTAAATGACATATAATTGTACATATTTATGGTAGAACATGAGAGTAATTAGACTATATACACAACATAAAATGATCAAATCAGGATAATTATCACATTCATCTCAAATATTTATCGTTTCTTTTTTGCTTTTGGCAGTTCTGTGGGTAAGGTAGACCTCAGGGTCTCTTGCTTGCTAGTCAAGTGCTTTCCCCTTTGATTCATGCCCTCCTGCTTTTACTTTATCACATGCTGTTTTCTGGGTTTTCCTTGGGCTGTGATCCTCCTACCTCTTCTACTTCTAGGGTAGCTGGGATTATCCGTGGGTTCCACCATGTCTTGCCTATCATTTTTTAAAAAAATAGATGCCTAAAAATTGTACATGATGATGGGGCACCATATGATATTTTGATCTGTACATCAGCTTCCTCAAACATTTATCATTTCTTTGCAGTGAAAACTTGTTCTAGCTTTTTTGAAATATATACTACGTCATGATTTATCTGAGGTCACTCTAATCAGAGCAGTGTAAGATCAAAGTACACATGTAGAGCTTACCTGGCATGAATTCTATACCCATTTCTTGTAACATTTTGGAACATAGTCTGTAAGACCAGCAGCACCCCTGAGGCCAGCTGGCCTTCTTTGGTTGCATCAGCAGACACCAAGTTTAGGTAATTTAAGCTAATAAGGAGTTTAGGGAAAGGTGTATGTATTTAGGGGAGAAGGCCCTGCAGAATGAAAAGAAAGGGCTGGACAGTGCAGCCTGGGAGTGTGTATGCAGTGCTTTGACTCAGCGGACAGGATAGCCTGAGGGCATTTCCCAGATAGTTTTCTTTCTATGGATTATCTAAGTGGTTCACAGACAAGAATTGGTCAATTTTGATTATACCATCTGACCTTCCAAGGGTGGGATTGGAAGTTTTCTTGATGAACAGCTATTAAGACAGCAATAGAGGAGGGTGTTTTGCAAAAGGACCTTCAGAGTTACCCAGAAAAAAAAAGGGAAGGGGGAGTTGCTTGTCAACCACTCCAGATGTTCCCATAATTCTCTCCCCTGGGATATCAAAGATCCCACCCTGATTAATTTACTGCTGCACTGATTAGCCTGTTTCTTGGCATTTAAAGGAAGCATTTTCATTCCTCTATTTCTAGCTGGATACTATGAATCTATGCCCGATTTAAGTTTTATCTATAAAAATTTTGTTAGCATAAATTAATTATACAGAGAGACTTCACTGATATCTTTAAAAATTTTTATTGTAAAGGTGATATACAGAGGAGTAAACAGTTACAGAAGGTGTGTAATGAGTACATTCCTTTTTGAATGGTGTCACCTCTTCCCTCATTTTCTCCCAGTTTTTCCCCTCTGGAATCCCCTTCCCTACAAGTTATATAGTTCATTTTCAACGTAATGTCTGAGTATCACTGCTGAGTTAGTTCACCCTTAGTCCCACCCTTACCCTCCACTGATATTTATGACATACATTTTACCTACGTTAATAAAATCCAACCCATCTGTATTTGCTGTGTTTAACCCCTCTCCAAACTCCCCTTCCTTTTTAAAAACTGTTTTTGGTGGGTTTCGTTAGCTTTTTTTTTTTTTTTTTTTTTGGTTATTCTGAGACACTCTATATGGCCTAGGTTGGTCTCAAACTCATGATTGTCTAAGTCTCTTAAATGTTGTGATTGTAGATATGTGCCCTCATACCACCTAATACATTTCCCTTCATTTCTGTATTTTTACATTTCTGTGTCTCCAGTCTGGACCTTTTCAGCGACTCCCTTGTAGTCTTTCCTTTTTGTGGGGCTTGACCTCAGAACTTTGTACTTATTTGACTTTCTTGTTCATAGACAGTGCTTTGCGACTTGAGCTATGCCTTCAGCTCAATATTTTTCTGGTTAACTGGAGATGGAGTTTCTCAGACTTTTCTGCCCAGGGTCCTTGGAAGCTCGCTTGTTTGTAGTTCAGTGTCTTGGGGAAGTAGTATTAAAGCATGAATCACTGGTTCCTGGTTAACCTTACTTGTATTCTCAACTTGGAACAGTTCTTAGTGATTTTCTGCAGTGCAGACCAAACCATATGTTTTTGAATACATGAACTAAAAAAATGTCATTTTTCTTCTTTATTATCTTTTGTTCTGTGTGGGGGAGGAGGAATCCTAGGACTACAGGAAATGCTGCATACCATAAGTTTATCTTATAAATTAATATTCTGTATTTGTGTTTGGATAGCAAGGTCTACAATTAAGAGAACTGCTGGTTACTTATAGCTCTGGAAATGCTTTTAGAGTCTTCAGAACATCTTATACAAGAAGGAAAAATGCCTTTTCTTTCTTTTTTTTTTGTGTGTGGGGTCAGTTGTGGGGCTTGAACTCTGGGCTTGGGCACTGTCCTTGTGGTCTTCAGCTCAAGGCTAGCGCTCTACCACTTGAGCTACGGTACTACTTGCAGTTTTCTGGTGGTTTGTTGGAGATAAGAGTCTCATAGACTTTTCTTGCCCGGGCTGGCTTTGAACTGCTATCCTCAGATCTCAGCCTCCTGAATAGCTAGGATTATAGGCGTGAGCCACTGGGGCCCTACTTCTTTTTTTTTTTTTTTAATTGATGTTTTAATGGACACATTAAAATTGCTAGTAAGTATGGGGTACCATGAGATGTTTTGATCTGTTATACATTGTGTTGTGTTCAAATAGCAATGAACAGGAAATGGAGGTGGATCAAGTGGTAGAACAGTAGACATTAGCACAAAAACATTCTTGGTCACTACCCAGGCCTTGAGTTCAAGCTACAGAACCAGCACAAGTAACAGTGAGGAAATGATTTTACAGGACCAGGTTTCCAGCAGTAGGCAGAGTCCAGGTGCCTTGTGATGTAGAGTACCTGTTATCTTTCACTCCATTTTTGTTCCGCCCTCATTTTTCATGATCAAAATATAGCTGCTTGCGGTAGTGTAGCTAAGGTGATTTGCTTCTGTGTTCACAAGCCGCAGAGGAGACTAGGGAGAGAAAAGCATTCCAATGGCCCTTTCCTCTGGTCTAAGCTGATTTATTCCTCACATTTACCTATTAACACATGCCAGGAAGATGAGGCTCTAGCCTATGTAGGGGACATAGGATCATTAAGACTGGCTTAGACCCATTACAAGGCCTTATGGTGTTAAGAGTCTGCAGTTTAGGAAATCATGGAAGAGGAATATTCATCTGAAGGAAATCAAAGTTTCTTTTTTGATTTTTTAATATTTCTATATATTTAAAATTATAAGTAATTGTACAAAAGGTTTTTGTTCAGCATGTCAGCTTATGAGGACAATGCATTTGGATCCATGTCATCCTTTCCGGTTATTCTCTCCCCATTTCTTCTGTACTCTAACTCCTCTAGTTACCTGTTTCCCTTTCTGTGTATTTACCTGAATATTAAGACTGTAAACAGAGTTTTTTAGAAAGGAAGGAAGAAGAGAAGCTTCTGATTCATGAAGGACACTGTCCTCCCTAGCTTCCTTTCATCCAGCATATTGAGTGTGGGAACTATACATCCAAAACATAATTTTAATGTTTTTATTAAGGTGTTGTCCTGAGGGGCTACCATTACATAAGTCACGTAATGGGTACATTTCTTTTTGTGGACAGTATCACCACTTCCTTTAATTTTCCCAGTTTCCCCAACCCATCCTTGCCCATTTTCTGTATAATGTATACTGAATTAGCGTTGATTACGTTTGTTTACCCTCTCTTTCTGTGGCTCCCCTTTATCTACTCCCCAGAAGAAAAGAAAAGCAAAATGATGCACCGTCACCACCACCACCACCACCAATAACAATAACAAAAATGTTTCCTTTTCTTGCAGTTCATTTCAATAAATAGTGTTTCAGATGTTCAGCGAAGTTATGCCTTTGTGTTCCTCCTCTTATGGGTAACCTCCTCCTTTAGTCTGACTGTGTGTGAATGCCTAAAGTCCAGGTTAGGTTATCATGTCCACTTATATGTTAGATCTACCTTTCGCATATGAGAGAAAACATATGCGGTTTGTCTCTCTGAGCTTGACTTATTTGACTTCTGGAATTTTACTCATCTATTAGAAAGAATGAGATTATGACATTTACCAGGCAATGGATGAACCTTGAACAAATCATGCTACGTGAAGGACATACATTCTTGAACAAATCATGCTACGTGAAGGACATACATTCTTGAAACCAATTTGTAGACTGTTTCATGAGAAATGTTAAGCAGTGAAATCTAGCTAGTTTTACTTTGTTTTTACCTTTGATAGACTGTTGCCCTTCCTTTCTATTTACTGGAACTATTGCATTCCAAAACATTAGTGCATACTGATACACTAAACTTGATGTTTTGTAGTATGTTCATAGTTCTTCATACATCTGTCTCTGTACTAGTCTGTATATAAGCATAACCCCACCCAGCAATGTTTGAAAGATAACATTGGAAGACTCAACTTCTTTGTCAAGTTCATTCACTGGGTTTGACGTATCCATTCTCTTCCCAAGATTGCTTTCCCTTGGAGTATCTGTAGTACTCTTCTCTTAGATGACCAGTTCCATCCTGCTTTAGTTTCTAGTGGCTGTTGGTTCTGTTTCCCTCACGAGGCTGCAAGCTGTGTGTGCTTTCAGTGACCAGGACTTGCCCGTTGTGATCTGCCTATATTGTCTGTGGTGCTTTGCAAGTAGTATGAGTAGGTCTATATCAAGAGTGTGGGTCTGGATCTGGGTGTGTTGCTAAGAAAGGGCACAGAGATAGATTGTTTTGAAATCACTTCTACAATTGAAGTTTCCCATGTTAAATATGTAGCCACAGGCTTAAAATTAATCATGCCCTCATGGTCACCCAACACTTTTTGGTACTAGCAAATATATGACTTGGTTTTAGAATAGCTTTTCTCTGCTAGCAAAACTACAACAGGGCTCCAGGTGCTGGTGGCTCATACCTGCAATCCTAAACTCAGGAGGCTGAGTTCTGAGGGTCATAATACAAAGCCAACCTGGGCAGAAAGTCTGTGAGACTCTTGTCTATGATAAACTACTAGAAAACCAGAGTGGTGCTGTGGCTCAAAGTGGTAGAGTACTAGCCTTGAGCAAAAGAGCTCAGGGGCAACACCCAGGTCCTGAGTTCAAGCCCCACAACCAAAAAAAAAAAAAAAATTGTATAGCTTTAGCTCCAAACTTTGATTCTCCATTCATCAAGACTTACTGTGGCCTAGTGATATGTATGGAAGGAGTGTTCAAGGCACAACAGCTTATTGAATAGAGATGCCATCCATAAAATATTTATTGACTTTGACTCAGAGGTCTTTGATCCATTTGGAGTTGATTCTGGTGCAGGGTGATATATATAGTTTTCTACAAGTAGTTAACCAATTTTGCCAGCACCATTTACTGAAGAGGCTGCTTTCTTCCATTCTATTTTTTTAGCTCCCTTATCGAAGATTAGATGGCTATAGGTCTGTAGATTCATTTCTGGGTTTTCAGTTCTATTCCATTGGTCCTGAGGTCTGTTCTTGTGCCAGTACCAAGCTGTTTTGATTACTATGGCTTTGTAGTAGACTTTGAAATTTGGTATTGATATTCCTCCAGTACTGTTCTTTCTGTTGAGGATCGTTTTTGCTATTCGGAGTCTTTTATTGTTCCATATGAATTTTTGGATTGCCTCTTCTATTTCCTTCAAGAATGAGGTTGGAATATTGATAGGAATCGCATTGAATTTGTAGCTAGCCTTGGGAAGTATTGCCATTTTCACAATGTTGATCTTTCCAATCCAGGAACATGGGAGTTTTTGTCAATCTCTAAGTTCTGTTTTGATTTTCTTTTTCAAGTTTTTAAAGTTTTCATCATAGAGGTCCTTCACTTCTTTGGTTAAGTTAATTCCTAGGTATTTTTTTTTTTGTGGGGCTATTATGAATGGAGTTGCTTTCCTAATTTAAGCCACACTTTTCTCATTGTTGGCAGATGGAATAGGAGAAACCCTAGGTCTCCTTGGCACAGGCCAAAATTTTCTTAATAGAGACCCAGAAACACAACAAATCAAAGAAAGGTTGGACAAATGGGATTTCATGAAATTGCAGAGCTTCTGCAGGGCAAATGACATAGCTAGCAAGATCAATAGAAAGCCCACGGACTGGGAGAAGATCTTTACTAGCCATACAACGGACAAGGGTCTCATATCTAAAATATACTTGGAACTCAAAAAATTAAACCACCCAACAACAAATCCTCAAAGAAACAACTGCCCAATAAGTAAGTGGGCAAAAGACTTAAAGAGAAGCTTCTCTGAAGAAGAAAGAAGGATGGCCAATAGACACATGAAGAAATGTTCAACATCCCTAGCCATAAAAGAAATGCAAATCAAAACAACATTGAGATATCACCTCACTCCAGTTAGAACAGCAAAAATCAAGAACTCTAACAACAACAGATGCTGGAGGGGATGTGGACAGAAAGGAACCTTACTTCATTGTTGGTGGGAATGTAAACTTGTTCAACCACTTTGGAAAGCAGTATGGAGGTTCCTCAAAAGACTCCACATAGAGCTCCCCAATGACCCAGCAATCCCACTTTTGGGCATTTACCCAAATGATCACAAACAAGGCCACACTAAAGCTACCAGCACAACTATGTTTATTGCAGCATTATTTACCATAGCTAAGACATGGAACCAACCCAGATGCCCCTCAGTAGATGAATGGATCAAGAAGATGTGGTATATATACACAATGGAATTCTATGCCTCCATCAGAAAGAATGACATTTCCCCATTTGTTAGGAAATGGAAAGGCTTGGAAAAAATTATATTAAGTGAAGTAAGCCAGGCCCAAAGAAACATAGGTCCCATGGTTTCCCTTATTTGCAATATCTAGTATAGGTATGAGTCAAGCGGAAAAAGTCAGATAATGTGATGTTAGGAAAACGAAACCTCAAATATATATTTTAATGTTTTTGTTTCTTTCATGCATGTGTTTCTAACGCATTTATAAGATTATTTCTTTGTTGCTTTGTATGTCCCTCCCCCACAGTGTAACCCCCGCTTTCACTATATTTGATGTCAGTATAACATGTGGAGGAGATGGGGACAAACAAGTCATTTAAGGATTCAGGTGGACCTATTGCAACAATGAGAAGTACAAAATGTCATGTCAAAACCAGCTTTACAATGTCGGTGGGGGGTGGGGGGTGAGGGGGTATGATTGGGTGGGAGGGAGGGGGGAGGCTGGGAAGGGAGGTGAAGGGTAAACAAAGGAGGAGGCTGCAATGCTTGGTAAGAAATGTATGCATTATCCTGCCCATGTAATTGTAACCCCTCTGTACAGTATGTTCTCAAATAAAATAAAATTAAATTAAAAAAAAAAAAAAAAGAATGAGGTTGGAATATTGATAGGAATCGCATTGAATTTGTAGCTAGCCTTGGGAAGTATTGCCATTTTCACAATGTTGATCTTTCCAATCCAGGAACATGGGAGTTTTTGTCAATCTCTAAGTTCTGTTTTGATTTTCTTTTTCAAGTTTTTAAAGTTTTCATCATAGAGGTCCTTCACTTCTTTGGTTAAGTTAATTCCTAGGTATTTTTTTTTTTGTGGGGCTATTATGAATGGAGTTGCTTTCCTAATTTAAGCCACACTTTTCTCATTGTTGGCAGATGGAATAGGAGAAACCCTAGGTCTCCTTGGCACAGGCCAAAATTTTCTTAATAGAGACCCAGAAACACAACAAATCAAAGAAAGGTTGGACAAATGGGATTTCATGAAATTGCAGAGCTTCTGCAGGGCAAATGACATAGCTAGCAAGATCAATAGAAAGTCCACGGATTGGGAGAAGATCTTCACTAGCCATACAATGGACAAGGTTCTCATATCTAAAATATACCTGGAACTCAAAAAATTAAATCCCCCAACAACTAATCTTCAAAGAAACAACTGCCCAATAAATAAGTGGGCTAAAGACTTAAAGAGAAACTTCTCTGAAGAGGAAAGAAGGATGAAGACACATGAAGAAATGCTCAACCTCCCTAGCCATAAAAGAAATGCAAATCAAAACAACATTGAGATACCACCTCACCCCAGTTAGAATGGCTATAATCAAGAAGTCTAATAACAACAGCTGCTGGAGGGGATGTAGACAGAAGGGAGCCTTACTGCATTGTTGGTGGGAGCATAAACTTGTTCAACCACTTTGGAAAGCAGTATGGAGGTTCCTCAAAAGACTCCACGTAGAGCTCCCCTATGACCCAGCAATCCCACTTTTAGGCATTTACTCAAATGTTCACAAACAAGACAACACTAAAGCTGCCAGCACGACTATGTTTTTTGCAGCATTATTTACCATAGCTAAGATATGGAATCAACCCAGATGCCCCTCAGTAGATGAATGGATCAAGAAAATGTGGTATATATACACCATGAAATTCTATGCCTCCATCAGAAAGAATGGCATTGCCCCATTTGTTAGGAAATGGAAAGACTTGGAAAAAATTATATTAAGTGAAGTAAGCCAGGCCCAAAGAAACATAGGTCCCATGGTTTCCCTTATTTGCAATAACTAGTATATGTCTGAGTCAAGCAGAAAAGGTCAGATAAGTTGATGTTAGGGAAATGAACCCTAAGATATGTATTCAAACATTTTTTTTCTTTCATGCGATTGTTTCTAACACATTTATAAGATTATTTCTTTGTTGCTTTGTATGTCCCTCCCCCACGGTATAACATACCCTGCTTTCACTGTATTTGATGTCGGTATAATTTGTGGAGAGGAAGGGGAAAAACAAATTGTTTAAATAGGGATACAGGTGGGCTCATTGCAACAATGAGATGTATAAGTCATTATGTTGAAAATGAACCTTACAACTTTGGTTGGGGGGGGTGGGGGGGGAAGAGGAGGATTGGGTGGGGGGGTCAGGAAGGATGGGAAAGGATGGGAAGCGGAAACAAAGGAGGAGGCTACAATGCTTGATAAGAAATGTACTCATTATCTTGCCCATGTAATTGTAACCCCTCTGTACAGTATTTTCACAATAAAAAAAATATCATCTACTAGTCTGAAGATAACGTACTGAGCATGTGTTATGGGAAGCAATGTATTAATAATGTTTTACAGTGGGAAGTATTCTTCCAATTTGTACACGTGGAAAGCCGTGAGAGAGAAGAAACTGGACTGGCCAGTAAGTGGAACTGTTGTGCATTCCCCATGAAGACCTTGTCTGGTTCCATTGTAAGTTCTTGAGGTGGGCTGAGCTCCTGGGTTGAGGAGATAGCACTGAGGGAACATCTCTGCACCCTGAACAAGCAGTGGATTAGGGTTCCCTTTTGGAGTGGCACAGTTTAATCCATAGCACTCCTGAAGCACATATTTCTTGGTATTCAGCTGTGTTTGTCCTGTAGGCTTTGTGCCAAGCTTGCTGGTAGAGCCACAAGGCAAAGCCAGGTGGATAATTCAGAGGGTCTTGCCCTCAAGGACTTCTGCTCAAGAAGAAAAAATGGAATATAGATACACTGCTGATATCGGAGGTTGTGGTTTGGGGTGGTACTTATGCCCCAGGATAGTATGCAATGCTAGAGTGATTTGGAAATACAGAGCAGTCACTTTTGGCTTTAGCAGTCAGCCAGGATTTAGCAGTCAGCCAGGAGTCAAAGAATAAAAGGTGACTTAAGTTGGACTTTGGAAGGGAGCCCAAGATCGTGACCAATGGAGATGAGAACGAAAAAATTGAAGATTTGAGGAAGCAAAGTGAACGCACAAATGTAAGACGTGTTCTTGGAAGTATATAGAACTTACTCCTTTAAAAATTCACTTATTAAGTGGCTGGGAGTTTAGCCCAACGGAAGGGCACCCGCCAGGCGGGCACAAGGCCCTGAGTTCGGTCCTCAGCCCTGGATAAAAAAATTCACTTATTAAGTGAATTGTGCAACATCTATAGATAGGAGACACTCAGAATCAGGTCTAACTGCACTCATGTGCAGTTATCTTCAAGATAGCCTGGCAGGCAGGAGATACAGAACACTGTGTATTGTATTTGACCTAGTTTCTGTAAATAGCATGAATGTATGTGGGGGGATGGGGTACATGGCTCCCCAAACACACAGAGTTAACATGTTTGCAAATGCGTAGAGTGTCTCTGGAAGAATATGAAGAATTGCCTGCAGTACCTAATTGGGAACAGGGAAGGGATCCGGAGCCTGTTTTTCTGTCTTCAAGCATAAGCTAGTTTTAACTCTTTAAACAAGCAAGTTACCTTGTTGAAATACCTTACATATTCTTTTTAACAAACAAACAAAAGACACCCAATGATCCTTGTGGGTCCCTATATCCCCAGACTTCTCACCTCTCAGTGTTGGCCAAGAATGAAATGAGGCTAGTTTCCTTGAAGTTATTATACAGCACCCTGCCCACACTATGTATCTCTGGTTCTGAATTTGCTCTGTAGGCATAAGAAATGCACATTTCATCACTTATGATCCTGCACCCATCAATACATGGTTATACGAGGACAGAGCTTCCTCCTGGAAGACCTACACATTGGCCCCAAAGAGGCTGCTGATTCTGCTCATCCAGGTTGTGATTCATTGTAGGGCTGGATGATGAAGAAGGCTTGCAGCTCTTCCACCTCAGCCCTTTGGTGTTGGACTAGAGGATTTCTTTTCACTCCTCACCAGAGCTGTTACCTTCTCTCTACCCAGAGCATCCAGGCAGGATGTTTTGTGTTCACAGGTGGCCAAAAGCTTAGTGATCTACAACAGCATTTGCCAGGCTTTTATGCTGATGCCCTGAAAGGCATATGCTCTCCCTATGGGGGTGTTTCAGACACTGATATGTCCTCACTGGATTGGGTGAGAGCATTCCATGTCACAAGCCCACTCTTTTTGTTGTACAGACATCTACCAGGCTTAATTTTGATTTTGCAACTTTACTGAATTTGGAGCAGGAACAGATAAAATCCTTACTTGAGACTAGAATGAAAGAAAAGGAAGCTTATATATAAATATGAACAAAATATGCATATGTGTACATTTATGTGTGTATGTATACATGTAACAATTACAAACATAGTCGCAGATGACTGATGTTGCCATTTTGTGTGTGTGTGTGTATGTGTGTGTGCTTGTGCACGCGCTCACTCATGCGCCAGTTATGGGGCTTGAACTCTGTATGCTTTCTTGCTCATGGGTAGCACTCTACTTGAGTCACAGTTGCACTTCCAGTTTCTTGTCGGTAATTGGAGATAAATAAGAGTCTTGGACTTCTCCTGCCTGGGCTGGCTTTGAACTGCGATCCTCAGATCTCAGCTTCCTAAGTAGTTAGGATCACAGGCGTGACCTGCCATCATCCAGCTCTTACCAGTGTTTTTAATTCTTCACATCTGGCACACTCCTCCACTGGGATACCCTTTTGTTTTTTGCTTTGTTATTTTCTTTCTTACCTCCTGCCTTTTCCCTTTTTTTATTGGTCCTTCTCTTTAAAAGATATCTCTTTTATCTTAAACTGGTAGGTATTCTCAACCAGGTAACTGTTGAAGCCAGGTTGTGGTGAATAATTCTTTTAACTTCCTCCTCACCTCCCACATCCCTTCCTGCCTGTACCATGCATTGGAAGCCTGGGTTCATTTTCCAGTACAATGCCTCCTGCCTGCTTTCACAGCACTGTCTCCTGGCTTTTCAGAGCAGTGAGGACAAAAGGGATCCTGCTGCAGATTATTCATCCTGCTTTAAAAAAGATCTCCCACCCCCCCCCCCTTCTTGATTCTCCTTGTCTTCTGGGATCTTGTGGAGTAGGATAGAGGAAGAAGGGGAAGCAGGGTTCCCCAGCACTTGTGCAGCAGGCACTTACAATGTACAGGCTTCTACACAGGTGCCTTTTGTGCTCCCTTGCAAACTTACCCTCCTTGCACCCTTTCGGTGAGGGAAATAATAACTTTCTCCTTAGAACTGGAGAATGTTTATTGTGCTCCATACCAGGAGACATACATAAATAGTCTCAATGGGGGAAAAGAGGCTGCAGAATACAGCAAACCATTAAAAGATCAGAAGGATTTGGGGTAGGATACAGTGGAAGAATCTTTGGGAACTGTGATGGATAGTTAGTCATAGGGCACATAATGGTATTTCTGTCACCGACAGACTTGTGAATAGAATGATGATTCCCCATAAGATCATATTACCTCGTGACATCTTAGCCTCATGGCCATCTTAGCTTTAGAAATTATGTTCTAGTTGTTTGCACAACAAAGTCATTTAAGGATTACTATATGAAGTATAACACAATTATGGTTCTTACTGACTCCATTTTAAAGATAGTGAGTTAATGAAGAGAAGAGAAAAGAAGAAAAGAGAAGAGAAGAGACTTGCCTCATAATAAAGCAAATACATAGTAGACTAGGACCTCATTGGATCCAGATCTTGCCTGGCACCTGCCATTAGATGAACACAGATAATACTGCAAAAACTTGGAAAACTTTTTTTCTTTAGTTGCCTGAGAAGCCGTATTTTAAGGAACTTGAGTGTGAGCTATTCAGGATACCACAGTTCAGTGGTAAAGAAATTGATGAACTGGCAGTTCACAGGAAGGGAAGGAATCAAGCCCAGAGTGGTGGAATAAATCTGTGTCACAGCCGGTGGAGGTGGATGGAATGTCTCAGGGTGGGGAGTCTGAACTTTGGGGAAATGGATGCTGAGTGGTGGTCTCTTAGGCAGGCCATGGGAAGAACTGAAAGGGCAGTGGGATCATAGGTGGGATTGTTTTGGAACAACTACCATGTGTGTTGGTGGCCTGGAAAGGGGAAGCCTAGGATGAAAGGAGAGAGTGGAGACTGTCAAGTAGAAGGCACACTTGCTTGAGCCTATGTGTTTTTCGGTACATCTTAGTTCATATTTATTCATTTTGAAGTGTGAACCTCAGCAAGAAGGTGACCATCTCTAATTTGAGAAGGTATAACAGTATCCCTATAGTTCTCTGTTAAAACTGTTGTTAGTTAAGGCAAAAATAAGGGAGGTTTTTTATTTGAGTAGAATATGTGGAGGGGTTGTATTAGGGGAGCTATGATATGTATTGACCTTATTATTCTAAGAATAAGTCATGAAAGTTATAAATCCAATAAAAATACGAAAATTGGATAAAACCTTCTGTCTTTTCCCAAATACCACTTCTATGCAAAAAGCCCAGACATACTTACAACCAAATTATTAGAATCATGAGTTATTAAGATTGTTCAGTGTACAAGAGAGGTCAAGTGATGCTGTAGTACTGTCAAGTTGTTTAAGGCAAAAATAAGTGGAAGGTTTTTAATTTGAGTAGAATATGTGGAGGGGTTATATTAGAGGAGGAATGGTACATGTTCATCCTTGTCATTCTGAGAATAAGTCATGAAAGTTTTAAAATCCAATAAAAATATGAAAATTAGAAAAAAAAAAGTCATCTGTCTTTTTTTCCAGATATCACTTCTATGTAAAAAGCCCAGACATACGTACAACCAAATTATTAGAATCATGAGTTATTATGATTGCTCAATGTACAAGAGAGGTCGAGTGACACTGTAGTACTGTCAGATAGATATACACAGACCAAAGACCACCATCACCCAGGTAAAGAGAGACATAATGATCACAAAGTTCCATTTACTGAAAAGACCTAATAATCTAACTATGCACCTGAGTACAGAGGATCAAAATGCATGAAGGAAAAGGAAGGTAGTTATGAAAGGAGACACAGACAAATAACAGAGTAGGGGATTCAACACTCCTCTCAGGTATTGGTATAATTCATGCATAGAGAGTCAGCAAGGCTACAAGAGAACAGAATATCAGGCTTAAATGAACTAAATCTAATGGTATTTCCTAGAACACTCCATCCAGCAATCAGAGGGCGCATATTCTTTTCAAATGCTCATGAAACATTCACCCAAGTTTACCACAACTTCACTGATAAGATTAAAATTAAGAAAATTTACAACTTGAGACCGGGAAGTGGCACTGTGGCTTTAAGTAGTAGAGCACTAGCTTTCTGCAAAAGAGCTCAGGGACAGTACCCAAACCCTGGGTTCAAGCCCCATTATAGACAAAAACAATAACAACAAAATCTTAAAATTGGGCTAGGAATGTGGCTTAATGGCAGAGTACTTGCCTAGCATGCATGAGGCCCTAAGTTAGATTCCTTAGCACCACATAAAATTTTTAAAAATCTCTAAAACAAAACAAAACACTTGAGGCCAGGTACTGGTGGATCATGCCTATAATTCTACCTACTCAGGAGGCTGAGATCTGAGGATCATGGTTCGAAGCTAGCCCAGGCAGGAAAATCCATGAGAATCTTATCTCCAATTAACCACCAGAAAACTGGTAGTGGAGCTGTGGCTCAAAGTGGTAGAGCACTAATCTTGAACAAAAAAGCTTAGGGACAGCGCCCATGCCCTCAGTTCAAACCCCGCAAGCCCCCCTCCCCTCCCCAAATTAAAACTTGAAATTGTACAATGTATTTTCTTTGAATAGAATTCAACTCAAAACCAGTAGCAGAGAAATCCTATATGTGAAACTGTAGACCTCTAAGTAATCCATAGGTCAAAGAAGAAACTTGATAAGAAATTTTAAAAAATTGAGCTGGACAAAAATGAAAATATGACATAATTTGTGGGGTATAGCTAACCCATATAACTTAATAGCAACAAACGTTTACATTAGAAAAGAAAAACTGTCTCATTTCAAAGAATCTCAGCTTTTATATCAAGAAACTAGAAAAAGAAGAACAATAATACTGAGAAAAGTAAATACAAGTAGATGGAAATCAATGAAGTAGAACACAGAAAAACAGTGGGAAGAATCAATGAAACAAGAAACTGATGTTCTCAGAAGGTCAATAAAGGTGATTCAGTCAGACAGGAAAGACACAAGAGAACGCACAAAATATGAATATCAGAAATAGAAGAGGAGCTATCACTACGATAAATTAGAAAACACAAATAGGACAAGGGTTTCATTGTGATCATTTCATATATGTGTACAGTGTCTTTTGAACAAGCTTACCCCTTTATTTTATTCCTTTAACTTCCATCCTCTTTCCCCTCTTTTCAAACGGTATTTAGTAGGTTTCATTAAACTGTCATTACACACACACACACACACACACACACACACACACACACACACACACACACACACACACACACACACACCATCTTCATTTCTATGTACCCTCTCCTCTCTTCTTCCCTTCTGCTGATTGCTTCTCCCCTTAGGCAGTCCCTCCATTAAAAGAGGATGTTTAAAAATAACACAACCATTCTCCATGTAATTGGACAAGTTACATAAAATATAGCAATTCCTGGAAACTTACAAATGATCAGAACTCACTGTGAAAGAGATAGAAAACTGGAATGGTCTTGTATCTGTAAGAAATTGAGAAAAAAAAACCAGCAGTGGATGGTTTCACTAGGAATTCTGTCAAACATTTAAAGAAATAACACCTTTTCTGCAGTCTCTTTCAGGAATGGAATATTTCCCACCTATTTTATGATACCACAATTAACCCTAATAGTAAAAACCAGACAAAGACATTAGAAGAAAAATATAGACTAGTGAAATCCTGAGCATATATGTAACAGTTTTTAAAGATAACAGCAAATAAAAATGTAAAATATAACATGATAGTACACTACAACCTAGAAATGTCTGGTGGGTCCAGCCTTCACAAAACAATCAATTCAGTGTCCCATGCTAAATAAGGAAGAAATGTGTTCATAGCAACTGGCATAGGAAACACATATGATGAAATTCAAAAATCTGTTCATGATAAATATAAAACTAGAAAGGTTAGGGATTTTAACTGAATAGAGGCTATCTAAAAGCCCCTCATGGGTAAGGCAAGCTCAGAGAAAAGCAGCACATGTTTTCACTCATGCAGAAGCTAGATCTGAAAGACAACAGGACATAATACATTATACAGATCTCTAGGCATTCACACACAGTGACACTAAAGGAGGATACTCTTAAGAGAGGAACAGAAAGGCACTATGTGCATCTGAACTTATAAAACAATATTTATCAAAATGAACTCCAGGAAATGGAAACAAGAGGGTTTTTCATTTTTGTTGTTGTTCTTTTCTTTTCTTTTTGTTCTGCTTGTTTGTTTATATGTCTTTAGGAGAGTAAGGAAGGCATAGAAATGAAGGGAAAGAGGGTGAGCACACGCAGCATGGTGCTCACTGGACACTATGTTGAAAATGAACTATGCAATTTGTGGGTAGGGCTGGGAGGGGAAAACTGGGGGAGAGAGAGGGAAGAGGTGGCATTATCCCAAAAGAAATGAACTCTTTGCCTGACTTTTGTAACTGTAACCTCACTGTGCACCACTTTTATAATAACAGTAAATTTTTTAAGAACTCTCATGGTGAATATCATGTTTGATAGAAACTAAATTCTTTTCCCCTAAGATGGAAATCAAGGCAGGAACATTGTCTTCTATTTCTACTCTACCTTGTGTTAGAGATTCTGGACAGTGCAAGAAGGCAAGAAAATGAAATCAAAGACACATTGGGAAGGACAAAACCGCCCCATTTGTAGATGACCTGGTTGTATATCAAACATCTATGAAAAATCTCCTAAAACTAATACGTGAGTTTTTCAAAGTCTCGGAACACAAAATGCCTTGTATTTTCATAAACTTGCAGTGAATCATTTGAAATTGCAATTTAGAAAAATAATTCTTAGAGATAAATCTAACAAAGCAAGTAGAATTTATAGGTAAACATTATTAGATACCATTAAAGCAAAAATTTGAAGACCTTTAAGTGAAGAGACATACCATATTCAATAATAAAATACCAATAGAAAAGGAAAAAAAAGATTAAGAGACTCAGTGTAAGTATGTTATTTCTCCAATACAGGTCTATAAAATTAACAAAATTTGAATAAACAGTCCACTAAGGCATTTTTGTAGATTCAGACAAACTGACTGTAAAATTTGCATGGCATGGTAGAAAAAAATGAGAGCATCTAAAACAATTCTGATAAAGGATATTAGGTGGAGAGATCATTCTTACCCAGTTTTAAAACTTGCTACAAAACAGTTACTACCACAAATGTGATGTTAACAATTAATAATTAACAATGTGATAATATACAATTAAGCCTATTGTCCTATTAGATCTCTAATAGAATAAAATACAATGAAAGAGTCATAGGAACACACTTAATCTGTTTTAAAAAACAGGTACAAAGACAATTCAGTGGAGAAAGGACTTTGCAAATAGTGTTGTAATAGCGAGACCTTCCTCCTTCCGTCCCTCATTCCCTGTCTCCCTTCTTCCTCTTCCTCCACCTCCTCCTCCTCTTCTGTTTTTCTTCTTGCACTGAGGTTTGATTCAGAGCTCACATTTAGTAGGTAGGTGCTTTAACAGAAATGTGAAATTTGAAAAAGTCATGTTGCTTTTTTTTTTCCATCCTTGGTTGGTAGTTTTTAATATCCTGTGGAAGAAATCATTGCTTAACCCACAGAAGATATTGTCCTAGAGGTCTTATTGGTTTATATATAGGTCTGTAACTAAACACAGAGTTACATTTGAATGTGTTGCGATACTGGAGTCAACCTCACTTGTTTTCCTATTGAATATCCGGTTTCCCCAGCACCATTTAATGAAAGGCTTATCATTTCCTGATTGCATTGCAGCACACTATGACACAGATTGAGAGACAGTCTATGTGTCTCTATTTTTAGATTACATTTCTGTTCTACTTTCCTCATTTAGGAAGGTTTTAAGTATTCATTTGTAGTTCCTCAATATTTAATAAATATAATTTTTGAAACTTCAACTAGTAAAATGAAAAAGAGCCAGTAGTTCATGGCTCACGCCTGTTATCCTAGGAGCTCAGGATGTTGAGGGAGTCTGGAAGATCACAGTTCCAAGTCAGAAAAGTCTGTAAGTGTCCATCTCCCAAACAACCAGCAAAAGCCAGCCAGTCTACAGGGAGGCTTAAGTGATAGAGTAAGTAACAGCCAGGAACAAGCAAGCCAAATGAGCCTGAGTTCAAGCCCTGGTCCCACTGCAAACAAAAAATTTTAAAATGAACAAGAGAAAAAGATTTCTGGCTATGGTAGGTAGAGAAGATTTTCTTCCAGGTTTTAAATAAAATGGGGTTCAGATTTTCTTCCGGTTTATGACCTGGGAAATGGATTTGATAAATCGTTGTGAAGCCTGTTGTATGTGCCTGGCACTATTGTGGGAATATCTAAATGAGTGAGATGATTGAGGAACATAGGTACGTGTGTTACAGTATATCTGTTACAGGAAGTGTGGAGTTACAGTAAGTTTGTACACTCTCCCCATAGCATGTGGCACCTTTATTAAAGCATGACACAGTGTAGCTAATCAAGTGATGGCAGAATGTTCATACAGATGCAGCTTCCATGCAGTTAGTTAAGCCTGGAAAAGCAGAGCTTGAAACAGAGGAGGGAATTGCACCATCCTACTGGGCTACTACAGAAGACAGGCGCATGTATGAGTCTTGGGAGAGGAACCTTTGTGTCCCTCCTTTGTTCTTCCACCTGCTTCTGAAGACATTTTGTCATACTTTATGTGATACCACATTTCTCTATTTATTTGTTGGGGTTTTTTTTTTTGCCCTGTTTTTCTGGTTATTCCATATCTGTCTGTCTCACAGGAAATAATGGATTTCCCCATGGATTAGTTGATAATCTTGCCCTATGCAGTGTCTTCCTCTGTGCTGTTGGATTCAGTGACCATTCTGTGTCGATGACTCACACACTTACTTCCCACCAGGTCCTGATGGGCTTTATATGCCATGGAGAAAATGTGTGATTTTTATGGAGAGGTGGCACTTTTCTACTGTGTTTTGACTTAGCACAGAGGCAGGAATAGGAAGATCCATTTGAGGCTGCTGTTCAGGGAGGAAGTCATGGAGCTTATCTTGTTCTAGCCCTGCATTAGACATCCCAGAGGGCTTCCGATCCAGATGGCCAGGCCTAATTCCTGATCTGCTGTCTAGACTTTCCTATCCTGGTGGACACTAGCCATCGTCAAATGTTCAGTTGGATGGTACATGGACTTTTACCCCATATTCTCTTTCTCCTTCCTCATCCTATGTGCTAGCCCTTCCCTTCTGTCTATTTAGGGTACAGGGAAGTCTTGAAAATGCACCTTTTATGTTCTTCCCCTCAGAGGACAATTAATGGTAAAGGCAGGTGCCCATCTTTATCTTCCAGGATGTGCTCTAACACACTCTATGAGGCTGGAAACTGAGTCTTATGTATATTGTTTTCCTTACACAGGCATACCAGTGATGAAGTTTAGTGTATAGGTTATAATCAATAACTAATTGCCAAGTGAAATAGCTACAATAAGAGTATTTTGTCAAAGTGGCATCTCTATCACCACAGCTTATTCTAGAAACCCTTTGAAATTGTTGTAGGAAGGGACAGGAGGTAAGAAAGAGTGAGAGCTGAATGAGATAGATTGTAATACATTCTACATAAATGTGGAAATATCACAATGAACCCTGTTCAACTGTTGTATGCGATAAAACAATGGGAAAAATAGCTGCTGCTTCTTCTTTTTTTTTTTTTTGGTTGGTCGTTGGGCTTGAACTCAGGGCCTGGGTGCTGTCCCTGAGCTCTTTTGTTCAGGGCTAATAGTGCTCTACTACTTTGAGCCACAGCACCACTTCCAGTTTTCTGGTAATTAATTGGAGATGAACGTCTCATGGACTTTCCTGTTTAGGCTGGCTTTGAACCATGATTCCCCAGATCTCAGCCTCCTAAGTAGCTAGGATTACAGGTGTGTACCACCAGCACCCAGCTACAACTACATTTTTTTACATGAATCTTAAGTGTCTTTGCACTTTTTACACAAGGGAAGCACTGTCTGTACTGTCAGTGGCCTGTCTAGCTGATTTGCTAGCACCACTCCTTTTATGCTTCAGGCCATGATGAGATACTCCCAAAAAGCTGGGAGCCATCCTGTAACCACAACTAATGGCCCGAGTAGGATGAGGGGGCAGTTCGTTCCACTACACAGCTTAACACTGAACTGTTTATTTCTGAAACTTCCCACTCTGTGTTTTCACATCTTGATTGACAGAGTTGAGTGGGAAGGGAAACTACAGATAAGGGGGTTTTATAGTACATCCAGTGAGATCCTTCCCAGCTTGGCCTTGACAGGGCCTATCTCCTGTCTCCCTCTCCTGCTTCCTCTCCTCTGCCTCTCTCTTCTGCCTCCTTCTCATACTTCCCTTCATCTGTTTCACCAGTGCTCTGCCTTCTGCTGGATCTTACTCTTTGCCACCTGACCACTTTATCTCTTATCTCCTAATCTTACCCAAACTTGGCCGACAGGGGGTCATTGGAGGAAAATTTCCCATACTGCTTAGATCTACTTTAGGTTAACATCTTTCATTTTATGGTTTTGCAGAACCAGTTTCTTTCTTTTCGTATGCTTGTCTTAGATTCTAAATAGGTACTCCGAGCATTATTTATTTTGAATGACATCAGTGTTAGTTCAAGGTTCTGTAAAGAAACAGAATCAGTAGTGTATGTGTGTGAGAGAGAGACAGACACAGACACAGAGAGAAAGAGGAAGACGGAAGAAGAGGAGGAGGAGGAGGAAGGAGAAGAAGGGAAAAAGGGAAAGAATTGATTACAAGCAATTGGCTTGTATGGGGGACCAGCAAGCCTCAAATCTGCAGGACAGACTAGCAGGCTAAAGACACAGGAAAGTGTTGATGTCATACTATTAATTCCTAATGCTCACCTTCAGGGACCTCAGGCATTTCTCTCAAGACCTTGGATAAAACTCACCCCGTTAAGGAAGTTAATGTGCTTTACTTAAAGCCTAGTGACTCAAATGGTCATCACAGTCACAAAATACTTTATATCTAAATCGGTATTTTGCAAAATTGGCTTCTGTAAACCTATTGAACATACATTTGATCATTACAGATACAATGGTGGTCTTCCAAACCCATTATTGTGTTTTCTGGGTGTTCCACAATGTATACATGTAGAAAGCACTCAGGAAATACTGCTTGTAAAGGGTTCAGACTTTGTTTTCCACATGTAGCCAATGCTAGTGACTATAGGGGTACCAGTTCTATACTCTAAAATACTCTGTTGAGAAATACTTGTCATTCAAGAGACATCTTTAATTTTTGAAACTTTTTCTTAGTTACGTATTTATTTATTGCCAGTACTGGGGCTTGAACTTAGGGCCTGGCATACCATCCCTTAGTTGTTTTTACTCAAGGCTGGCTACCACTTGAGTCACATTTCCGTCTTTCTAGTGATTAATTGAAGAGTCTCACACAGTTTTCCTGCTTGGGCTGGCTTTGAACTCTGATTCTTAGATGGTAGTCTCCTGAGTAGCTAGGATTATAGCCAATGCCCAGCAAGTTTTTTTTTTTTTTTTTTAATAATCCATTTACTACCTCTCTTAGTCCATTTCTTTCCAGGCCCTTTTAAATTTGTCCCATTAAAAAAAAAAAAAAAAAAGCTTTATCAGACATTTGACTTGTTTGAATTTGCTGTTTCTGGCCTTCCTCTTTCCTTTCTCTTTGTTTTCCTGGGTGTACTAGCCAGAGCCAACCTGGTTCTTTTCAGAGTAATTGGACCATGGCTTTGTCAAAGGAGATAATTGCAGTTTTACTTCCCAATGCTCTTTTAAGTTTTATTGGCCATTTTGGCTAGAGCAGCTCAGTGTATTGCATTTTCTACTTCTGAAATCAAACCTACCATCCTGGCCCTGTCTCCAGTTTTCTATTTCTGTTCTTGGTGCCAGACACCAAGACAAGAATGGTTGGAGTCATCCTTGCCTTTCCACCCCCACTCTTGCTTCTCATTTAATGATAAACTCCTCCTGCTTTCCTCTTAGGCTTCCTCAAAATCATGTTCTTTGTTCCTTCTAGTATTCCCTTCTGGGCTAAGACTATGATAATAGATTAATCTTTGGTTCCCTGACTTCTGTCTCAATTTCAATTGATTGCTGCCAGCAAGGCCAGATTAATCCTTAGGTACCAAGGGTAAGTGTCCCATCTTTTCCAGAACTCTCAGAACCAGTCAGCACCTTGGGAATATTATCCTGCTGCAAACCCAAATTAACATCCAAACTTCACTTCCTCATCCTACTACCTTCAGAACTGAGAAGGAACTTTGTTTCTCAGGCTATTGCTTACTATCTATCATCTTTGGTCTTTGTAATGCTGTTCTCTTGTTCACTTAATTTCTGGTGCCTATAGAAACAATGGAGATTGAACTCAGAACCTCAAGCTTGCTTGGCTCGCTGATTGGGCTGGTGCTCTACCACCAGAGCCGCATTTCAAGCCTTGCTTTTTGCTGGTTACTTTGGAGATGGAGTCTCCAGGACTTTTCTGCCCTAGGCTAGGTTCAATCCACAGTCCTCTGATTTCAATCTCCTGAGCAGCTAAGACTACTATATTAGTTTACATGAATTTTACTCTAGATCTCATTTTATTTTGTATATTTCACGCGTTTCAGGTCTGTGATGTAATGTGAACATGTAGCCCACTACTTATAGTTGTGATTTCTCTTTTAACTCATATACGCTATGTATTGCAGCTTAATCTTTTCCTATAGTGTTCAAGCTATATTTTACAGTTTTACATATGTATATATGTGTATATATATGAAATTGTTTTTTCTAGATTATTCACAATCTCAATTAAGTTTCTGAATAACTCTCCTGGTTGCTTGCCTATTAATAGAACAGTAATTCATAAAACAATATGGCATTGTTGGTATTTGACCATTTATACTTATGAATGTTTCCATTTGAAGTGGTTCATATCATTTAAAAATAGTAGGGTGGGTTTATTTTTGTCTTTTTTAATGTTTTGGGTTTTTTTTTCAAAACATTTGTCAGACATAGAACATGTTAACTAGCACTAGAAATCAATGTCCTACAGTTTTTTTAAAAATAGTATTCGGTAGAAGATTTAGGTTAATGTAGACAAACTTTATTAAGCTTAAGAAATTCTCTCTTATCCAAGCTTGCAATAGTTTATTTATATGTCAGAATTTAACATATTAATTTATGAGTCTGATGATCAGAGTCACCCCTGCCATTGCTCTCACTCATCTCTTCCAACAATGAGTTACTTTTATTTTTTTAACTGAGTAGATTTTGAATTGTATAAAATGTATTTTCTGTATCCATTGGGATAACCATATAGGCTTTTTTCTTTTACTATATATAAATTATACAAGTGAAGTAATTGAAATGAAAGATTTTCCCCCTGATGTTGGGGTGAACTCAGAGCCTCACATTTACTCAGCTTCCTTGCTCATAGCTGGCATACTGTCACTTGAGCTGTGCCTCCAGCCATGCTTTGTGCTGGTTAGTTAGAGATCAGGTCTTGAGGACTTTTATGCCTTATGGCTTCAACCTGTAATCCTCCAGGCCTCAGCCTCCTGAGTACTAGGCTGATCCACCAGTACCTGCTCTTCTTGCTGGTCTTACAACTTCCCTTTTCTCTGCTTCTCTAAGCCTGGCCTTTAGGGTTAAAGGTGCCTCAACAATTGTCCTAGAAAACTCTTTCTTATGCTCCAAGCCTTCTAGCTGTCCTTGCATTTTTGGCTTCTCAGCATTTGTTTCCTGTTTCAGTCTTTTGACCCTTATCTAGGAATCCACTGATCTCTACTGCCCATAGGTGGTGTCTGTGTTTGTACTGGAAGACAGGACTGCTGATGATGCTTACCTGATTGTGCCCCACTTCCCCGGCTGTTCCATAGTTACACGGTCACAGCACACACATTCCTTCCTTACCCTAGCTGTGCACTGAGCTTTTCTCCATGGGATGTTCTGCATCATACCTGCATGTTCTGCTTACATGTCACCTTCTTGATATTGCTGCTTTTGGCTGCCCTGCTGAAATACGCAGGCCTGTAGCCTCCATTCTTTTTTTTTTTTTTAAATTTATTTTATTTGTGAACATACTGTACAGAGGGGTTACAATTACATGGGCAGGATAATGCGTACATTTCTTACCAAGCATTGCAGCCTCCTCCTTTGTTTATCCTTCCATCCCTTCCCAGCTTCCCCCCTCCCCCCCAGTCCCAATCCTTCTCCCCCCCCCCCACCAACATTGTAAAGCTCGTTTTCGACATGACAATTGTACTTCTCATTGTTGCAATAGGTTTACCTGTATCCTTAAACGACTTGTTTTTCCCCATCTCCTCCACAAGTTATACTGACATCAAATATAGTGAAAGCAGGGGTTATACTGTGGGGGAGGGACATACAAAGAAACAAAGAAATAATCTTATAAATGCGTTAGAAACACATGCATGAAAGAAAAAAACATTAAAATACATATCTAAGGGTTCATTTTCCTAACATCACATTATCTGACCTTTTCCACTTGACTCATACATATACTAGATATTGCAAATAAGGGAAACCATGGGGCCTATGTTTCTTTGGGCCTGGCTTACTTCGCTTAATATAATTTTTTCCAAGTCTTTCCATTTCCTAACAAATGGGGCAATGTCATTCTTTCTGATGGAGGCATAGAATTCCATTGTGTATATATACCACATTTTCTTGATCCATTTATCTACTGAGGGGCATCTGGGTTGGTTCCAGATCTTAGCTATGGTAAATAATGCTGCAATAAACATAGTTGTGCTGGTAGCTTTAGTGTGGTCTTGTTTGTAAACATTTGGGTAAATGCCCAAAAATGGGATTGCTGGGTCATAGGGGAGTTCTATGTGAAGTCTTTTGAGGAACCTCCATACTGCTTTCCAAAGTGGTTGAACAAGTTTACATTCCCACCAACAATGAAGTAAGGTTCCCTTCTGTCCACATCCCCTCCAGCATCTGTTGTTGTTAGAGTTCTTGATTTTTGCCATTCTAACTGGAGTGAGGTGGTATCTCAATGTTGTTTTGATTTGCATTTCTTTTATGGCTAGGGAGGTTGAGCATTTCTTCATGTGTCTATTGGCCATCCTTCTTTCTTCTTCAGAGAAGTTTCTCTTTAAGTCTTTCGCCCACTTGTTTATTGGGCAGTTGTTTCTTTGAGGATTTGTTGTTGGGGGATTTAATTTTTTGAGTTCCAAGTATATTTTAGATATGAGACTCTTGTCTGTTGTATGGCTAGTAAAGATCTTCTCCCAATCCGTGGGCTTTCTATTGATCTTGCTAGCTATGTCCTTTGCCATGCAGAAGCTCTGCAACTTTATGCAATCCCATTTGTCCAACCTTTCTTTGATTTGTTGTGTTTCCGGGTCTCTATTCAGAAAATTTCGGCCTGAGCCAAGGAGACCTAGGGTTTCTCCTATTCCATCCTGTAATGTTTTCAGAGTGTCTGCTTTGACTCCGAGGTCTTTGATCCATTTGGAGTTGATTCTGGTGCAGGGTGATATATAAGGATCTAGCTTTAGTTTTCTACAAGTAGTTAACCAATTTTGCCAGCACCATTTACTGAAGAGGCTGCTTTCTTCCATTCTATTGTTTTAGCTCCCTTATCGAAGATTAGATGGCTATAGGTCTGTAGGTTCATTTCTGGGTTTTCAATTCTATTCCATTGGTCCTGAGGTCTGTTCTTATGCCAATACCAAGCTGTTTTGATTACTATGGCTTTATAGTAGAGTTTGAAATTTGGTATTGATATTCCTCCAGCAGTGTTCTTTCCGTTGAGGAGCGTTTTTGCTATTCGGGATCTTTTATTGTTCCATATGAATTTTTGGATTGCCTCTTCTATTTCCTTGAAGAATGAGGTTGGAATTTTGATAGGTATTGCATTGAATTTGTAGATAGCCTTGGGAAGTATTGCCATTTTCAGGATGTTAATCTTTCCACTCCAGGAGCATGGGAGGTATTGCCATTTTCTTAGTTCTGTGTTGATTTCCTTTTTCAAGATTTTAAAGTTTTCATCATAGAGGTCCTTCACTTCTTTGGTTAAGTTAATTCCTAGGTATTTTATTTTTTGTGGGGCTATTACAAATGGAGTTGCTTTCCTAATTTCAGCCACACTTTTCTCATTGTTGGCATACAAAAAGGCCATTGATTTTGGGGGGTTAATTTTATACCCTGCTACTTTGCCAAAGTTTTGAATCAGCTTGAGTAATTTGGGCGTGGAGTCTATGGGATTCTTTAAATACAAGATCATGTCGTCTGCAAAGAGGGAGAGTTTTATTTCTTCTTTCCTTATTTGGATCCTCTTTATGTCTGCATCTTGTCTTATTGCTGTAGCTAGGCATTCTAATACTAGATTGAAGAGAAGTGGAGAGAGTGGACATCCTTGTCTTGTTCCTGAGTTAAGAGGAAATGGCTTTAGTTTTTCACCATTAAGTATAATGCTGGCTGTAGGTTTGTCATATACAGCCTTTATTGTATTGAGGAATGTTCCATGGATTCCTAATTTTTCCAAAACCTTCATCAGGAAGGGGTGTTGGATCTTGTCGAATGCTTTTTCTGCATCTATTGAGATAACCATGTGGTTCTTATTCTTGCTCCTGTTGATGTGATGAATAATATTAATTGATTTGCGTATATTAAACCCGCTTTGCATCCCTGAAATGAATCCCGTTTGATCATGGTGTATGATTTTTTGGATGAATTGTTGAAGTCGGTTGGCCAATATTTTGTTGAGAAGTTTTGCATCAATTAGCCTCCATTCTTGATCCAGCCTCTACACCCTATTTTATCCCCTCCCCCATCCACTTTCACACCTGCTTCATCCCCTCTCACCTTAATCCAGGCCCTCACACCTTGCTTTCTTCTCTCCCCCATGATGCAGCTCCCATACCTACTTTATTTCTTCCCCTGTGATCCAGCCACCACACTCTGCTTTATCCCCTCTCACCTTAATCCACCCTCCACAACTGCTTTATCCCCTCCCTCACAATCCAGCCCCTACATTATGCCTTACCCCCTCTCTGGTCGGTCACTTTATACCTAACTGATTGTACATGGCTACTACATGTGCTTTCTCTCTCCCTTCACTGACATGTAAGATTCTCTGAGAGTTTGATCTTCTTATCTCATTGATGTGCCTTTGGTGCTTAACCGAATGCCCTGGATATGCTTACTATTCAGTAAATATTGGTGTAAATAAATTAAGGAAAAAAAATCTGCCAGGCTTTTCTTAGGAATTTATCCTGCAATTTGAGCTTCCTGCCACTGTGTGGCAGCAAAAACATGCCAGTGGTCCAGGGTCTGGAAGGATGGTAATGTAATGGGTTTGAAGTCTTTTAGTGTTTTATTCAAATTTTCCCTTTGTCAACAGTGAGCTGTGCATCTTTTTCTTCTGCCTGAGGTCAGGGAACAGATTTTCCCTCTTTAGATGTATTCTGTTAACCAAGTCTGGTCCTAGCAGTTATAGGAGCTCACCCTGTTTTTCTCCTGACTCCTCCTCCAGCCCTGTCCTTGCAGTCAGAGGAAGGAGATGCTGGAAGACTGATTTTTTTCCCCTCATTTCTTGGAACATTTCAAATTCAGTTTCTCATGACTCAAATTTCTTGTCATTAAAAATGTTTCCTAGGTCTGTGTTACTCTTTTCGTTTATAGGTTGACATAAGGAACCAAGCAGTAGGTGTGGTAAGGTGAGCTACAAGCTCAGATGTTCACCCAGGCATATGAGACCTTGAGTTTAAGGTGGAAGAATCAGGTGATAGATCAGCCTTGAGATCTTTTTCTCCAACACTGAAAAAAAAATAGGCTATTATTGTTTTCTTTTGATAGGAAGATATTTCAGACAGCTCTCATCTGGTGTTTTGCTTAATTTACACACAATGATTAATTTACAGTCAGGCTCAGCCCGTATCCCTTGGCAACACTTAGCAACTGTCATTGTGTTAGATGGTTTAAAAGAGACAATATTTGTTAGGGCCAAGCATTGTGGCACACATCTATCATCTCAGCTGCTCAAGACAAGAACATGGCTGAAGGCTGCCAGGTGCAAAGTTAGTGTGGGACCCTGAGATCTGGAAAACAAAAATCAAAAGACTTGAGGTATGGCTCAAGTGGATCAAGTGGTAGAGGTCTTGCAAGTTCGGGTCCCTAAACTCATTCCCCAATATCAAAAGAAAAGAAAAAGAGAAAATCAGTACTCTTTAGAAGAAATTTTTGAGGGGCTATTATATATTAAAAGAAAGTGAGAAGTTAACTATCACAAACAATGGGTGAGTGAACTTCTACTGGATACTTGGTTAAAAATGGATCTATGAGTGAATGAATAAATAAATGCAACAAACAAGTATATTTTGGGGAATATATGTAGCCTATAGAACAGTTTAGGATTAGTGTGTTTTATGACATGTTCTCATAAATCATTTAAAGAAAAAGAAGACCATTCTCTTCTTCTTCCATATAAGTAAAGAATTACAATCAGTGCAATTTCAAACAAAGAAACACAAATCTTCCCCTTCCCATAACTAACCAACTGTCCCCCAGAATACTACAGCAAAAAAAGCGCCATTAATTACAGGAAAAAAAAAAACACATTTGAAAAGATATTCAGCCTGCTTAGTAATGTAGTTACTGTGATCATAAGTTAAGATGATCATGCAATTTTCTTTTCCATTTTGAGATCAGCAAAGACTAAACAGAATGGTAATGAGTTAATGAAGGTGTAGGTGTGCTGCTGGTAAAGTTTTGAAGATTAGCTTTTTGGAGGCAATAGATTAAATAATACAAAACCTCCAATTTTAAATGTTACACAAATCTCAACTCAATGTTAGACATCCAGAATCTTTCCATCCACCAAGCAAGTAAGCAAAAGTTGGCATGTGGAACTCTTTATAATCCCTGAATTATATGGTCAGTTAAATTATATGATTGCCATATAAGCATCTCCTATTTTTTGGTGGTCTAGATATTTGAACTGAGGACCTGGAGCTTGCTAGGCAAGCATTATACCATGTGAGCCATTTTGCCAGCTTTTTTGACTTTAGTTATTTTTCACAGAGTGTTGATTTTGCCCAGGGCTGGCCTATGACCATAATCCTCTCACTTCTGCTTTCTGACAGTTAGGATAACAGGCATGTGCTACCATGTCCAGCTTGTTCTTTGAGATGGGGCCTCACTAACTTTTTGCCTGGGCTGGTCTTGAATCACAGCTCTCCTTTCTGCCATGTAGCTCAAATTATAGGTGTGAGCTACTGCACTGGCCTTCCACATACTCTTTTAAGTATTTGAAGAGAACAAGTAATTCTCTCTGTCTGAGCATAGAAAGAGGTCTGTGACATATTTTGTTAATGATTTTCATAGAGGACTAGGTATGTCTTTATCTAAACGATACATGTGTCTATTTGGTCTATTTAGGAAGAGTAAGAGGGCCCATGGGAAGGGCAGGGATAACAAGAGAGGTAATAGAGAAGTTAATATGGTCTCAGTACATTTATATACATGAATGAAACTGCTATGGTAGAACTCACTAGATTGTAAACCATGAAAAATATGGAACTCTTATGAAAATGGAGGGGGAGATTGTCCCACAAGTCAGAGAGAAAAGTGAGGATGAGGTTCACTTCATCTGGAGACATGTCCCATTCTGAATTGGGATTTGTAGTTACTTTATTTTAAGATGTAAGATTTTGTTGTTGTTATCATCCCAGTCCTGGGGCTTGAACTCAGGGCCTAAGTACTTTCCTTGAGCTTTTTTTGCTCAAGGCTTGTGCTCTACCACTTGAGCTGTAGCTCTCCTTTCAGCTTTTTGGTGGTTAATTGGAGATAAGAGTTTCACAGACTTTCCTGTCCAGGCTAGCTTTGAATTGTGACTCTTGGATCTGAGCTTCCTTTGTAGCCAAGATTATAGGCGTGAGCCACTGACACATGGCTTAAAACGTAAGATGTTGTTGAAGAAAAAGTTCAGCAGTGGCTCGGCCTGTCTTCCAGCCAAACAGTAGTTTCCCCTTTATCTGTAAGGGATGCGTTCCAAGTCCTCCAGTAGATGTTTGATTAATGGCTATATGGTCGTATGTATTCTGTATTTTCCACGTATGTATGTACATACCTCCATGATAGGATACCTGGACACAAGCATCATGATTTGTGAGTCACTCTTGTGTCCAAGGTAGCAATGGAGTGACTGACAGGTGGATGCTGTGTATAGCAGGTGAACACACTAGACAGAGGAATCTGTTATGTCTCAGGGTAGATGTTACTGCCCTGTCTAACACACTGCTCAGAGCAGCACCTGATTTCAAACTTCTGAATTGTTATTTCTGGAATTTTACAATTTAGTCTTTTTGGATCCCAGTTAACCGTGGGTAGCTGCAATCTTGGAAAACGGATTCTCAGAGAGGCTGCTGCACATTCTCTGTGTGAGAAATGAACCTACCTATGATGGATGTTTTCAGCTTTGGGAAGCTGCCCATGAGAAACCTGAAGGCTGCTCTGGTTATGAAATTTCTCTGTGTTTTGTTGTCTCCTGTGCTGTGCTGCACGGGGCAGAAGATGAGGTTGTTTCCCTAACAGGGTTTATTTCCCAGTAAAAGTGATTTTCTAGAGGAGGTGTCATACTAGAGTGCTGACAAATAAGGTGAAGAAACTATTGAGGCATAGATGGTTTGGAGAAACTTCAGACATCAGGTTTTTTTCTTTTAAGTTTTGGTTCATTACCAGCAAACCTTTATTAATAACCAAATTTAAATATATGATAATTTTGTTTTATCTTATAGTCATATTTAGCATAGTAGGTGTTAAAACTAGAGTTCATTCTAATTATTGGAAGCTTAATTGCCTTTATTTTGAGTTTTGGTTGCCAAGGGGACCAAGAAGGCTGGAAAGATCTAGAAAACAAAATGCATCTTCATCTAAGAGCCTATTACATAGAGAAAGAAAATGAGATTCGATGTGACCTACAGAAAGGAAAACATTCCCTAGAAATCCTTGTGGCTTCAGGGTCTACTGACACACTGAGTTTACATAGCACATATCAGACCTGGAGGTTTTCAGGCACAATTGACCAAATGGTGTCAGTGTGAATTTTAATTGGAAACCTCAGACTCAACTGAGTAGTGGCTTATGAACACACTAAAGAATACTCATGTGTGTTTGTGTGTATGTCACATGTGTACATGTATATGTGTGCCTGTTTGTGAATATCCATGTGAAGGGTATTTGGGGCCATTGCGTTAATCAGCTTTTTATCACTTGATAGAAAGCCTTTATAATCATCATCGCCTTTATAATTAACTTACCAAGAGACAAGATTTGTTTTGGTTCATGGTTTTGGTTCATAGTGTTATTCATACATGGACCAAGTGGCACTGTTGCTTTCGGCCTATAGCAACACATCAGGTAACACATGGCAGGACAAACCATTTGTGTTGTGGCCAAAGGAAAGGAAATAAAAGAAAGGAAATAAAGAATGAGGAAGAGGCTGTGATCCCATTAACACTCTTGAAGGCGTGTCGCCAATGATCTAAAGACCTTCCACTAGGTCCCACCTCTGAAAAGCTCTACCACTTCCTAATAGCATGAAGGCAGAGATCAAGGGGCTCTAGCACATGGTTCTTTGGGGACATTCCAGATCCAAACTATAGCAGTCATGTTCTAACAAGGTGAAGGAAAACAACTCTCCATACTTTTAAAAAGTATTTATTATATTTAAACATGCTGAAGAATATAATTTTGTGGTCTCGGAACATACTTTGAGAGCCCTTGGCCTGGCCAGTATGAGTGGCACATGGTGTTAGCTGATTCCTCAGGATTCATCGCTGTGGGCAAAAACACAAGCCAAGACATTAGAATGGCTTTGGGAAAATGAGTGCCCCAAGTATAACAGAATATGAAGGGTCAAGTTCATTTAACAGTCCTGCTGACGTGCATAGTCCCTCAGGCCATTAGGCTTCTGTTATGCCTGCCACTCCTAGATGCAAGGACAGTATATTCTTCCAGCCCCAAGGCTGTCTGCAGTGTTTAGGTGCCATTCTTGGTCGAGGCAAGAGTTCATTGCTTAGAGTGACTATTCTAGTCCTCTTCAATCCCAGCTCCTGCATTTTTAGTGATTGCTTATTATGTACACCATGCTTAAATCAATGCTCTATCTATGGAAGAGAACATTTCAGTTCTCTATTCTCTTTTCTATTTTCTGTTATTGCTGGTGTTTAAGAGAGATTATGTCCCAGACATAATGGACCTTGAGGTCTCCCAGCCTTCCTAACTCCAGCCATTTTCCCTACCTTCCTGTTACCTGTACAAACCTGTCTTCCCCAGGTCTCAGGTAACTTTGTGCACCTTGCTGCCTTAATCAGTCTCTCCAGACATCATATCTTTTATCTCCAGAACTATAGGAACTGCCTTAGCCCTTGTTGTCTGTTGAGGTTTGTTTTTTGTTCATTCACCTCACACATTTTCCCTTTTATACCATTGAACACTGAGTTATAACATTGTTTGCAGCAACTTCTGGCATCCAGTTCATCTCTTACTGATCTCAGCTGATCAGCTTTGCATGATGAGCGAGGTCACATTGCTTTTTTTCCCTCATACTAATTCTCATGGTTACTAAGCAGGAGGTGTTGTAAATGAAATATTTCAGGAATTATTGGTGCTATCATCTTCTTCACATAATGCTTTTCATTTCAATACATAGTCCTAACTAAATTCAGACATATGTTTTCATTTCTTGGTTATCTCTCAGCTCCTAGGGTAGCTTGGACCATTGTTGTTTGGTTTTTCAAAAAAAGATAGTTAACTCTGATAAGATCTATCAAGTTTTATCTAGCTTGCCTAAGTTTAGGCAAAAAGTTAGAAAATGAGAAACTCATTTCCATTTGTGTGTGTGTGTGTGTGTGTATGTGTGTGTGTGTAGTTCAGACTTTCTAGTTAATTGTGGGAAGAAGATTGGTCTGATAGGAGATATTAGACCATTACCAGAAGCAGTACTTTCAAAGTACTTAGAAAAGGTTTGCCATGGCTTGAACAGAACTGAATTGATGGCTGCTTTTGCCATGAGCTGGGCTCACATTCCATCCCTTTATTCCAGGCCTCTCTGTTGATGCAAATTTTGTACAGCTATGACTCTTGAAGGGCTTTCAGAAGAGTCCCAGCCAAAGCCTACTTACAGGCATACTCTTCTTTCTGTCTAATGCTGTCCTGTTACCCAAGGTTCTGTTTGTCATAGCATTTCACACCTTGTGTATTTATTTACTTCCTCTTATCGTCAGTCTCTCCCTGCTAGAACTTAAACCCATGAAGACAAATATGTGTTCTTTATCTTCTGACCTCTAAATCTTTTCACATAGTTGAATCTTATATTTATTAGCTAAAATGATGATTGTCAAATTTAATAGAGTTGTAGGGTATTTATGAGTGCGTGGGATGGTTAAATCCCCTACCATTTATGATATTTGTATTCATTCTGCTGTATATTGAATTGCCCTGTGTTTCTTTAATTCCTTCTGCCCCCATCACATATATACACTATGGAACACCTGCTTGTCCATTGGCCATGCAGCTTCATCTTATATATTGTGGAAGATCTGAGGCTTGGAGGGTATAAGGAAATAAATCTGAGACAGGGTCCAAGGATTTAAAAGTATAGGTAAGAAACATGTCTTAATGTAGGTTGGGATAAGAAGCTCCACAGACACTTGTCAGAAGAAGGAGGAGAAGAAGGGGAAGGAAGAGAAGGAAGAGAAAGAGGAGGAGGAGGAGGAGGAGGAAGAGGAGGAGGAGGAGGAAGAAGAAGAAGAAGAAGAGGAGGAGGAGGAGGAGGAGGAAGAAATACTCAACATTTTGAAATGCAAATCAAAACAGCCTTGAGATTCCAGCTCACCCTAGTGAGAATAGCCATCATCAAGACTACAAACAACAGATGCTGGCCTGCATTTGAGTGGAAAAAAGGAACCTTATTATACTGTTGTTAAATTAGTGCAGCCACTATAGAAAGCAATTTGGAGATTCCTTAGGAAATTATAGAACTATCCATGGTCCAATGGGACCACTCTTGGACATTTATTCAAAAGAATACAATACAGAATACACGGAATACAATAAAGACACCTACATACCCATGTTTATTGCTGCACTATTCACCATCAAGTTATGGGAAAAGCTCAAATGCCCTATCATCAATGAATGGATTGATCAATAAATATGTGATATGTATGTATATATATATATATACATATATACTTACAAATATATATATATATAATATGTGTATTACACAGTGGAATGTTATTCATCTGTCAGGAAGAATACAATTATGAATAATATTCATGTACCTGGAAAAACTGTGTTAAGTGAAGTAACTCAGGCTCAGACAAAGAGCACATGTTTTCTTTCATATTTGGAAGTTAGATTTAAATTATATGTGTATGAAAAGATATACAAGGTCATATGCATATATGTATACATAATTAAACTTACTAAAGTATGATATATGCAGGGATAGGCTTCCATTGAACTCTTTTGAAGAATTAATGGTAGTTTAACAAAGTGAATACCAAAAAGCTTAAACATGTCTTCTTTTTCAGGTAGGTGTGGCTTAAGGGGGGGATAAATAGAGATTATTCCAGTCCTAATACTCAGTGTACATATGTGAAAATGGAAACAGGTAACATGAGAAACTGGGTAAATTGAAGGTATGGGTGGGGTGTGACAGATATGGTCAGAATGATGAAAGGTGACATTGGTAAGACTGCATTGTGCTAAAATAAAATGGACATGTAGAATTGAAATTCCTTTATACAACTATTTACAGGTAACTGAAAATAAAATTTTTTTTAATGTGGGCTAGTGAAAGCTTTTGTTCTTGTTTTAAATTCTGTCTTTCGCTTGTTACCAGGATGTAATATGGAGAAGGGTTGTTTCTTAGAAAGCCAGGAGGTGAATGAATGAATTTAGGACATTTAGAGGCTTAATTCATAGAAAGCAAACTTAGAATCACTCAGATTTATACCAGTAATTTTTCATTAACTGATTTAGAATGGGAACCAAATTACTATGGTCATTGTATTTTAAACAGGGAAGATCAAAATTTGTGCATTTTCTCAATCCTGCATCTTACAGGCTTCCTTTTTAAGAAGCAGTACCTGTTACAGTTATAGTGAACAGTCAGCTAGATATACACGTCTCTCTCTCTCTCTGTGTATGTGTGTGCGTGTGTGTGTATGTGTGCACGTGTGCATGTGTCTGACTCATGCACACCTTCAGCTACTTTGGCATACATAGCATGTATATTTCTACTTAGGTCCATATAGATGTGTTACATTTGTTTTAAATGACTCTGTAGTGTTTTATTGCAGGTATATCACAGCCTATTTAATCAGTTCCCCATTGAAAAATGTTTTATACTTAAAACATAGTATTTGAGACCATAAACCCCCATCAGAGAATCACCTTTGAAACAGGAGATATCTATTCTCAGATGCTGGGCTTCTCTCCTGATGTCCTGTTCTCAGGAGAGGCAAATAAATGAGTAACACAGGACAGAATTAAGGGACAGACAAGTTGCAGACTAGTTACAGTGACTTCATGGGAGAGTCCTTTTGTTAATAGTTCTTCAGAGCTGTGTTTGGATTTTATTTTGCCTGTCAGTGAAAATGTTGACTCATGCTACAAAGCAGCTTTCAGTGTTCTATCCTACAGACAACCTTGATCGTGGTGGAAGTGGAGCTGGGGCTTCTCTCCTGGCATTTTTTAGTTTTCCTAAAGTTTCCACCTAAGTAGCACAGTGCCTGCAGTGTGGTTGAAAGGGCACACTTCCTGTTTCTTCAATTGTGTTTCCACCTGTGGTGAATTACATATTGTTAAACCGGTTTCTGGCCTCATTTAACATCACCCAGATTGATTTACCTAATATGGTAGGTAAAGTTCTCTAAAATAAAAACATTACACAGTCTGATTTGCTACAGTGTGCTCTGTATTGCTTGTATGTCCCCAACAATTGACAATGGGGGAATGATGTGTTTACAAAGTGGAAGTTGAATTATTTCAAGCCAGTCTCCGCAGTACATGAACAGTTTGTTTTACTGAAGCTAGATACAAAAGAAACCAAGGTGGCTGCTCTCCTGTAAGCTAAGCTACCTTTCCTCAAGCTTGGTCTTGGAGGTACAGGGGTAGAGGGATATGGGGGTGAGGTAATTCTTGCTCCACAGGCATTTTGCTTTGCTTTTCCCTGGCATTGGCCCTGGCAAACACTGTTTGTTTTGCTTTTCTTTCTTTCTTTCCTTCTTTCTTTCTTTCTTTTCTTTTTTCCTTCCTTCCTTCCTTCCTTCCTTCCTTCCTTCCTTCCCTCCTTCCTTCCTTCCTTCCTTCCTTCCTTCCTTCCTTCCTTCCTTCCTTCCTTCCTTCCTTCCTTCCTTCCTTCCTTCCTTCCTTCCTTCCTTCCTTTCTTTGTTTCTTTGTTTCTTTCTTGTACTGAGGATTGAACTGAAGGCATTCAGGTTGCTAGGTAGATACTCTACCACTTGAGCCACGCCTCTAGAACTTGCTTTAGTTATTATCAAGGTTGTGTCTCACATTTCTTCTAGCTTATGATTCCCCACACCCAGCCATTGATAGAGATGGAGCCTCTTAAACTATGATGCCCCCATGGTCCACCTGTACTCAGAGTACAGGTCTGAGTCACTCCACCTAGCTTGGTCCTATGTGTGTTCAAAACAAAACAAAAACAAAAAACCTAAATAAACTAAAGCCACTTACTTTATTTTGTACTTTTGAAAACTAATTTTGGTTTAATATGACTTTATAGATGGGCTAGTTTGTATCTTATTTAAAGTTGCATTGCTTGTGCTAATACTCTAGTTATGAGGTGGAGCAGGCTAGCTGGCCAGTCTTTCCTGGGAGCCTTAGTATTTTTTTATCGGTTGTGGGGCCTGAACTGTGGACCTGGGCACCATCCCTTAGCTCTTCAGTTCAAGGCTAGCACTCTACCACTTGAGCCATAGCACCACTTCTGGCTTTTTCTGCTTATGTGGTGCTGAGGAATCGAACTCAGGGCCTCATGCATGCAAGGCAAGCACTCTATCACTGAGCCACCTTCCCAGCCCAGCCTGAGTATTCTTAGTGTGCAGTTTCACTTCATGTGTAATAGGAAGTCTTCAGTAAAATACATACCACAATGTAGCAGAAACATTTCTGTTCTACCTCTAAATAACATTGCAGTGACAAAGTCCCCAACCAGTGTCTCCTGGAAGTGATCAAATGTCAACCTCTTTCTTGTTACTTTGTACTTTCAACGTGAGAACTCATTGTTACGTACAACCTTGATAATGACTTGGAATCAGAGGGTGCCAGTGCTGTTTTTCAGGTTGCCACCTCATCTGAGCTCTTCTTCGTTGCATTTGTGTGTGTGTGTGTGTGTGTGTGTGTGTGTGTGTGTGTGTGCCGACATGCAGAATTTTGGAAGGGCGTGCTGTTTCTGCACGGTCACACACTATGCTCCTCATCCATGCTGTCAGTGCAACCCACACATTTCTCACTTTTTATTAAATTTGTTGATTAAGTATGGGACATGAGTTTCTTTCGAGTGTATTTATTTCAAGTATCTTTCTCGTGTGTTTCTCCTGTAATTCATGCCAAAGTCTGTGGTCTTTAAAGTCAGAAGATTCTTCTGGAAGGTGGTAACCAAGGTTTTTGTTAAGCTCCTTATGGTCGTGATCATTCCTTATTGGGTAGTGTCTTAATGTTCTTAGGAGGGACATAGAATACGTATGTGCCAATCTAAGTGTTGACTAGACCCTGCCATTTAAATTCCTATGCACAAATTTATTTAGATTCTAAGGGCAAAGAGCGTTCCAAATACCTTTATCTGGCTTTGGTGCTCAAACCTGTATTCCTAGCAACTTGGGAGGCAGAGATGTAGCATCATAGTTTAAAGCTAGCTTGGGCATAAACAAGTAGGCTGAACCCTACTTGTCCCAGTGATGTGGGAACATGGTGAATGGAGACAGTGCTCAGTGCTGCTGTGTGCCTGTTATCCTCAGTGATGTGGGGGAACACAGGCAGGAAGGTCATCACCCAGGCTGTCCTGGGCATGAAGGTGAGACCCCTACCTCAAAAATCACCAAGGGGCAAAAAAAGGACCAGGGGTATAGAGCACCTACTCAGCAAGCAGGAGAAGCCTGAGTTCCATTCCCAGTACTGCCCAAAGTAACTTTAAAAATAAAGTCTCTTGTGTTATAATGAGGAATACCTCCTGGAGTTTGTGTTGCCAAAGATCTCTTCCCAAAGTCTGTATATGTTTTCTGTAGACTTTTGATATTGCATAGACAGCTGGCTGGGCTTACCATTTAACAGGCTCCTGTGCCCAGCTTGTCTTTCTTGTGTGATCGGGGTCCAGTCTGTGAGTCCATATTGGTGTTTTCAGTGCTCAAGACTTTGCACACTTGTCTGTGAACGTGGCTATTCTTTGTTAGTGTGAATCAGATTTCCTGCTTCTGGTTTAAATTCTGGATGTTCCCTAGAACCTGATCTCTCTACTTCTGACGTTAGCCAGGTAACCGAGACTTTTTTTTCTTTTTGGTCCTCTTTTGTTGCTGCTGTAGTGTTTTCACATTGGATATGTCTGACCCTGCACTTTGTTTTTCTTTTCCCCAGCCAATAAGAAGTGTGCATCCAAGTGCCAGTGGCTCACACCTGTAATACTAGCTAGATACTTAAGAGGCTGAGATCTAAGGGTTGCAGTTCGAAGCCAACCCAGGCAGGAAAAGTTTAAAAGACTCTTATCTTCAGTTAAACACAAAAAGCCAGAAATGGAACTGTGGCTCAAGTGGTAGGCACTGGCTTTGAGCACAAAAACTCAGGCAGTGTCCAGCCCAGAGTTCAAGCCCCAGGACTGACATGCACGCATGCGTGCACACACGTGCGTGCATGCACACGTGTGCACACACACACACACGCACACACACAAAGTGTACAAACCCAGTTCCTAGCACAGTATTCATGATTTATCAGCTCTCCAAAGTACTGATTCCTTTGGTGCCCACAGTATGATGCCATCGATTGGAAAATACTGTGTAGCATGTTCTTATTTATAACCTGGTCTCCGCCCCCCCCCCCCACCTTTTTTTTTTTTTTCCCATCTGCACTGAGTGTGGGCTGACTGAGCAGGACAAGATTGTCCAGGAAGCATTTGATGGGTGATTCTGTGATGACTCAGTTTGTCAGTCACCGAAGTGTTCTCTTTATCCAAGACGGGGGAAAAAAAAAACAACAACCCAAAACAGTCTCTTAAGTGAGCAATCCAGTTTTCCTTATGCTGTAGTTCAAGGGTACCAGCTTCCCTTTTGCCTGCTAGATGAGGATTTGGTGAGCCATTCTGCAGCGGAATGACACGTAAAGACTTAGCCCAAATGGAAATACAAAATGATCACATTTTACAGTAAAGAAGATGCAATGACAAAGACCAGAGTATTGAGAAACTTACTGCCATACTCAGTTTCCCTGACCATGTGTGTCTTTGACTCCCTGTTTGCAGTGTCTGTGCCCACCATCCACGGGGGCAGGAGGCAGGAGGATCAGGGGTTTGCTGTAGTCTACAAGCATTCACCTTACTTTGGCCTCCGCATCTCCTTGGGCCTCAAGCCTACTTCCTTCTGCCAGCAGGACTAACACTCACTGGCTTTCCTCTACTTAATGTCTACTTGGAAACCAAAGAATCAATCTTATCTATCTGGGTTCTCACATAGGACCAGAACAAGTGGCATGCAAGCCTGGAAAGGATCAAGATTTATATTCACTGCTTTGTCCTTAAGAGTTTTAGGCTAATTCCTGTCAATAGCATCTGTTCTTATGCAGCTTTGTGCTGCACAAGACATTCTGAAATATAACAGGCCACAACTGTGACAGAGGTCCCATAGTATTATATTGGAGCCAGGCAGTTGGGCTCACACTTGTAATCCTAGCTTCCCAGGAGGCTGAGATCCGAGGATCTCAGTTTGAAGCTAGACCAAGCAAAAAAATCCATGAGACTTTTATCTCCAGTTAGACACCAGAAAGCCAGTAGAGCTATGGCTCAAGTTGTAGAGCTCTAGCCTTGAGAAAAAGAGCTTGGAGAGTACCCACTCCCTAAGTTCAAGCCATATAACACACATTCTCTCTCTCTCTCTCTCTCTCTCTCTCTCTCTCTCACAAATTATTTTGGAGCTGAAATATTCCTGTTGCCTATGTCATCACAGCATTGGCTATGACATCACAGCCATTGCCAGTTGGATCACAACTTTGCCTACGACATCACAGGCATTGCCAATGATATCAGTCATTGTCTATGACATCCCAACATTGTATATGGCACCACAGTTATGATGCCATAGCCATTACATATGACATCATAGGCATTGTCTACGGTATCATAGCCATTGCTTCTGACATTGCAGACATTGCCTATGAGGTCACACATTGCCCATGACACTACAGTCTTTATCTATGACATAGCATATGCCATGATAACCGTCACCTATCAAAGCATTGCCTATGGCATCACAGCCAGTGCCTGTGACATCACAGCCATTGTTCAGGACATTATAGCTATGTCTGAAACGTCACAGCATTTTCTATTTTCTATATGTATCATAGCATTGTGTATGCCATCACAGCCATTGCCTGTATCACCATAGTATTGTCTCTGACATCACGTCCATTCCCTGTATCACAGTCGTCTCCCTATGGCATAACATTATCTAATATCTCATTCATTGCCTGTGATAACATTCCCTATGACATGAGACATTGCTAATGATATCACAGTATTACTATTATTGCTATGGTATCACAATCATTGCCTATGACATCACAGCAGTTGCCTGTGATGTTACAGCTTTGCTTATAAATTCACTTACTGTCTGTGAAGCAATGCCCAGAGCATTGCTAATGCCATCCCAGGCATTTCCTGTGACGTCACAGCCATTGGTTATGATATCACAGCATTCCCTGTGATATCATAGCTATTACCTAGGCCATCACAGCATTTTATGTGAGATCACAGCCAACGGCATATGAGATCCTAGCATTGCCTATGCTATTAGTCCTTGCCTGTGACATCACACTACTATGTATAACACCACCGTGTTGCTTGTCATGTCATAGCCATTGCTTATGCCATCACAGTATTTCCTGTGACATCACATCCATTCCAGTAAATAGCAGCAGATCACAGCAGATAACAGCATTGCTTATGATAAAACAGCAATTGCCCATCACATAAAAGCTATTGCCTATGACATCACCACATTGTCTATGACATCACAGTCCTTGGCTGTAAGAGACAGCATAGGCTTTGTCTGTGATATAAGAGCTCTTACCTGTGACATGAGAGCCATTGCCTAGGACATCATAGCATTTCTTGTGCCACCATAGGCATTGCCTTTACATCAAAACCATTGCCTAGCTGGGCGCCGGTGGCTCACTCCTGTAATCCTAGCTACTCAGGAGGCTGAGATCTGAGGATCCTGGGTCAAAGCCAGCCCAGGCAGGAAAGTCTGTGAGATTCCATTTTTTGGGGGGGTGGGTCTGGTCTTGGGGCCTGAACTCTGGGCCTGGGCGCTGTCCCTCAGCTCTTCAGCTCAAGGCTAGCGCTCTACCACTTGAACCATAGCACCACTTCTGGCTTTTTTCTTTTTGCTTATGTGGTGCTGAGGAATCGAACCCAGGGCCTCATGCATGCAAGGCAAGCGCTCTACCACTGAGCCACCTTCCCAGCCCCAGTCTGTGAGATTCTTATCTCCAATAAACCATTCAGAAAACTGGAAGTGGTGCTGTGGCTCAAGTGGTAGAGTGCTAGACTTGAGCTGAAGAGCTGAGGGTCAGTGTCCAGGCCCAGAGTTCAGGCCCCATGACTGACCAAAAAAAAAAATTGCTATCTTATCATGGAAGTGCTTATGATATCACAGTCATTGCCTAAGACATCCCAGCCATTTTTTCAGGACATGTTGGTCACTTTTTACAATAACACAGTATTGCCTGTGACATCATAGTCATTTTCTATTCTGCCACATTTCTTATGACATCATAACTAATGCCTATGACATCACTATTACTTATGCGTATGACATCACGTGTTGCCTATGGTCATTGTCTTTTACATGGTAACATCACCTTTGACATCATAATCATTGCTTGTGACATAACATTATTGCCTGTGACATCATAATCATTTTCTATTCTGCCACATTTCTTATGACATCATAACTAATGCCTATGACATCACTATTACTTATGCGTATGACATCACGTGTTGCCTATGGTCATTGTCTTTTACATGGTAACATCACCTTTGACATCATAATCATTGCTTGTGACATAACATTATTGCCTGTGACATCACCTATGGCATTACAGCAATTCTATGGCATCATAACCATTGTTTAGGACATCATAGCCATTGCCATAGTACTGCCTAATACAACATAGCATTGCTTATAACATAACATTTCTCTTTTCTTTTCTTTTCTTTTTTTTTTTTTGCCAGTCCTGGGGCTTGAACTCTGGGCCTGGGTGCCATCCCTCAGCTCTTCAGCTCAAGGCTAGCACTCTACCACTTGAGCCACAACACCACTTCGTCTTTTTCTGCTTATGTAGTGCTGAGGAATGGAACCCAGGGCCTCATGCATGCAAGGCAAGCACTCTACCACTGAGCCACCTTCCCAGCCCTACAGTATTTCTGTGATAGAAACCACAGCCATCGCCTAGGATATCACAGCCATTCCCTATGGTATCATAGGCAACATGTTCTTACCTCTGACATCAAAGCATTGTCTGTAACATCATAGCCATTATCAAAGACATCATAGCTATGTCTATGGCATCACAACATTTCCTTTAGCATCACAGCATTGCCTATGACTTCATTAATTGCCTGTGACATAAAGGCTTTACCTGTGAAATCATAGCATGGCTTATGACATCATAGCCATTGCATGTGACATCACAACCTTTGCCTCTGACATAATGGCCATTGTCTAGGACATCATAGCCATGTCTGTGACATCACAGAATGTTGTATGGCATTACATAATTGTGTATCATAACCATCACCTGTGACATCACAGCATTGCCAATATCACTGCAGCCATTGTCTATGAGATCATAGCATTTCCTATGATGTAGCTGTTACCTTTGATATCACAGCAATGCCTACGGTATAGTTAGCTATTGCTTATGATAATACAGCCATTGCCTATGACATCATTGCCTTTGACATCCCAGCATTGCCTACAAGCCATTACCTATGACATCACAATGTTGCCTATGATGTCAGAGTCATTGGCTGTAAGTTCATAGCAGGCCTGCGGCATCACAACCATTGCATATGGTATCACAGCACTGTCAGCCATGTCATAGCCATTGCCTATGCCACCACAGTATTGTCTATGACATAACAGCATAGCCTATGATATTGTAGTTTTTGTCTATCACAGCAACATTGTGCAAGGCTTCATTCGTTGTCTGTGATACCATAGCCTTACCTATGACATCATAGGCATTACCTGGGATATCACAGCATTGTTCACATCATCACAGCCATTATCTATGACATCAAAGCCTTTGCAGCATTGTAGCACAACACACTGCTCAAGTGTCTGTGGTGACACTAGTGTAAACAGACCTGCTCTGCTGTCACCTGTATAAAAGTGGGGCACATGCAATTATGTGTACCACATAATCCTTGCTGGAAGTAAATGGCCATTTACTTGATTATGAATGTAGCTATGTTTTTTGTTAAAGTATACTCCTACTTATTAAAAAAAATTGTTTGCCATGAGACAGTAGGCCATATGAAGCTATCTTGCTAAATCACGCACTTGCAGTATCTCTCCATTGCATTGTTTTTCTGGTGCTTGTTTTAATTTCGTGTTTTATCATTCATTATGGCTCTGTGACCAGTGGCCTATAACATGCACAAGCTACACATATGCACACATGCACACACATGAACTAGCATACCATATAGCCTAGGTGTATAATAAATACACCACATAGGATTGAGACAAGGATGAAATTGTCTAACACTGCAGTGTTGAGAATGTATCACCATTGTTCACCATTATTCTGAATAGAAAGGATTCATGTGGCCTGCTCCTTGACTGCATGAAGTGCTTGCTTACAAGACCATCTGAACCTGGTCGTTGTTTGGCTTTTTACTTAATGAGGAGAGATGTTATGCAGGATACATTTTGTTCCATCCCCACCTCCTCTGGATACTAGGTTGGCCTCAACTCACAGTCCTCCTGCCTTAGCTTCTCGAGAGCTAGGATTATTGATGCTAAGCATCAATGCTTAGCATTAGATTTTATATACTTAATAATTTTATTTCACTATTGTCTTTCCTTTTGAAGATTACTTTAGTTTGTTTGTGCAATGTATGCTTCTGGGAATCTAAATAAAAACTCTGTTTTTTTTCACAATAGTCACACTAGTGCCTTGGTACACTTTCTCTTGATGAATGTTCCCAGGGGTTAAGTTATTTCATTGTCTTTTTAAAAACTTTCATTGACTCACTCTGCTGCTCATATTATCTTTTTTTCTTTTATATTTCTGTAGAAATGTATGACCTGTTTTCTAGGCTGTTCAGTTCTGGTATGCTGTGGTTCTGTTAAGTTTTGGTTTTGAATTTAAGAAAGAAGTAGATATTGACTGTGTGGTCAGGTAGATTCTTTTAAAGGGAGAAAGCAGTGTGTCCTTTGTAGGGAAAGGTACTCTAAAGGCGAGGAACATGAATTATATTCACCAGGATGTATTTTGAAGATGTATCTCCCATGCCCTAGCAGTGTAAGCCCACAGGGCCTATGACATGTAAGAAAATAACAGTAGCTTGGTCTCTGTCTGTGATTTCCATGGGAGAGTAGAATGGAGGTAACCCTGACCAGGCAGAGCTGTAAGCGTGTAGAGCTATAAGTGTGAGGTTAGACAAACAAGGGATGCCGAACCTGGCAAGGACACAAAGGTGTCATGTTGGGAATAGTTCTTATCCTTGACCCTTCATCCTTCCTGTGGGATCCAGGATCTCACTTACTCAGATTTCCCTGTAGATAACACCCCCTGACACAAGCTTATGTGAGCTCAGGTTTCCCCTGCTATCAGGGCAGGGCATCTCTCGTTGCATGGCTGCAAACCTGTTCTGCAAACCTATTCTGCCACATCCTCTTCCTGCCAACTATGGGATTCCTGCCTCGGCCATCTGAGCATTCTGCCGCTTGCCCTTCTTTTTCGCCTCTTTTAGTGGGCTCCGTGCTTTCTCTCCCCACCCCTCTTCCCTGCCTGCCTGGCTTCTAGCACATCATAGTTCTATTTCTCATATCCTGGCCCCAGCTCATCCATTTTGCTGATTGATTTCTCACTTCCTTGGTCTTCCCAGGGCAAGCTGCCTTATGACTTGCAATAACAAGCGGCTTGTAGAAGGAGAGAGGAGGTAAGGCCAGGCTGGGAAGTGAGGTACAGAAGCAGATACTGCATGTGTTGGTGGTGAGCCGGCTTGCAGGAGCCCTTACCAGATGGCCTTTGAGCAGATGGAGATATTGGAGGGTGGAGAAAAGAGGCAGAGTTTGCAAAATACCACTTAGGAGCAGGGATTCTGGGATAAAAGCAGCTTATGTTTATAGCAGACTGTCCTGTCATGTTCTTTTCCCCTGTTACACCCCTGGGTAGGAGTTGAGGGAGCAAATGATTGTGGTGGGTAGAACCATGGGAGCTCATGAGCACACTTTGGGGGAGGAATTTGAAGATAATGAAACCCAGCCAAATATCAGGCAGAGAGGGATGCTTGGTGAACCCGGTTTTCAGAGTTCATGGTTCCAATTCTCCTTGTCCAAATGGAGGCAGGAAACTGCAGGTAGAATTTCCCAGCCTACTCTCCTACTCTTGTTGTGTGACACTCCCACATCATGTCCTTCACAGAAAATCTATTCATAAGTCATACCACTCAAACCCATCCTTCTGCCTGCTAGGTATACTTCCTTATCACATTGAAAGTTATATGATAATTGGGCATTAATGCCCTCCTGTAGTCAAACATCATGCACTTGTTGCTGTTACAGCTTGGGAGCAAACCTGGGAAGGGCCAAGAGGGCTGGACCCTTCTGGGGAGTGAGGTGGCAGATGTGGAAATTGCAGTGTAGAGGTAGATGGGCAGTATTAGAAGGTGACTCTGAACAAATGTATCAACCTAAAAAGTGAACCTCCACAGTCTCGCTATCCTTTTAGATTCATATTTATGAGATTGACATTGTCACCCTTAAGGCCATCACAATGTTGCTTTTTGTTCCTGTTTTTATTATTTTTATTTTGGCAGTACTGGAGTTTGAACTCAAGGGTCTTTGCTTGCTAGGTAAGAGCTCCATTGCTTAAACCATGCCTTCAGATCTTTTTCCTCCCGTTATTTTTGAGACAGGGTTTTGTTTATTGTCCTTCCACGTCCACTTTCTATTATAGCTGACATGACAGGCATATAGCACCATACCCAGCCAGAATTTTGTGTTGAGATGGGGGGGGGTCTCATGAACTTTTTTGCCTGGGCCAGCCTGGTATTGTGATCCTCTTGACCTCTGCCTCCTAAGTAGCCAAGATTACATATGTGAGCCACTGGCATTGCCACCATACTGCCTGATAGGGTAGCTTTCTAGTAATATCACGTTGTCTTTGGGGTTGAGGAAGACTGTTTTCCTAGAAAATGAATTTCAAAGCCCTGATAGGGGCCCTTTAGGAATTGTGGGCCAGCTCCCCACTCATTTCTGGCCCTTGGCAACCCTTGGCCTTGACAGCTGATTGCCCAGTGACCTCACTTACCATCCCTTGGTTTATATGCTTGGAGACAAGGCAGCCATACTTTTTTTTTCTTCTTTCAAGTTTTGGCTTCCTGTGATAAGGGAAGGACTAATATCAGAAGCCCTTCAGAGCCATCCTACTCTCAACTTGTATAAAACGTGAAGATAGACAACAGGAATGTTTTAATTACCCAAAGCTCTGGTGTTTATAACATCAACTTTCCCAAGGGCTGCGCGGACAAAAAAGTCAAGTGGAAAAAGGCTTTTGAGTAGCTGAACGCATTGTTACGGTCTGAGCATTGCCATCACCCATGGTTTGTTACTGAGATTGTTTGTGCTGGTAACTTAAATATGCTATGTAGAAACATGGGAAGATGCCAAAGAGTCTAAGGAGACATGCCACTCCACCCAGTTACCAACTTGTATCCTCTAATAATGATTTTACTGTGTGTGTTCCATTTTTTTCCTGTATATATGTGTTATATATGCACAGTGGCTTTCAAAACCAAGTTAGAGCACATGTATTATGTATAAACAGTTTTGTAACCATTTTTTTCCATTTGGCAATATTATGGCATACATGTTGTATTCAGAGAGTTAAAAGCATAGGATGTTGATACATGCATCATTTATAATGTTAACCACTAGAAATCACTTCACTACCTGCTTTGTTTGGGGTGTCTCACAAAGGCCTGTGTGTTAAAGGTTTGATCATCCAGAGCTGTGGTTGAACCTTCAGGACACGGGGCCTCGAGGAAAGAAGTTAGGGTGTGTATCTTGGAAGGAGATATGGGGACACCAGCTCCTTCCCCTCTGCCTTTACTTCCTGGGTTCCATGAGATAAACACCTTCCTCTACCTTGAACTCCTGCAGTGCTGTTCTGCAAATCCAAAATCTAGCCACTCATGGATTGAAACCTCCAAAACTGAGAGCCGAAAGTAAACCTTTCCTCTTCTTAAGTTGATTTTTTTGGTTAACAGCCACAACCAACAAGAAGGGTAAAATGATTGAAGATATAATCAATGGTGGCTGGTAGAGCTGGTAATAATAATTTTTTAAAAAGTGAGATGTGTACATGTATGTAAAGAATGATCTCTTCTGTGGAAAAGATTGTCAGAGACAGTATAGATAGTATGTACCCAGATTTGTGAAGAAGGAAAGAAGTGCCACTGTGGCACTCATGCATGTGTATGCACACAGATCTGGAGAGGAAAGAATGGGAAGGAGCCATCAAGGTGTTGTGGGAGAGTCAGCTGCTGAAGATGGATGGATGAAAGGGATAGGCTCAACACTGTCTTTCGTATTTTACCCAGTGCTTAGTAAATGATACCAGAATCCTTTGCAAAGCGAAATCTTTCTTTTGTTATGTACAGTGCAAATTGTCTCTTCCTATCAGCCATTTGTCACCTATTACTGTGTCTGTATCCTATAGCAGTTTAAGAAATTTGTGTCAGGAAATCTCTCTTCTCGTTATGAATTCTGAATTTGAAGACCTGCCTGGGAAGGCTTTTCTCACTGTAAGACTTTGTATTGTCTGTATCCCCCTTGAATTTCATTTTTCATCGAATTTTATTCTATTTTTTACAAGTAATTATTTAATAACTTGGTATTTATTTTTCTGTGTGGTCTGTGTAATGGAATGCTTCTAAATGTCCAATTGTTCTAGTGCTACTTACTGGACAATTAATGGATCTGGTTGTGTGTATTCTGAAGTCCCAGACATCCTTGGACTGCTTATTATGATTTGTGTAGAACTGTGGGTCTCTTTGTCTTCAATGGCCCAATTAAGTGATCTGTTGATGTTGAAGATTTGAGAAACTTGTGTGATGAAATCTAGAGTCATCTTGGCACCAAATGAAAGCTGGTATTGTAACCCAGAAACATCAACAACAGATTGTAGATAGAAGGCTTTCAAAGGCCTGGGGCAGACAGGGCATGTGTTATAAAAACAAACAAACAAACAACTGCAAGCTCTTTTTGTGGTAGAACTGTGGCAAGGCCCTGCATTAAAAAAGCAAATAAGACAAAAAGAAAAACAAAGCCACCAGAAAACAAAATGGACCTCAAGCTACCTTAAGGAAAAGTAAGAGTTGAGCTCATTGGTATACTCTACAATCCCAGTGATGTAGGAGGATTGTACTTTGGGCCTGCCCCAAGAAACACAGAATACCTGATCTGAAAAATAAGCTAAAGCCAAAAGGGCTGGGAGTGTAGCTCAAGTACTAGAGCACCTGCTTAGCAAGCACAAGACCCTGTGTTTAAATCTCACCACTGAGAAAAGCAAAGCGAACAAAACAAACAACACCAAAAATTCAACTGCATTTCCTATAAGGATGGAGCAAGAAGCCTCCCTAACAGTACAGAGCACCTAATCACATTAGCCACATGTCCCTGTAATAGAAATGAGCCTGCATCCAGAGACCAGACTGAGGGGGTCATGTGCCCTATGTCCTCCGTCTTTTTCTACTGTCTTTTCCTGCATCGGTCTCTTCAGGCAGATCATTAAAACTACTGCCCTTTCAGGCCTGTCCCTTATGATTTAAGTCCCTCAGTGAATCCACTGAAGTGTGCAGCCTCCTGCCCAGTCACCTCTGAGAGCAGAGATGTAACATGGCTGTGGAATGACTGCATCTGGTAAATTTGAGTCAGGTAAATCTCAGGTCCATGGGCTTGGCAGGTAAGCACTCTTCCTCTCTGCTTCCCACAGGTTGCCGAGAGCAGTGACTTTTATGCTATTTTTCTTTTAAAGGAATAAGACTATATGTAGAGAGAAAAAAGTTGTCTTGGGCCAGATGTGAAGTAGATGAAGTTAATTTTTGCATACCCATCCTCACTATATTCCACAAATAAAAGTTTTTATGTGTGCTAGGCACTGCTGAAGGCTCACACCTGTAATCCTAACTATGCAGCAGTCTGAGATCAGAGGATTGAGGTTTGAATCAGTCAGGGTAGGGGAGTCTTTGAGACCCTTCCTCTAATTAACCAGCAAAAAATACTGGAAGTAGAGGTGTGGCTAAAGTGGTTGTGTCCTAGTTTTGAGTGAAAAAAACTAAGGGACAGCACCTAGGCCCTGAGCTCAAGCACCAGTACTGGCACACACCCAAAAAAACATTATGTAAGCACTGGGGATTGCCAGCATTCTAGACTTTCGCAAGGGTATTATAGAAATAACCTCTATTGTCAGAGGTTCCTGATCTGCCTCATCAGGCTCAATGACCCAAAGGAGGTTATGTCAGCTTGCTCAGACCTCAATTTCCCTATCAATAAATCCCTGTACCCCAGGGGATATGGAGTTTTAATGCTCCAGCAAAAGTATGTGCTGGGCAGGTTTTGAACTGATGACAACAGTGCCCATAATCCAGCTTTCTAGCTGCACTTAGCATAACCCTGAGAGACTTATGTGATCGGTGTTCTTAAGATGATGTACCATTAGAAATCTAAGGAGTATTCTTTTCTTCAAGCAAATTTTCCTTTTGCCACTTTGTTCCCTTGAGCTTCAATGCCTGGTGCCAGTAATTCTTGGATCCCACACAGGCAGGTCTCTCTTTCCGAGTCCCCAGCACCTGCTTCCTGTGCTCCACAGTCTGGTTTGTTCATCAGCAAAGATGACCAGTTTAAATGCTTCTGATCAGGCCCACCCTGCATGACAGTTTAACAGAGAATCAAGTCTGTCAGCCACCAAAGGGTAGTATTTAAATTCTGATTCTTTGAGGAGGCAAGAAACACACTCAGACCAGCAGAAACCTCATGCATAGGATACAAGAACTTGGTTACAGAAGAAAACGAGCATGCATCCTTGTAGTGGGCTCTACATAGTTTCAACACTTAAGTGGACCCCTTAGATTCATTAACTGAAGAAGATTTGGAGAATGTGCCACTCAAGATAGATTAAATATTACTTTTGAATATAGTTGGCTTTCCTAAACCTCCTAATCCATCTATTGATTCAACCAACTGTGGATCAAAAATGGCTGGGAGAGAAAAAAAAAAAAAAAGGTGTCCTAAACACAAAGAGACTTTTATGGCATTTTCCCCTAAAAATTGCAGTGTTCAACTATTTGCCTACTGTTTTGCACTGTATTTAATACAATAAGAAATTTAGGGATAATTTATACAGGGGGATGAACATAGGTTGTATGCAAATACTACACCATCTCATAGAAGAGATTTTTGGTATCCACAGTGAAGGGGCATCCTCCAAGGAAACAGATGGATGACTATGCCTAGAAAGTTAGGAAGTCAAAAAGCAGCCCAGAAAGTGAGGCACACAGGCCATGGAGTGAATGTCTCATCTTGTAGTGTTCCAACCAATGCCCAAGGCCAGCTGTATCTCAGCCAATCAGGACACTGCCTGATCCTTAGGCAGAGGTGGCATTGGCCGTGCACCAAATATAATGCAATGGATTCTCATTGTGGTAACTGTCTCTCAGTATCACGGATTTCTGCTCTTAAATGCATGTTCTTTGAGTGGCGTTTCTCTCCAGATGAATTTATATTCTTGTGCAGAAAAAGGATATTTCCAGTGTAGTTGTCCTGATGAAGGACATTCTGTGATGGCTTGAAGCAAGCTGACTTTTCTAGGAAATGACTCGTGACCATGTTTCTTATAAAAGGACTCCCATCTGCCAACAGTCTGAATTGTTTCAGTTGTTAGGCTATTTATCGGTTCATATCCTGCTCTGTTCCAGAGGGGACTTGTGGATTTAGTCAGCAGATTACCACCATGGGTTGCTAAAGATTCTGTCAGTTTTGAGACAACACTTCCTTTTAGGGAGTAGGATTATTTAACAAACAGTACATCTACAGCCACTGTTTGTGGTGTGACTGCCACTAATGCTGCCACTGATATCCCTGAGTGAGGGACCTGGTAGTTTCTCCCCCAAGGTTTATTCTCAGATGGCAGAATTTACTTGAGTTTAGAAGGAAGAACAAGAGTAAATCTTATGTCAAGTTCTAATAAGCCTTTGGCTATGTATTAGCTCACGCTGTGTGGGCATGGAAGTCTTATGAATTGGAAGTTCTAACCAAGTCTGTTCTTCTAAAAACATCCGGTTTCCAAGAAGGAACCTTGGATAGCTTGGTCATATCTGACTCCCTTCCTTTACCTGCTTTGCTATCTGTTAGGTCTGATGGGACCCTGAAATCCCTGAGTCACTACCTCCTCAGATGCCCACAGGTTAAGACTAGGAAAATCTTCTGATTGCTTTCCAGACTTGGCAATTGTATTGACTGGGTTCCTGAAGTGTGCAAAGATGCTTTTCATTTCTTAATTAACTAATAAGGATTTTTGTTGTTGTTGTTGTATGTGTTTGTGTACTTACCATTTGGGGGATAGAACCCAGGTATTGTACCTCTTAGGGAAGATGTCTGTACCACTGTACCTCCAGCCCAAAAGATACCTATTAATTCAGTATCAAGCTGAAGCAATCCTCCCCACCCCCAGGATCTTTTTCCATTGTTTAAGCTCACAGCAGTACTGGGCATTTTGTGTTTAACTTTAAAAGCTGTAAGAGGGACATGTGAGCTGAACTGAAGATACTAAGGGATAGAGAACCACTGGGACTTGAACGGTGTTCCCTCAAAAGATGTGTAAATATTAACCCCAGTGTATGTGAATATGACCTTACCTGGAAATATCATTTGCTAGTCACGAAGTCATGATAAAGTTGTTAGTGTGCATCTTCATCTTATGTTATTATCTGTGCCTTTATGGAAAGGGAACTTTTGGATTCAGACTGCCCTGCAGTAAGTGAAGCTGATGTGAACAACATTGAGAAACATTTTGCTGTGGACTCAGAAGTGTCTGAATCTACCAGATCTTTTCCCTTGGCTCTCAGAGGAACCAACCCAGCCCCTGACTTAAGACTTCAGGCCTCTGAAACTGATGGCATTGACAAACCTCAGCCCTACAAGATGTTCTAGAAGAGATGTGTTCTTCCCTGCTTGATGTGAACTCATATCTAATCAAATCATCTCAGAAGCAGAAAGCCATCTTACTATTTTATCAGTCATCCCTAATAATTTCCAAGTTGCTGCACTGCTCATATTTTGTTTGGCATTGGGTCCTGCAGATTGCTCTCTGAACTTCCTGCGCTGGGCCATCCTGTGATTCCTATAGACTGCTACTTGCTCTCCTTTTCTACAACATCACCCACTACTATTTGAAGCAGGTAGAAGGCACACAGAATGCAAAGGTGGTTGGTCTGGTTTTGCCTCTGTAATCACATCTCTCTGGAAGTCCTCCTCTTCTCCCACTGTTGAGGGCCCTTGGATGATACTGGAGTCATGTGGATAGTCTACAGTACTTCCCTTTTCTTCAGCTCTTCCCCACATCTGTGAAGTCCCTGTTGTTATGTAAGGACACACATTTGCAGTTTCTAGGGATCAGGATGGGATGTCTTTGGAGGGGACCTAATTTTGCCTTTCACATCCAGTGAGATTCAGTTCTGGGGCTTAAATTTTGGAGGAGAAGCCCTCAAACTGATATTTCAGATGAAAACAGATAGACTTTTAATCAGTGTCATACTGAAGAATGGGACATACCACAGGTAAAGCAGATATGGACATCAAAGGAGCCAGGATTTTGTCCCAGTGATGTTCTTAGGACCACGGAGACCCTCCCCTGCCCTCATATTTCCCCATTATTGAGCCAACCGATTTGTGGCCACCATAGTCATGTTCATCCTTCAGAAGTTAACATGGGCGAGGTCTGAAAATGGCCCTTCCTTATGCTTCACAGCATATCAACAACATCTGAATGGATTCCTCATGGGCTGTGTTTTGTGGTGGCACATTTTTTGAGAGGTGAGAATTCTCTCCTTTGTTAATGTCTCAGTTCTCAGCAACTCTCTCAAGTTTGAAATGTGGGGGTTTAGTGCATATTATTTTCTAGATATCTACATATGGGTAGTACTAAACTTCCAAGGACTGGCCTTGGCAGGAGTATTTAACTATCACAGTGCTCATTTTCTTACTGCAGAAGCATCAGAACTGAGACCTTTCAAGCTCAACAGCTTCATTGGAGAATTAGCCCCTAGGAAGCAGCCCAGGCCCACTGCACATGTCTGAGATGCCATGATCTACTTAAGTGAATTCACAAAAAGGGTGTATTCTCCTGAATTTTTCCAAAGCTAGTGTCATCCTTAAGATAACTCATGACACTTTTGAGTTTCAACCTGAGAACTGACATAACATTTAACATGTCTTCTTTCATTGAGTGTATTTTTATGAAATAAAGTCATTCATTGTATTATGCTAGCTTCTTCCCATTTTGCCCCTTACTGACAGTCATTTCAATACCTAAGAGGTAGATGGCTCCAGAATCTCCTTAAAGCTACTCCTAAGACTGGAGAGATCTAGAGACAATCATGAATCCTTGAGACTTCGGGAAATTCTACATCTATATAACTTGAATCTTAGAGGATTCTGGGGAGAGGTTGGTCTGTGTACAGGTCCCTCACTTCTCCCTGACAGCATGGTAAATCTATTTCATTTATCTAATTGTAGCAAAACACTCTAAAACTAGTAGATTAAAAATACCAAGGGTATGCATTTTATTCTCAATCTGTACTTGGTTCAGAGTGCAGAGACAACAATTCATATATGTTACAGCCATCAAGGGATACGATGGTTTACATCTGAAGGCTAGTTCATCATACTGTGGACCATCATCTGAGACCTCTGATGGAGGTCCTAGCCGAATACCCACATGTGGCTACTGTGTGGCTTGGGCTTTCTCATGGTGGCTGGGATCCAGCCATTGATATTATCTGATGTGGTTGTCACAGGGCCCTCCCAGTTTCAAGGACATGGAATTCTACTTTACCTGTTGGCCCATGGGACTAGAGTACCGCTGTAATTGTTGTGTCTTTCACCAGGGTTTTACCTGAGATTTTCGGAAGTGAGGAGCAATGCCGGACTCAGGATGTGTTTGGCCCACTGGTGTGAATTGAACCGCCAGAGTGTTTTCTTCCTCAAAACTCAAGCTGATCACTGTTTGTTTTTACTGTTGAACATAGAAATTCAAAGCAGACAGAGTTGAAAATCTAAGTTCCTGTTTAGGATTAGGACTTGAAGCCCTTCCAGAGCTTCAACTGACTCCTTCAATCCCAGGCTAGAAGTTCCATCTGCCATCATCTGTTGTTCCCTTCCTCAGTTACTACTCTGGACAATCAAGGGAAACAAATTCTCTGTTCCACAGAGCAAAGACAGAGGAAAAATGACAAGAAACCAGGACAGATTCAAGAGTGAACGTAAATAACAACCCTACCCAGAGAGGAGGATTGACCAAGTTGAAGAATCATAATTTCTCAAAAAGTGGAACAAGTTGAAAAGTTGCTCCACTTTTGAAAAGTTCCACTGTTGAAAAATCAGGCAATGTGCATGCATATTTCAAACTAGGCGAATAGATATTTCTCGGTAAAATTCTGGAAAGTGATAGAACATCTATAGACTAGAAACAAAATGATGGTTGGTTTCAGGGAACCATGTGATCTAGGATGTTCCAGAGTCTGTCCTGAACACTGAAAAAAAAAGCTTTCATTAAGTCCAATAAATATTTTATTTTGAGGCTTGAACTAAACATGAACTCATTGCCAGGGTGCTCTCCCTTAGCCCTTTTGCTCAAGGTTGGGACTTTGCCACTTGAGCCTCACTTACATTTCCAGCATTTTGCTAGTTAATTAGAGATAAGAGTCTCTCAGATTTGTCTGATTCTGTTGACTTCAAATTGGGATCCTCAAATCTCAAGCCTCCCGAGTAGCTAAGATTACAAGCATGAGTCACCAGTAACTAGCCCAATAACTATATATTTGCCGACAATAATTCACAAAAGTCTTGGAGTTATATTACTTACTTGATATGATCTATTTGTTCCTCATATAACTTATTGCTTATTAGGGGCATGAAGGCCTTTAAGTTTGCTATTTATGTGATTTCACTTAAGACAGTTGATAAAATGGCAAGTCCAATGGACATGCCAAGAAACTAGAAGATAAGAAGACAGAAAAGAGTTGGGAGATGGGAGAGGATCACTGGGAAAATAAACGTTCTAAGCATTTCAGAGAGTAAAAGACAAAGAAGTGCTGCAGATGGGTATTGGGGCCAGAATTATCTGCCACTGAGTCATGATTACAGAAAGACAGTTTAATTATGACTCTAGGGATAGAAACTTCCTTTCTGAATCAAGCCTGGTTTTCCTGTGGATAATCACCCTACTACTGGGTCAGCGTCATTTCCCAGGACATACTATCTACTGTGATAACTTTCTTGAACTTAAGCTTTGGATTGGCGAACTTGCTTTGCTTGAGAAGCTTGCCCCTGTAAACTCTAACCCCTGGAGCCTAAAGCACTTGACCTGGTACCCCACCGCATCAGCCAGGCATCATGGGCTGCCAGACTTCCTATCTGCCAAGAAGCTTTCCTAATGAAGAAAATGAAGAAAAAAAAAAAAAAACAACTGTCTTTCCTGCTGTCTCGGGTTCCCCAGCTGGGGCACTGGGAATTAGACAGATCAAAGCCAGATTAATAAGAGAAAAGCAGAATTTATTAACTCATGCAGCATGCATACATGCAAGACAAATAGATGAAGTACTCAAAGGGACAGCACCTTAACAAAGAACAGTAAACGTGTCAAGACGCAAAGAACTGAAGAAAAAGGGGGTTCTCGGCTTCCGTGGTCAACAAAGTATGGGAAGGTAACTGTGAGGGAAGCGAATGGAATATCAGTGCTTTCTTAACAAGGCTGGTCTTGGGATCACCTCACTGCTGACTTTCTGTCTTCGCAGCCATGTCCTTTCTTGGGGAAGGGATTCATGGCAGTCCTTGTTTCTCAGGACTATCTGCAGGTGGTCACATCTGGGGAGCTTAGAGAAGGCTTCCTCTCTACTGCCTTTTGGTTCTCAATTTCCAATGATTAGCTCAATCATTATGCCATAGGGGCATATTTGGGGGTTGCATAGTCTGTTCCTTGTAACAGTGTGGCTTGTAGATTTGAGAAGGAACACAGCATCTGGAATGTTTCCTTCTCATCTTCCTTATAAGAAGGAACCAACTGACAGTACAGTGCCCAGAGAGTTCTAAGACACCGCGAGGACATCAAAAGGGGGGACCTAAACACTAGCATTAATGTTGTGACTAAGTGTGGCACTCCAGTCTCTTTTCCCAGAGGGAATCTGGGAATGACAGCCTTCCTAGAGACATACAGTCAGCCTTTGGCACCTGAAGATGTAACCAACCACCAACAATGAAAAATATTTGGGGGGAAAAAAACCCCACAAACCTGTCTTTCCTGAATATGTACAGTTTGTTTTTCTTGACACTGCTCCCTAAACCACAACACAGGACAACAACTTTTCACGTAATGCTTACCTGGTATTGGGGGTCATAAGTAATAGAAGAGATGACTAGACAGAAAGATGTGCCAAGGGTCTTTGTCAACACTGTTCCATTTTCTCCGTGGAAACTTGAGCCTTTGTAGATTTTGGCAAGGGGACGAGTCCTGGGAGCAGTCCCCCATGGTTATGGAGAGATGATTGTCTCTGGTAGAAATGATAGGGACTGCAACTGAGCAAGGAGTCAGTCATTGTTTGAGGTCTTTGTCCTCTCCCACGGTGAATTGTCCTCATAGTTCTGCTCACTGGAAGCCAAGCCAGCTGCCCGAGGTAGAATTTGCAACTCAAACAGGAATTGCTCACCAGGATGGTTTGCTATTTTCAGTGTCACAGACCTGTGCCCTGGAGACCTATATTTACAAGCCACTTTCCGCAGGACTTAACCATAGGTTTATTTTTAAAGCTGTGCTCAGAACCACGGGCCAAAAAAAGACCTTGGCAAGTCCTTGAGTCCATCCTCACATATTTGAGAGGGTAACACTGAAGCTCTACCCCAGAGGACCTTTGTCCAAGACATGAAGGACAGCAGGAACTTGTCCATCCTGCTGTAGTTGGTTCCCTCCCCTCTGGAACCCACTTTCCACATGGTCCCCTCATATGCTGTCTCGTTGGCCACCAGCCAGAACGACACAGGGGGCTGTGACACACAGGAGCCAGTACCAAGAGCAGAAGGACAATGTGGTCAGTGTGCCGAGCACCCTTTACGTGATGCTGTCGATCCAAGGGTTGATCATCAGCCCACCAAAAGTTCTTAACTTAAGTCACCTGTCTCCTAATGCAACTATATCCTGAGATACTCGCAGTTAGAGATTTATGGGAAGGGGAGCACAGTTCAATGTGTAACAACTACAGACACTAGGCCTCCTCAGGACCATCATTTCCAGACCACAGAACAGCTCATTTCTCAACCCTGGTCCATGTACCATGAGCCAGGAGAGACTGGGAAATTCAAGACATTGAAAATAAAGATATGTACACAGGGCTGGGCTGGAGATGTTGCTCAGTGGGAAAGTGTGCACTTAGCATGATCCCCAGTACTTCACCCAATAAAAAATAGGGTTGGAGGCATGACTCATGTGGTAGCATAATTAGCAAAGCAAGCAAGCCAAGTGAGCATGAGGCCCTAAGTTTGAACTCTAGATAGACAGACAGGCAGACAGAATTGTTAGGGTTTGGATTAGAGGTTTTAAAATAATGCTCATATATTTTAGTAACAGCATGAATATTTCCATTTTGGAACTAGGACAAAACATATTACTTTTATAATTCCTTTTACAAATGTAACGTATGTTTAATTTTAGCAACATTAAGGTTATCTATAATCTGGCTCATGAATTTATCACATATAGCCTGTAAAATATTCCAGTTCTGTTATTATTTATTTTACTATTACTATTTATTACTAGGGTTTGCACACAGAGCCTGTGTTTGCTCGGCTAGTGCTCTACTGCTTGAGCCACCCCTCCAGCTGAGATTTTTGCTGATTATATCAGAGTTGGAGTTTCCCAGACTTTTCTGCCTAGATTGCCTTTAAACCATGATCCTCTAGATCACAGCCTTCTGAGTTGCTAAGATTACAGACATGAGCCATTGGTGTCTGGGCAGTTTATATATATATATATATATATGTATATGTATATATACTTATATATATATGTATATATACATATACTTATATATATAAGTATATATACAAGTATATATACATATATACTAGTATATATGTATATATACAAGTATATATACATATACTTATATATACATATATTTATATATAAGTATATGTTTATACATATACATACACTTAGAGACATGAGCCATTGGTGTCTGGGCAGTTTATACATATATATATGCATATATGTATATATACATATATGTATATATAAGTATATGTTTATACATATCTATAGTTATAATAAAACATTCATAGCATACAACTTGCCTCCTTAACTATTAATCAGTGTACACACTTCAGTGGTGTCAACATTCACACTACTAGCCAAGCACTGTGACCCATACTTGTAATCCTAGCTACTCAGGAAGCTTAGATCCTGAGTACTGATAGTCTGGATTAAGATTATGTATAAAGTAGACATTCCTGGAGCAGTCAGTCCTCTGGTGACTTTTCTCTCCATCCCCAGTTACTTCTTCATACTAAATTATATGGAAGACATTTTCTCCACTTTTAGGGTTTCATACTTATTGCTGAGTGAACTTCATGTACCACGTAGTACTTCTGGCAGTGGTGAGTGCTCACATTTGTTTACCATACTTCTGCAATCTTGGGCATTGTTCTTTAAAAAAAGCTTGAAATAAGGAGACACCATTTATTAAAAGTCAAGCAGTGGAGAAAGCTTTATGATAGGTTTTCATCACTCCCTGTTCTAACCCCTAGTTCTGTCCCTTGGAGACAGTTACTTCTAATGTTTTTGGGGTTTATCTCCTGGTCTCTAAATAATGTGCTTGTCCTGACAGTTTATTCACATGCACACAGCATGTGCGCTTGTGTATGTATGTGCACATGCGTGCATGCACACACACACACACACACACACACACACACACACACACACACACTTTTATGTGACTTTTATTTCCTGTTGGGTAGTTAAGGTTTGGATTCCCCTATATCACAGATCTGGCTTTCCATATCAGTTTCTTAAATTGTTGTGCTCTCTTTTACTCCTTTTAAATCTCTCTGTACTTGACATGGATGGACTGGTTTTCTCTTGACTATATTAATGCTGAGGACTGGAATTCTCTTACCCTTTCTGTCCCTTCCCTCTCTGTACCTCTGTGTCAACTGTACCTCCTTCCCTCATGCATCCATCCATCCATTCATCCACCCACCAACTACCCATCCATCCATCCCTTTTCCCTCTTTTTTACTTTCCTCCCTTCCTTACATTTTGAAAGTAGATGAAATTTGCATTAGTTCTGTTCTGCAGTTATCGCTGTATGTCTTCTATGCTTTGTCCAAAGGTTGATTCTTAGAGCTCAAAGACAACCAAGTCCTTCTGTGGTTACTTAAGTATCATCCCTTGAAGAACTAAGTAATGGAATTATATTTCATTCTCCATGGTTCTACTATCAAAATACTTTTTCCACACAAAGGAAAATTTTCCTATTGCCAAGGACAAATGAATCCTGTTTTCTTGCATTCTACAAACTATTTAATCATACATGACTTTAATTTGGATTTCATAGACTATCTTGTTTTTCCTATCATAAAATCATCTGCCTTCATGTCTTCCAGTTTACTTTTCCCATCTGCTGTTTTGACTGGTGCTTTTATCTTGGAGCCTGCTGAATTCTGACTTGGAATTTCTGTGTCCTAAGCCTCCTGAAGGCCGACACCCTGAGATTTCTTCTTGCTGAACTTGGGTTTAGTTCTAGCATTTCTTGTTGGATTAAGTTTTTATGCCTATTTTTTCTGGAGTGCATCCTCAAAGAACTTTCTCAGAAGAGCAGATAACATCATGTTTTATATCTCAACGATTTTATTTTGTTTCTGTGTTCACTGCTACACTCCTATAATAAAACTTTTAGATTCCTCCAGGTATTGGCCACTACCTTAGTTTACTAGGGTAGTTTACTAAGCCAGGTGCTGATGGGTCACAGCTATAATCCTGAGTAGCCAGGATCCCAGGCCTGAGCCTGGCACCTGGTTTGGTTTTGTTTTTTAATTTAGGCATTCTGTGTGCCTAAATTTGTCCGGCTGGGACAAATTGTTTTCAAAACACAGATTTATTCTAATGTTTTGGTGACCCTGCCATTTATTTCTCCCCAAGGTCTCTTGTCCCAAATTCCCAGTAGGTGGCTTTTCTCCCAGTAACTTAATGCAACTGATTTAATATCCATTGTTGGCTGCTGAGCAGAGTTTGTGGTAGTTGGCCTTCTAGCAAGTCTTTCCTAGCAGGTCTCAAGGCCTGCCAGGACCCACTTCCTCCAGGAATTATTTCCCTGTGATGCTACTCAGTGTGTTTTCCTACACAGCTTAGTGGTATAGGGGAAACTTCAGAGAAAAGTTAATAATTTTTCTCGTGACTTCAAGACTTGAGGAACTATGGGCATTTTTAGGATCATCACATAATAGCACTTTTCTTTTTACTCAGAGTAAAATTAATCTTACAACAGGATGCTCTGCTACCAGTATTTTAAGCTGCGATCACACGTAGCTATAGTAATACAAACGCCAGGTAGAATGGCTTTGGAAAGGGTTGTTTTCTTTTCTTTTCTTTTTCCTTTTTTCTTTCTTTTTTTTTTCTTAAATTGTTGTAGTAATGAGGATGTCAGGTGTGATATCTCTACACCACCTTTGTCAGTCCTTCATGGTTACAGAATGGCTGCTGATACTCATGCCATCATCTTTGCACTCAGCATACAAAGAAGAGAGCCTGGCAGCTATTTTCTCAAGTGTCTCTGCAGCACACTGTTGGATGGCCTAAGACCAAGTCACGTTCTCCTCTAGTTTCAGGGGAACCTGGCACAATATAGACCTTCTACTCTCTATAGTAGGAGGTCAGGACAATGAGGGGAAACCAGAAATCCTCCAAACTGTGGGTTTGTTGACTCAGTGATGGTCTGAGGGTATAGTTTGGTTCCTACTCACCTAGGGTCTGCCAAATACATCAGAATCACCCGATGAGCAGGTTAACACATATGCATGGTGTTAAAATGCCCACTGCATTGTCACCCATAGTGTCATCATGCTGACACACATCATACATGACACAACATCATACATGGCGTCAAAATGCAGTGTGGAAAAAAAAAGAGGCCTCACTGTGGGAAAAGAAGCACATGACTTTGAAACACGCACTGCTGCCTCCACAACAGAGTGTCCAGTCAGTTTGTTCCAAAATAGGATTTACATTTCTTATCCTAATATCCTAATTGATTTCCACTGATACTGCGTGGGTCATTTTTGTGTCATTCTGTACTCAGGCATGATTTAAATCAGCAGGGCTTAATTTTCTCATCGTTAAGAAAGGCTATCTACAAATTCAATGAGATACCTATCAATATTCCAACCTCATTCTTCAAGGAAATAGAAGAGGCAATCCAAAAATTCATATGGAACAATAAAAGACCCCGAATAGCAAAAACGCTCCTCAATGGAAAGAACACAGCTGGTGGAATGTCAATACCAAATTTCAAACTCTACTACAAAGCCACAGTAATCAAAACAGCTTGGTACTGTCACAGGAACAGACCTCAAGACCAATGGAAGAGAATTGAATACTCAGAAATGAACCCACAGACCTATAGCCATCTAATTTTCGATAAGGGAGCTAAAAAAAATAGAATGGAAGAAAGACAGCCTCTTCAGTAAATGGTGCTGGCAAAATTGGTTAATCACCTGTAGAAAACTAAAGCTAGATTCTTATATATCACCCTGCACCAGAATCAACTCCAAATGGGTCAAAGACCTGGAAATCAAAGCAGACACCCTGAAAACATTACAGGATGGAATAGGAGAAACCCTAGGTCTCATTGGCACAGGCCGAAATTTTCTTAATAGAGACCCGGAAACACAACAAATCAAAGAAAGGTTCGACAAATGGGATTGCATGAAGTTGCAGAGCTTCTGCATGGCAAAGGACATAGCTAGCAAGATCAATAGAAAGCCCACAGGTTGGGAGAAGATCTTCACTAGTCATACAATGGATAAGGGTCTCATACCTAAAATATACTTGGAACTTAAAAAAATTTAGTCCCCCAACAACAAATCCTCAAACAACTGTCCAATAAATAAGTGGGCTAAAGACTTAAAGAGAAACTTCTCTGAAGAGGAAAGAAGGATGGCCAATAGACACATGAAGAAATGCTCAACCTCTCTAGCCATAAAAGAAATGCAAATCAAAACAACATTGAGATTCCACCTCACTCCAGTTAGAATGACTATAATCAAGAAGTCTAATAACAATTGATGCTGGAGGGGATGTGGCCAGAAGGGAACCCTACTGCATTGTTTGTGGGAGTGTAAACTTGTTCAACCACTTTGGAAAGCAATATGGAGGTTCCTCAAAAGACTCCACATAGAGCTCCCCTATGACCCAGAAAACCAACTTTTGGGCATTTACCCAAATGATCACAATACCATACTAAAGCTACCAGCACAACTATGTTTATTGCAGCATTATTTACCATAGCTAAGATATGGAACCAACCCAGATGCCCCTCAGTAGATGAATGGATCAAGAAAATGTGATACACACACACACACACACACACACACACACACACACACACACACACACACACACACACACGCCCCTCAGTAGATGAATGGATCAAGAAAATGTGATACACACACACACACACACACACACACACACACACTGGAATTCTATGCCTCCATCAGAAAGAATGACATCACCCCATTTGTTAGGAAATGGAAAGACTTGCAAAAAATTATATTAAGAGAAGTGAACCAGGCCCAAAGAAACATAGGTCCCATGGTTCCCCTAATTTGCAATAACTAGTATATGTCTGGGATAAGCAGAAAAGGTCAAAAGCTATGTACATATGACCAGGTAAGGGAAATCAACCCCAAGAAAGGGATACAAATGTTTTTTTCTTTCTTGCTATTGTTTCTAATGTATTTATAATGTACCATGTGATTTTTTTGTTGCTTTGTATGTTCCTCCCTCATGGTATAACCCCTGTTTTTACTGTATTTGATGTCGGTCTAATTTGGGGAGGGGAAGGGAAAAAACAAAATGTTTAAATAGGGATACAGGTTGACCCATTGTAAAATGAGATGTACAAGACACTGTTGAACAATGAACTTTACAATCTGGGGCAGGGGGAGTGTAGTTGTGGAGGTGAAGAGGGAAGGGATGGTAGGGGAAAAATAAAGGAGGAGGCAACAATGCTTGATAAGAAATGTACTCATTACCTTGCTCATGTAACTGTAACCCCTCTGTATAGTATTTTCACAATAAAAAACTTACTAAAAAAAGAAAAATGAAAAGAAATGGACAGAACTGCTGGTTACTGATGGCTCATCCCTATAAACCTACCTCCTCCTAAGGCTAAGATCTAAAAATCACAGTTGGAAGCCAGTCTCATCAAGAAGTCCATGAGACTCTTACCTCCAATTAACCACGAAAAAGCTTGAAGTGGATTTGTGTCTCACATGGCAGAACTTTAGCCTTGAGAGGAAGAGCTCAGGGATGGGGTCTAGTGCCTGAGTTTCAGGACCTATATCAAGAATAAGCCAATAAACATGTGGTCCTACATTTGCATAACAACTTGTACCTCGTGGCTCTTTCTCACTGAAGCCCCTAGCATGGCTTTGACCTAAGCCTTTCTTCACTTGTACCCTCTCCCTCCTGCCCACCCCTATTGCTTCCTCCAGCGGCCCTCATGGTGGCTGATGACTGAATGAATATCTGGGTCTGTAAGCCTCTTGGTGACTCTTTCTAGGTTGGGGCATCTTACTGTACACACCCCATCAAACAAGGACCAGGTGCATGTCCCATAGGAGTGCTGCATGGAAGACCCAGGAAGGAGCTTGTCCAAGTTGCAGAGTGACAAATGGCAGTTCTACCGTAGCAAGAGCTGAGCTCCTGGGATTAGCAGGGGGCTGCAAGTAGAACAGGGGTTGTATAGGTACTCAGAAGCTTAGCAATAGAAAAATCAGAGGATCTAGACATTTCACCAGCAGTGCAAGGTGATGACTTGTTAATGTGGAATGTAGGAAGCGTGACTTCTGTAGAATCTTGACATCCACAGGTCTGTGGTTCCCCAGAAGCACATTGAAGTAGAAAAGTGCATGGTCAGGGTGCATGGCTTTCTACTGCACGTGCTCAATTCCTGACTCGGCCCTCCCACCATGCTGCTTTTCAGCACATCAGAGATTTTTTTACTTTGTCACTTCAATTCACTCTCAGCTTGCTTTTTAGGGACACCAGTTGCTTTTGGGTTGGGGGGCTGATTTTCACAAAACTAAAGGCAGGGAAGTAACAATAACTAGGAGATGGTCTGCCTCAATTCAGCTGCACAATACACAAGCAGGACTTTTGAATCTTTGTTTTGAAATTTCTTTTGATCTTTTAAACTTATTACTGTAATTGGATCTTCCTTGGTTGAAGCCACACATATTAAGCCTGTGGCTAAGACAGGCTGACTCTTAATTAGGTAACCTCTGGCTTCCTTGGCTGACTTCTCCTGTCATACCAGTGAGGCCTGCCTGCTTGGCGCTTGGGCTTAATGAATGGGTTTTTGGTGCTGAGGACACAATCCCCAGATGGCATCTCAGGAGAGATTTTCAGAGTAAATATGAGCTGGGCGCTCATGGCTCACACCTGTAATCCTAGCTACTTTGGAGGCTGAGATCTCAGGATCACGGTTCAAAGCCAGCCTGGGTAGGAAAGGCAACCACCAGAAAACCAGAAGTGGCATTGTGGTAGAGTACTAGGCTTAAGCAAAAGAGCGCAGACACAATGACGAGGCCCAGAGTTCAAGCCCCATGACTGACAAAAAATAAAATAAAATCAAACAAAAAAAAACAGTAAATATGCTGCCATAGTGATTATTTGATCCAGCCCCCCATTTTCTAGGGTGTGTTCAACAACCAGTGTTTGACTATACCATAGTTACCAATTGGTGGTCATCTGAAATGTTTTCCTATTGTTGTAGATTAGGAAATGACAACTTAGCTCAAATCAAACCACCTATCATTTTAGGACTGCTGAGAACCATTAATGTTTCAATGGAGTCTCTTAATAGGCAAGATAAAATTCAGCATTTTACTTATTCATTTGTGCAGATTTTTTTTCTACTGTCTTACGAATCTATTTTTTATGAAATACATTTTGGGAAATTATGTAATCCTGGTGACAATGACAACTCTTTGTGGGTGTGTTGATTGTTCCCTTGAAGCTCATAAGTAAGACAAGGCACAATTTTTAGATCTATTTGCCGAGATTCTGTTTGGCTTTTAGTTTGTTGAGTAAAAAAAAATTAAAATAAAATGATAAAATAAGTCTTGACTTGTACCCTGATGTCACTTTCAAGAGTCACTCATCCCTGGAGGATGGTGGCCCAGTGCTCATTGTTACCCCCAGTCTTCCTCAAAATAGTCTCCATGAAGAGCTGCTTTGATTCCTGTGGACCAGCCACCATAGCTTGGGGTCCCAGCAGTCCTAGGAGTAGAGTACTCACTTGTGACTTGGCCTACCATTTCCCCAGCTTCCTTCCGATCAGGAAAACATGTTCTAGAACTGTCTGTAATCCATTTAACCTTCAAATCATGTTATGATCCTTTTTTTTTTTTTTTTGGTTTATGTGCTGGTACTGGGGCTTGAACTCAGGGTCTATGTGAGCTTTTTACTCAAGGCTGGTGCTCCACCACTTAAGCTACAGCTCCAATACTGGCTTTTGGCTGGTTCATTGGAGGTAGGAGTCCTGCAGACTTTTCTACCCAGGCTGGTTTTGAACTTTCATCCTCAGATCTCTCCTGAGTAGCTAGGATTACAGATGTGAGCCGTTGAAGCCTGGTTTCTTTTCTGTTTTAAAGTCTTCCATTTGAGCTTGTTGAACTGGGATGACTGTGGTAAGAGTTTCTTGTCTTAACCTTCATTAGAAAAAAAACATTTTTAGAGGCTGGAGGTATAGCTCAAGTGGTAGAGCATCTACACAGCAAGCACGTGGAGAATTTTTATTTTATTTTTGTCGGTTATGAGGCCTGAACTCTGGGTCTTCAGCTCTTCAGCTCAAGGCTAGCGCTGTACCACTTGAGCCACAGCGCCACTTCTGGCTTTTTCTGCTTATGTGTTGCTGAGGAATCAGACCTAGGGCCTCATGCATGGAAGGCAAGCACTCTACCACTAAGCCACCTTCCCAACCCCAAGGAGAATATTTTTAACATGTTTCCATTAAGAGTAAAACTTACAGGCCCTTGAAAAAAATCAGTGCTGGGGTTTAAACTCAGGGCTTCAGCATGTCTGAGCTTTTACACTCAAGGCTAGCACTCTATCACTTTGAGCCACAGATCCACTTCCAGTTTTCTGATGGTTAATTGGAGATAAGGTAAAACAGACTTTCCTGCCCAGGCTGGCTTTGAACTACAATCCGCATATCTCAGCCTCCTGAGTTGCTATAGGCACTCTGAAAAAAAAAAAATAGAGGATTTTTTAAATTTTTTAAATTTCTTTTGTAAAGAACCTTGGTCTTACTTGTCTACATTTGTTTCGGATGATTCATTCTTGTTACATCAATCTGGGTTTCTGTCTTCTTGCCAGTGCTACACCTGCTTGATTTAATTTTAGAGTATATCTTAAAATGGGATCATGTGAATCCCAAACCTCATCTTCCTTTCCACAAATGGTTTTAATTATTCTGCCTTCTTTACACTTTGATTTCGTTTTTGAAGTCAGCTTGCTTATATCTACAGAAAATCCCATTAAAACTTTTTTTTTTTCTGGTGTTGGGGTTTGTACTTTGGATCTCACACTTCCTAATTTCTTAAGGAAATCCTTAGCCCATTTGCTCTTAGGTTGTTTTGAAATATGGCCTCACACTTTTTCAGCCAGTTGGGTCTTGGAATGTGATCTATCTACCACCCCTCTCCACCCAATTTCCTGAGTGTCTGGGATTATAAACATATAGAGAGTACTACTATCTGAAGCTTCTGTTGAGATTTAGATTGGGATTGCATTTCTCAATGGTCAGTTTGGGAAGAACTGATGTCTTTACCATGTAGATTTTTTGGAGTCTGCAGACAGAGTGTATCCCTCCATTGTTTAGATCTTTTGTTATTTCTTTCCAAAGTTTGTGGTAGTAGTCCAGCCTGCAAGCTGTTTATGTACTTTGATAGCTCACTGCCTAAGAATTATATAAACAATTACTAAAGATATTTTAATAATTTCATTATCCATGGATTCATTACTAAAATGTGGAAACAGGTCATTCTTCTATGTTTGTATTACTTTATCCTTGCTAGATTCACAGTAGTTGCAGAAGTTTTCTACATAATAAACATTGGGCTGTCTATGTACAAGGTTCTCAGACCTTGGTAGTAGTCATTTGCATTGGTTGTCAGGACTCAGGATTGTCCTGGCTTTTTGTTGTTGTTGTTGTGTTTGTTTGTTTTTTGGTTAATTGATCCCCTCTTAGATTTCTGTCTTTGCTTATTTATTTTGTATATGGAAAGCTGCTTTATTCTGCTACTTGACAAATTTATATCTGAGAACAAAAAAGGGGAGTGTATGTGTGTGTGTTATCCTTAACCCAGGTCTTTATCTGTGACAAGAAAGTCCAGACAGCCTTGTTTGCTGGGATGCTGGTTACTTAGGATGCCCAATAAATTCCACAGTTGTCTGCATATCCTCTTTTAGAAGTTTCTGGTACTGATTTCTGTTTCTTTGGAGTTTTCACAAGAGAACAAAGAAGAGGATAGAGAATAATTATGACAACTGAGTTCTCATGTACTAATTTACTGATGTGTTTCTCAATTTTTTCTTTAGGGCAGAGAAGACTGAAGTTCTGAGCGAAGACCTTCTTCAGGTAAGGCTGTCACTTGCCCTTACCTTGCTTGTAGACCCCAGAGACTTCATTCCCACAGTTAAGCCAGTCTCTGGGCTGTTTCTGCTGCAGTTGTTTTATGACAGTGCTTTTGAATACAGCTGGCTGTCCATATTTGCAAATATATGTGATCTCTGTCTTCAATCAACTGTAGATCAAAAATGCTGGGGGGAAAAAAAAACATGCATCATAGTGAAAGCATTCAGACGTTTTTCTCATACTATTCCCTAAACAATAAGTATAACAGCTATTTGCATAGTACTTACTTTGTAAGTATATATCTTGTATTTACCTTGTGAGGTATTATAAGAAATGTAGAAGTGATTTAAAGTGTATAGAAGGGTGTGTATAGGCTATGTACCAGTGCACATCTTGTTTTATACATCTGGGGCTTTAGCATTCTGGATGGGGGTTCCCGAAATCCCTCCCCAAGATGCCTGGGGGAAAGACTGTCCTGATGTAGGTAATTTTGTTGGGAAAGATACAGCAGAAAGCCGTGGCCAGTCCCTCTCCATCACTCCAGCTGTGGATGCTGCCTTCTTGAAAGACCTGATCTCTGTGGAGACACAAGTTGTGATGGTCCAGCCTCTGAGTAAGGCTCACCAAGGCCTTTCCCCATCTGTCTGTAGGTGGAGAAGCGCCTGGAGCTGGTGAAGCAAGTGTCCCACAGCACGCACAAGAAGCTCACCGCGTGTCTGCAGGGCCAGCAGGGGGCAGAGGCTGACAAGCGCTCTGTAAGTGCCCTCCACTACCCTCCACCACCCCACCCGCAAGCCTCTGGAAACTTGCCAGGGTCCCATTCCCAATCCTAGAGCCTTGTTGGTTCTGGCTATTTATGTCACAGTTAAGTGTCTTGGAAGGGTCAGACAAGCTTCCCTGCTTGCTGCTGCACGGGTAACCCTTCCCTTCCCACATGCTTGGCTCATTAGCTCTCCTCAGCCAAGGGAGATCCTTGTCCTTTGCCTTCCCAGAGTGGGAAACCAGGAAGATGACAAGGACATGTTTAAAATCCTACCTCAAGGGAAGCTTCATCTCTGATGCACATCTTACCCCTCATTGCGCATGTTCATAGATTTCTGTCTCAACAGCATCCAGAATGTTATGGGAAAAATTACATCATGGTTTGAGAGGTCCCAAGTACCTGTAGATGTTCTTAAAGGTTATCTTTACTATATGAAACAGTAAAGAGAATCTGCTAAATAAAAATATCCTAACTGCTTGGCTCATTACCTGCATGGGTACTACCAGATGTTGTAGAGTGTAGTTCTGTTTAACAGCCTCTTACTTCCCCCTATCCTCTGCCCCTCTCAATTTCATCAAAGATGAAAAGACAGTTATACACATTCACTTGGTTTTTACTTCAAGAGGTCTACAATCCAGGAGGGTTTTCTTCTTTCCTTGAGTCGATATTTTGATCTGGCTTCTGTGCATGTGGCTCTGATCCTCCAGTTAACACCAGGATGTCTGATGACTGTTACAATGCACCTGATTCTTCCTCTGTCTCCTGTGAAGTACAAACACTGTTCTGCCTGCTCTGTGTCTCATTCCTTTTCCCTCCCTAACCCTGGCTTCTTTGTCTATGTATCTCTTTCTTTCTGTCTCTCTATGTCTCTCTTTCTTTTGTGCTGGTACTGGGGCTTGAACTAATATGAGCTCAGGACTGGGGCACTGACCTTTATTTTTTTTGCTCAAGGTTGGTGCACAATTACTTGAACTACCTCTACTTCTCACCTTTTGGTGTTTAATTGAAGATTAGGATCTTAAGGATCTTAAGGATTTTCCTGCCCTGGCTGGCTTCCAACCATGGTCCTCAGATCTCAGCCTCCCCAGTAGCTAGGAATACAGGTGTGAGACATTAGCACCTAGTCTGGTTTCTTAATATACATTGAAATCTCCCTCTTCAAAATGCTCAGAACCAGGAGTGTTATATCTTAGATTTCAGATTTTTGAATGCTTGCCTTTCTATAATGAAATATCTTAGGGCTGAGATCTAAGTCTAAACATGAAATTCATCTGTGTTTTGTTCACACCTAATACACACAGGCTGCAGGTCACTTTGTACTACATTTTTACTGCTGCTGTGTTTTGACATAGACCCATTGCATAAGGTCAGGTGTGGATTTTCAACTGTGGCATTACGTCAGTGCTCAGGAAGCTTTAAATTTTGGAGCATTTGAGATTCTCAGCCTCCATCCTCAAATCAGTTGTGTTGAGATGTCTATGAAGCCTTCACATGAAATGTGAAAATGTATATGCAATTAATTCTCCATGTGTCAGGAATTTCAGCACTATCTCAGTGACCAGAAATAGCACTCTTATCCTACCAATAGTGATTTAGACTAGATTTCTTATGTAAGAGGAGAATAGGAAGACTATGAATTATATTTCCAATTTTTACTCCTTTAATATAAGCTAATAGCTGGTTAGTTGATAGGACTCCACGCAGTGATGTCTGGCTTCTGAAGCCCTAGTGTGTTTTCTAAAGAGGTTACATTCAGCAAAACATCTAGTGAACAAAAATGTTTCTCCACCTTATTTAACAGCTACTAGAAAGTACCGTGTCTGCCATGTAAGGCAGTGTGCTATTTTAAGAGCTGAGTGAATTCAGCAGGATCCCCATCCTAGATGCTCAAGCCTAAAGTAGTATGAAGCAGGCTTTGCATACAGCATTCATTAGTGACTTAGATTATGTGCCATGCTAGAACAGCTCTCTGACAATCCAGCAGCAGGATGTTTCCATGAGGAGCTGCGTTGAAGGATACATCCAAGATGGCAGCACCAAAAGGGTACAGATGTTTCCATATCAGAGGCCAGCATATACTGAGTTCCAAGACCCAGTTCCAAGCATAACATCATGGAGACAAGAAAGGTGACAAGAGTGACTAGACTGTGGAGGGCAGGGAAGGAAAGTGTCAGAAGATGAGACAACAGGGCACTAGGTAACACTTCGCAGAGGATTTGGACTTCATCCCTAAGAGCAATGGAAAGCCAGGGTTTTATTAGGAAGTAACGTGACTGTGAGCTGCTAACTGGCAGTGGTAGAAATGGGTCCGTTAGACACATCGGGGATGACCTATGCAATAGTCGTGAGAACATGAAGATGAGGAGATAGCAACACACCCTACAGATATTGGAGGCAGAGTATTCAGACTTGACCTTGGAATGGATGGGAGTATGACAGGGGAGGAAGGTTTCCGGGGCTTTGGTGTGAGTGACCATTGAATCTATGAGGTTGAGCTCTTCTCCGGAGAATATGGCCTTGAGAAGACATGAGGTTTGAATCAGGAACCCAGGAGCTATAGCATTGCAAGCTTTCTCAGGAAGATCTGGCCCTTTCCATAACCCATGACCCAGCTTCCAGTAAGCTCTTCTTCCAAGAATTCCTCCTGTGATTTCACAAGTCCTCCAAACCTTGGCCATGAGGCTGCTGTTACACAATGGAGTGGTTCTTACTAGCTGTTCCAGTCTAAGCCCTTTCCTCCTTCACAATCCATCCTCTGAAAAATCCCAACTAAGAGATTAGAACAGAAGTCAGGTGAGGTGAAATCTTCTGCCTGGACTCCACCAGAGCCCTCCCATTGTAGAAGAGACTCTGAACTCCTTGACTTGGTGCCAGAACCTCACAGCCATGTCTTCCACAGGTTTCTCTGAGCTTAGCGCTTGCGCCCTTCCTGTCAGTTATCCTCCTCCAACTGTAGTGATATACTAGTGGACATACGGAACTATGTCTCTCTTGGAGCCTTTATACTTGGTCTGGTCTCCATGTGGAATGCTCCCTCCCAACAGCTCAGGCTAGCAGCTTCTTAATGTTCAGTTATCACTCAGATGCCACCTTTTCCCCAAGGCTTTCCCCAACCACCAGGTACCTTGGCTCCTTCTCACCCTTCCCCACTCTCCTTGACCAATCCCACGAGTCCAGCTCATATTAAACTTGATGTGATCACTGGTTTCTGTCACTGAGGTGTGTTATAGAAGCAGGTATCTTGTGTTTCTATTTGCTTTACTTTCAGTGCCTAAAACAGGGCCTACCCATCCATGGTGAGCAGTGATTTAAAACAACAACAACAACAACAAAACCCAGACCTGTCCTGACCGGAATATTTCAGACACAGGACCTACCTGACAGGCTAGCATTGGAACCCTTCTGTTCTATAATAGGCAACCTAGCATGAGAGCTAGAATCTGACTACCCAAAGGTAAAGCAAAGAAGCTACTACTTTCTAATTCTGTCTGAACGTGAGCACGTAAGCCTTAGTTTCTTAATTTGGGAAATGGTGATAGCAATAATGTTTTCCTACCCAGTAGGGTTGTTTGAGAGTTCAGTGAAGCATATGAATACTTACGCAATATTAAACAGAGAGCCAATGCCTCAGTGTTGGGTTCAGTACCCATCAGGACCAATTGAGCTCTGGGTGACAAGCCTAGGCTATGTCTTTTGAGGATCAGAGTAAAAATAGCTCATTCTGTGGGCTTGGTTCTGAAGTATTGTAGGAAGCAGTTTTCAAAGCTAAAGAGAAAGAGGAAGTGAGAAGAGAAGAACAGAGAGAAAGAGGGAAGGGAGGGGGAGAGGGGAAAGAATGAATGGATATGTCTGGGGTACAGAGCAGATAGTACAATGAACCTTTTTGCCTCTGAGTCATGTTACAACCTCTGTCACTTATTCTCATGCTAATTTTAGCAGACACAGTCATCTTGAATATAATCTTGGGACATTCTGCCTTTCCTTTTATTTTTAAAGTCTATGTGAACTAAGGAGCCACGGGAAAGGTTATTTTAATACCTCCTCTTTGTCCCTGAATATGACTGGCCAGCACGAAGTTTGGCTATGATAGTCACCAATATTCACCAAGGATGGGAAACCAGCTCTCTGCATGGGTCCTCAGTGGCAGAGGGAAACAAATTTCAGTGGGTAGTCTAGACTTCAGAGCAATTTAATCCTTTGGAGACTTGGGGTCTATATATGGAATATAGAGGTGAGACTAAAGGAGAGGAAGAGTGTGAAGAAGGCCTTTGTGATGGACAGTCAGTAGGCCAAAAGATGGCTTCAGAGCCTGCCTTCTGTGCAGCTCTCAATTATTGTCACTTGATAGAAATAGTATGATTTGTGACCTGTTGGTTTATTGACCTTACCATCTTTTAATCTGCTGCTTTAGATTATTGATCATGGATTTCTCTCATATTCTTTGGACATGAAGACGTATTAATTTCATATGCATATTCTTGTTGTTTGTTTTTTCCTTTGGTCTCTTGAATCATTATGAATTTCCCTCATTAATTTCTGATGACCTTGACCCACTAAACCCTCTTTCTCCTGCTCTTGAGATCCAAGTCTTGAAGTTCACCTCAACATTTCTTTTAGAGGGACAGTTACAACCACTAAAGGATTCATTAAATACATGGTCATATAATTCAGTGATGTATGTTAGTCATTAAGAAAGAACAAAGTTGGGCTAGAGGCATGACTCAGTGGGTAGTTAGTCAGTGTAGAAAATGTGAAGCCCTGAATTCGGACTCCAGAGGTACCAGAATAAGGCAGCTTTATATGTAATGATAGGAAGTGAGAGGAAAGATATTTCTACATAAAGAGCTGAGAAGACCCAGAGTGATATATCTGGTGTCCTAACACTTGTGGGGGAGAATGTGCCATACAAATGGATGCATACATAGATCTGCTTTGATTACAGATTCACTGACATACAAAAACCTGGTCAGTATACAGATGACAGGTGGTTGGTTGAAGGCTCAGAGCAGAAAAGAGACTTGTGGTTTAAACCTTTAGCACCTTTTAGTTTATACCATATGAATCTACTTCTTACTCAAAACCTAATTCATTTAAATCGGGAGCCAGTGGCTCACACCTGTAATCCTAGCTATTCAGGAGGCTGAGATCTGAGGATTGCACTTGAAAGCCAGTGCAGGCAGGCAAATTCCAAGAGACTCTTACCTCTCATCAACCAGCAAAACGCTGGAAGTAGAGCTGTGGCTCAGTGGTAGAGTGCTGGCCTTGAGTGAGAAAGCCAAGCAGAGGGCCTGAGTTCAAGCCCCAGTGTCATAACACATACACACACACACACACACACACACACACACATACACACCCTACACACACACACACACACACACACACACCCTACACACTGATTGAGAGAGAGTATCCTGTGCTGTTGGCCTTCTCCATTCCCCACTTTATTCCATGTAGGCCTTGAGCCTATGGAGTAGTCTGACCCACACTTAAGATGTGTTTCCTTGACCCTTAATCAGTCCTCTCTGGAAATGCCCTCACAGGCACACCAGAGATGAACTTTGCCAATCCAGGTGGTTCTCCGCCCAGTGAAATTAACCATCAAAGGGAACCATTGCAAATCCTGGCCTCTGGTGTTTGTAATTGACCAGCCATATATTAGACGTCCCAGTCTCCTTCTCAGTCTGCATCATTTGCTAGTGTGGCTCACAGAACTTGAGGAATTACCTCACTCGTGTTATCAGTTTATTCTAAAGGACACTATAAAGGGTGCAGATGACTGTTAGATGGAGTATACATTCAGCGAATCTGATGATACCTGTCATCTCTAGAAATAAGTTCTATGAGAGCAGTGGCTGCTTTCATCCACTGCAGGTTGGTACCAAGCCAGTGAGGAGTGCCTCCTTTCCAAAAAAACAGTGCAGCACAAAGCAAATGATAGGGGAGCTCTCTAGGCAACACTAGGGGGCTTTTTAGTCCCTTTCTACTTTGAGCACTGTCTTTACGGCTGTAGAGAGTAGAAGGCTTGCGCATATGCTAGCAGTTATTTCCTGATTTCTTGGTTTTCTTCTGCTGTGTCTGTGCATGCAGGTTGGATGTGATTCTTTGATACTTCATAAGGAGGAGAATGGGTCAAGCTGTATATCCTAATAGCTTGCCTCTGCCTCCTTGTGGCATGAAGGTGTACCATTGCAAAGTATGTATGGCAGCCATACATTTAGTTCACTCACAATATTGTCTAGTTGTCACCATTGCCTGGTTCTGGAGCAGTCTCAATACCACAGAAGGAAATGCTAGGTCCCTAAAACAGCTTCTGTTAAGTGCTAACCTGCTTTCTGTCTCTAAATCTAGGCCTCTTGATATTTCACATAAATAGAATCATATAGTGTGTATCCTCTTGAGTCTGGCATATTTTGCTCAGGATGATGTCTTTCAGGTTCATCTATGTTATAGCACATGTTAACAATTCATCCTTTTTCGAAACTCAATAGTCTTCCCCTCTAGGGACTGTCACATGTGCTTATCCATTCATCCATTGATGGGCATCATGAATTATTTCCACTTATTATCTATTATAAACAGTGCTGCTCTTCACATGTATGAAAACATTTTGGTCTGTCTGTTTTCATTTATTTGGGAGTACATACCCAGGAGTGTAATTGCTGGGGTATGTAACTATTGAGGTACTACCTAACTTGTATACAGTTCTGTGCTCTGGTAAATTTCCAGTGGCAAGGCATCTGTTCACTGCGTGCTATGAATTGTTTCTGTTTCTTAGTGTTTGTTTTTCTTTTTCATATTCCTAATCTAGCCATGTAGGTCTGTGAAGTGGCATGGACTTGCAGTTCCCCAATGACTCCTAAGCCCTAGCACTTTTCCATGTGATAGTTGGCCATTTGTGTATCTTCTCTGGACTTTGTCTCTGTTTTGATTCTTGCCTTGTGTTGTGTCATATGTGTACACATTTATCTGTTTTTGTTGTTCATGAGCTGTCTCATGTACCCCTTCTTGCTACCCTACTCCATTTAACAGTGTAATGCATAAACCTGAGTCTTATTTTCCACAGTGACACATTTAATTCAGGTTTCATTTTTGTGAATTTTGACTTTTCTAAGTGCAGGCCATCATCATGTACTTTGAGTTTCTTGCTACATTAAAGTCAGCATGTTCCAAAGCTCATGTAGCATCTTGGGGAATGTTGGACTTTGTTCTGATCTGGATATGTGGGTGGTAGTAGAGAAGTATCTTTATTGCACTCTGTGTTTCCTTTTCAGAAAAAGTTGCCTTTGACCACTCTGGCTCAGTGTCTGATGGAAGGCTCAGCCATCCTGGGAGATGACACCCTTCTTGGGTAAGGAGACACCACGCATGGGTTTGTGCCAAGTCTAGCTGAGTCTTCAGTCCTAGAAAGAGGTCTAGAACTGGGTTCCATGTAGGAGAGAAGACATGGATATTTGACTTTCTCAGTCTGCTTATTTCACTTAACCTGATAATCACATTATTCTTACAAACGAAGGCAGGAATGTAAAAGTGGTTCTGTTTAGGGGTTGGTACCAGAAGGAAGGGGGAGAGTGAAAGGAAAAAGGTCGTGTGTGTGTGTGTGTGTGTGTGTGTGTGTGAAAAAATCTGGTTAAAGTATTCTACACATATGTATGAAAACAGAATAGTGAAACTGCTGAATTTTTTTCAGGAAGAGAGGAAGGGAAAGAATGGGGGTGGGATAGTAAAGGGGGTAAATTTGATGTGTATTATAGAAATACCACACAGTGAAACCCCTGTGTGTCATACAAATAATACAAATAAGAAAATGGAAAAGTAGAAAAATAAAAACAAATACTGATACAAAAAAATTTTTAATGAAAGCAAAGGGTCTGGAATTTCCCAGGGAAGCCTGGGGTGTGCCTGAATTTTGGGGAGGGGAAGGACACATTGTAAACAATGTAAAGACAACCCTCAGCTCTGACATGACTCTTCCTCAGCAGTGAAGCAAGCCAGTCCAAGGGGAGAAAGCAACTTAAAGCTGGTGAGATATGAAGAAAGACTATTCACAGCCCCAGGGCTACAGTTAGAAGCAAGTTGACAGCCACTGAGCATCAAATACCAAAACAGGCAGGAATCCCTGAACAAGCCAGGATGATTGTAAAGCTACATGAAACCTCATTACAACTAGAATCTTCCTGGAAACACAACCACAGTGTCCTACAATCAATCAGTAGGACAACCAGTAAACCGAGTACTAGAAAGAAAAGGGACAGTATGAAAGAAAATATACACTATTTAAAGTGAAATGTAACAATGAGCTAAAGACCAGAGACATCTTTAATAAACACATCATATAGCATGAGAAAGGAATGGACAGAACTGGATTTAAAAACAAATTAGGGCCTCTTAAAATAGAAGTTATACTGATAATTTTAAGGCTTCACTTCAGGTGTACTGGAGATTGTACACAGAATAGAGAATTGATGGGCCTGGTATTATATTAGCACGGCCTACAGACATGACCACAGGAAAAGTAAGTATTAGGCCATGCCCAGGGGCTGGAGGACACAGTACAGAGATCACCATTACATCTAGAAGGAGGTTCTGCAGAAATGGAGAGAAGGATGCATCAGTGGCTGAATCTTTTCCAAATAGGAAGGAAAACCTAAGTCTTATTTAAGGTACACAGAAAGTCCTATTTGAGATCAATCATAAGGAATCCATCCTGAACACATTCTACTAAGACTCTAGGTTATTTCCTCCTCCCTCGCCCCCCCCCAAAAGAAATGTAATATCAATGAGAGAAAAAAGAATTATCTATAACATCATAATTAAACTGAAAATAATACTCTTGCTTAGCCAAGTAAATTCCAGTCAGTAATAGAGGACTATCTCCAAGTAAGAAATAGAAAGACAAGAAGTCTACAATTTTATCATCAACCAAATCATTAGTCTAAAATAAAGTGAAATTAAAGCTATTTTCAGGCAGACATATACTACTCACAGTGTAAACTGCATTAATACTCAAATATGCTTCTTGCATATTCTCACCCAACAAACTAATTAAGTCTTTTATGGAAATGGATTCTGGATAGAGCAAAGTGCAATTTTAAAATGACTTAATCTATTGTAGAGAAGGAAATAATTTCTATTTCCCTCTCACTGTCTTCTTCCTTAACTGGGGCCACTTATTCAACATGTGGGTCTCCTGCACGTGGACAATTCCCTCACTGATGAGTAACAGATGGGTTTGCATAGCGTTTGGGGGAAAGGAGCAATTTTTAAAGAAGTGACAAGACAAGAGGAAATGTGTCTCTTGGCTGGCAGGTTGTGGGAAGGTAAGGACTAGTAAGTGGAGTTTTTTATGTACCTTTTCTGGCTCCATCTTGGGGCTGATAGAGTTGTCTCCAGTTGACTCACTTTTGTTCTTTCTGGTAGAAAGGGGAATGGGAACACCTTTGTAAATTTATTCCTTGCTTTTAGGCAAATAGGAAGAAAACAAAGAGCTTCCTCCTTTTTATCTGCCTTTCCTCCACCTCTTCTTCCTTCTTCACCCTTCTCATCCTTCCCTTCTTTTTCTTCCTCTTTGTCCTCCTCCTCTTTTCTTTTTTCCTCCCCATCCTCCTCCTCTTTGCCCTCTTCCTCCTCCTCTTTTTCCTATAAATATAAATAAGCATTGAATCCCAGCAACATAAGAATGATTCATTATAAGGGTGGTAAGCAAGATGGAACTGAAATATTAGGCCATAAACATGAAATACTGGAGGGGTAAACCATTGTTTCCCCTTCTTGTGCTGTTTGAAAGGAGAATAAAGATATATTTCATCTGCATTTGTAGTTACCTTCATAATTCTACAGCAATAACAGGAGAAGTATATATGGCTTCCAGATAGTGGAGAGATGAAAAAGGAAATGGAGAGGAAAATGAGGGCTGAGAGAGTGAAAAGAGTAACCGACAAAGGGAAGGCGCAGTGACTTGAATAGAGAGTGAAGGAAGGTGATATCCATTCCTGTGTCCATATCTGTGATCATCGCAGATAGAGAGGGAACAAACGCAGCTGTGAAAAAGAGCACGTCATGACTTGGATGGATAGGCACGGCATTCCATGTGTGATCCTCCCAAGAGAGGCACAGTGACACAAAACCAGAAGCAATGATGGCAAATGAAACACCATCTGATTTCACTCCCTTACACACACCTCTGAATCTATAGCAGGCATCTTGTTTTGTTTTGTTTTTTTCCTGAAAACGAAAACAAATCATCCTCATCCAATACAGGAAAAAGAAAAAAAAAAGCAACAGAAACATGATTTTGTGAGTTGGAAGGGATAATAATATAGGAACAGGATGCAGGTTTGTATCAGAGGTAGAGCACTTGCCAAGAGGTTAAGGCCCTGTTTCCATCCCCAGTACCACAATTAGCAAAATGGGGGGGGGGGGGGGAGAAGGAGGAGAATGGGAGAGAAAGTCCCAGAAGACTGACCCCCATCAAGTAATAGGCTATGCGCACACCAGGAGATGTAGACAGTGCTCTAGAATTGATGGTTTGGGAACCTCTAGACTGTGTGTCTTTGTGGGGAGGGTGGAATAGGATGTTGACGAATATGGTTGAAAGCTTTTCAAGTGCTGTGTGGATCACTGCCTCTACACCTCCAAGAGACATTCATTCCCTGTACCTCCATCCGCTGAAGTCTGGAGCTTTTATTCTGTAGGACAGATAAAAAGAAACCTTCTTAGATGGAGAAGTCGGCACAGAGCAGTGTAAGGCCACCCAGTCCTTACACTGTCCTGAGACTTCTCTGTCCTCACCCCACAATCAGGTTGGTCCCTAGGCTTTTATTTTCTAGGGAAGAAATTGGAAAAGTCTTCTCTGGGCAATCTAAGCAGCCCCTAAAGTCCTGAGAACAGCAGGGAAGAGTACGGCTCAGCCACATCTTCCTGTAGACAAGCACCCAGTCATAGCTCTCACGCTCTGAGCTTCTACATCTTCATCCTCAAGTATAGGCAAGCACGAATGATCCCTGGAGGGGAGGTGTTAATTGAATCCCTCAGGCAGGAGGGGAAATGCAATTTGTAAGAATCAAAGATCGTGTGGAGGAGGAAAAGATTTTAGGTAGCTATCATTTATGTTTTTAAGTGGTAGAGAGGATAGATTTCCATGATTCAAAAACAGGATGCCAGTACAGAATGTTTGTAGGGAGGAAGCATTCAGAGATGAAAGCAGGCTCACAGAAATGAAACCGTGCTACAGCAAATGTGAAACTCTCAGGAGAAACTTTGAAAGATAAGTAGGAAATTATTCAGATAAAGAAAGGGCAATTAGAAAAAGCACGGTAATTAGAGCACCAGCCCAAGAAGTCTTAGTCCTGAAAAACAGGAGTTTTTTTAGAAAAGGAGAGGGAGAAATTATAATAAGATGTAATAAGCCATAAAAGCATTTTCCAGATTGGAACGACATGAATTGTTTTTTAGTACAGTCAGGGAAAAGAATATTAACCCTATGCTGAAACATGTCCTCATGAATACTGGCCACGGAAGATTCTACAACCTTTGAGAACAAATGGTGAGTGCCTCCAGGACTCACTGAAAGCAACAAAGGACACTTGAAATGATTATACAGGGCCCTCAAAATTCCAAAGGGATAATGCTCAGTGTGGAGTTTAATATCATGTCCAAGCAGAGCCAAGGTAGAGAAGAAAGTAGGAGGGCTGAGGGAACAGCACCTGCCTAGCAAGCACAAGGCCCTAGTAACACCAAAAGTAAATAAATAAATAAGAGATATGCTGGTTAGGACCAGAAAAATCTGATAAAAAGTCACCACTATATAAAGGGTCAAAGAGCAGGGTAATCCTAGTTACTCAAGAGGCTGAGATCTGAGGGTCGGAAGGCCAGCCGAGGCAGGAAAGTTTGTGAGACTCCTCGAAGAACTCTTTTAGTTGACTTAGAGCTGTGGCCCAAATGCTAGAGCGCTAGCCTTGAGCATAAAGCTCATGGGCAGTGCCTAGGTCCTGATTTCAAGCCCTGAAACCAGCATGTGCATGTGCACACATACACACACAGTGAAAAGAGAAAAACACAACCTAGAGTTGGTATTTTCAAAAGAGTCGAGCAAGAATTAGGATCTACTCCACATTATGTATTTATGAGCAAGTACAGTATATGGAGAATCCCAACAGACAAACTCAGGTAGATCCCAGATAGGAAGTAGCCAAGGATTATGAAGGATACATCCTGAAAGAAATTTCTAGAATGCCCAAACATGTGAAGAGATAACCAGTGTCAGTAGTAGACAGGAAATGCACATGAAAACTAAAATGACAAGTAGGAAGTGGTGCTGTAGCTCAAGTGGTAGAGTGCTAGCCTTGAGCTGAAAAGCTGGGAGACAGTGCCCAGGCCCAGAGTTTAAACCCCACGACCAAAAAAAAAAAAAAAAGAATTGCTAAAATGACAAGTAGTTTATGTTTCTCCATTTGGCAGAAATTAAGATGTTTAACTGCATCAAGGGTTGGCAAGGTTAAGAAGTAGTAGAAACTCACTTGCGCTGGGGAAATGTTCACTTGTGCAAAATGAAACTGCACATGTATCCATACTTAGCTAAGAATGCCATAGCTGAAACCACTTCATAAATGCAAGTAGATATTTTCACAGAGAGGAATATGGTAGAGCAAAGTGATTAACTCTGTGGCCTCCAAACAGTGGTGTATTTGAAAACCAAGTAGTATGATGATTTGTTGAGTATAAAAGCACTGCTGGCAACATTTTAGCTAGCAAAGCAGCAGTACTGTAGAGTATATGTGGACACAGTAAGTTACCTCTGCACATAGTGACTTTCAAAAATATTTTATATTAGTTTCTATTGATATGGTATGCTGTACAAACATGGGCAGTCATTTGGGGAGAAATTCATTCTGAAATAGTCTGTCTTCTCATGGGATAACAAACTTTTCCTTTCCTTTCTTTTCCTTCCCCCTCCCCCTCCCTCTCTCCCTCCTCCTCCTCCGCCTCCTCCTCCTTCTTCTTTTTCTTCTCTGTGTGTGTGTGTGTGTGTGTGTGAATTCTGAGGGTTTAGCCTCGGAGTATCAAGTTTGCTAGATCAGTGCTCTACTTCTTGAGTTGCCTTCCAGCCCTTTTTGTTGGGAGGTTGTTTTTGAGACAGGGTGTTGCTTTTTGGCCTAGACTGTAATCCCCTATTTATGCTTCCTGAGATCCAGAATGGTGAATACATATTATTGTACCTAGCTTTTTCCATTGAAATGGGGTCTCACAAAGGTGTTCTTGTTTTGTTTCGGTTTGGTTTTGGTTGTTGTTTGGGGAGAATTTTATTGTTTTTGTTTTCCTTTTCTTTCCTTTCCTTTCCTTTTCTTTTCTTTCTTTTTGTAGTCCCCTGGGCTAGCCTGATATTCAGTGTCCTAGGTAGCTGGGATGACAGGCAAATGCCACTGAGCCCAGCTGTTGGTTGAGATGACATCTTGAGAACATTTTATCCGGCCTGGCCTTTATCCTCCATCTTCCCAATCTCTACCTACTAAGTAGCTTAGTAGTATAGGCATGTGCTACCATGACCAGCTGTCTCATGGAATAATTTACTCATTCATGTCTTCTGCCTGTTTACTCATTTCAGATCAAATTGTGGAGTGATTTTTCCATTGAATAAGTATCTATTCAGTGCTAATTTTTCATGGCTTGGGGGTAAGGGTTTTCTTTCTGTCAGGACCTGTGGAAGCTGAGTTTTATGTGAGTGGTTGAAGATGTAGGTGGGTTGGTCTCAGCTGGAGTCAGTATGGTTCCCAAGGGACACAGGGAAACACCCGACGCTTCCTGTCCATGGAATTGGCATGCATGAGTCTGTGTCCTCCTCTTCCCTTATGTTTCCTCACATGTTACATGGTGAGTACTTCCATTTGGGAAAAGAAATGATCATGAAGAAATGAAGAGAGTTGGAACAGCTCAATCACTGGCAGCCACAAGAACCAGCTACTTCTTACCACTGACTTGGGAAGGTTTATGGGGCAAGGAGGTGATGGAGCGCAGCTAGCAACATGTTATCGATGTGTTTTCCCCCCTTGGTTGCAGGAAGATGCTGAAACTCTGCGGAGAGACAGAGGACAAGCTGGCTCAGGAGCTGATACATTTCGAGTTGCAAGTGGAGAGAGATGTGATTGAGCCCCTGTTTCTGCTGGCTGAGGTGAGCAGCAGTAGGGGGCCGGGCCTGGATGATGAGGATGTGTGGAAGCAGAGCTGCTGCACTGACCTACCTCCAGCCTTCGATGGTCTCCATCACTTCTATGGCCCACTCCCTGGCATAGCTTTTCAGTAAGAAACACTATGACTCAACCCACGTCAAGATTTCCAAATATGGCAGGCAGTCCCACCAGCTGTTTGCCGCCTCCTCCTGTTCTAGCCTCTTCTCTTTGCATTCTGCTAAATAGATATAAGGCTGCCATATCAACTCCATCTCCACCCCATACCTAGACTGCCATCACCTCTGTCTCCCCCACCCACCTCAGGTCTTCATTAAAATGGATGGCAGTCCCCTCACATGTAGCCTTAGTGACCTGATTCTAGAGCCTATGTACAATTCTCTTGTGCTTGGTAGTCTTCCCTCTCCTGCTTTGGCTTTTTTTCTTTTGAGACAAAGTCTCACCATATAATCCTGGCTAGTCTTGATCTCTCGTTCCTTCTGTCTCAGCCTCTTGGTTTTGTTGTTGTTTGTTTGTTTTTGTGCCAGTGCTGTGGCTTAAACTCAGGGCCTGGTTAGCTTTTTCCCTCAAGGCTGGCACTCTACCACTTCAGGTATATACTCCCACTTTTGTCTTTTATGGTTAATTGGAGGTAAGAGTCTCATGGACTTTACAACCTGATCCTCAGATCTCAGCCTCTTGAGTAGCTAGGATTGCAGGCATGAGCCACTGGTGCCCAGCATAAAGTATTTTGTTAAAAAGGTAGGTATCTTTTTTCTTCTTCTTAACAAAAACCACTTACCATAGCATTATTCATTATAGTTAAACACTGAAAACAACCTACATTCTTCAGTATGATAAGGGATAGAAAAATATTAAGATATATGCATACAAAACAATACCATAGGGGAGGAGGGAAAATGCTAGAGGGGTTATTGTGATCAAGAGGCATTTTCACATAAATATTGTTAAATTGATACCCCTTTGTACAACTAACTGATGTCTAATTAATAAAAGGAATAGTATGCAGCTGAGGCAATGAATGTGACCTGTCAATGTCTGCTGATGTCAAGACAAAGAAGCCTATCACAGTAGGATATGTACTTGTTATGTGAGTTCTTTGACATACAGTTTTTAAAAAAGCAAGCCTATCTTTGGCAGTAGAGATCCTTTAAGAAGAAGATACGTAACAAAGATATGACCACATGGGAGTTTAGAAACTCAGACTTACTTATTTGTAACTTTGCTTATATATTTGTTTCATTTATCCCTCTACTTCATGTACTTTTAAAATAGCATCAATTAGTTACACACAGGGGTTTCGTTTGAACTTGGTTATTTAAGTATAAAAGCATCTTGATTAGAAACAGCCCCTCTGAAACAGCTAGCTATCTCAATGTCTGTGTGACACTTTTGCTAGTTTCCATCCAGAAAAACCATGGCAAGGGGGACAGGAAGTGGTTAGTGGGCTTTATTTGCTTCCAACCTTAGACCTTGTCTCACTACCTTCATTGGTTATGGAAATCTAACCAGTCCTCTCAGCGCTCCCTGCAATCAATGGTGGACATTTCTAAGTCTGCATTCTTTGGCAACCCCTAGCCTTACTTAGCTGTCAAGCACATTTTTCATTACATTTCATTTTTGCTCATTGAAATTTGGAGTTACATAGGTACTGGTGACTAGAGGCCACTATAATTGGATGATACCGCCCTAGGTCCTGATTGGTTACTTCTCTAGACTTTTTCCAATTCCTCTCCTTCCCCTATAGTTGTTGTTGTTGGGCGTGGGGCTTGAACTCAGGGCCTGAGTGATGTCTTTGATATTTTTTTGCTCAAAGCCACCACTCTACCACTTTGAGCCACTTGCAGTTTTCTGGTGGTTAATTGGAGATGAATTTCATGGACTTACTTCCCAGGGCTGGCTTGGAATAACAATCCTCAGATCTCAGCCTCCTGAGTAGCTAGGTTTACAGGCATGAACCACCAGTGCCTGGCCCCTGATAGTTTTTCTAAGACAGAAGAACAGCTAAATCATTGCTTGCATACCTAAAGACAATCAAAGACCAAGTCCTGCATTGACATGTACCAACTCTAGTCCTCTCAGCCTCCATCCTGGGTCAGACCCTCCCCTAACCAAGAACATTCATGAGACACTCTGTTCTCCTACAGGCCATGTTATAGCAAAAGCCCCAGACAAACAGCAGCTAGGCTGACTTAGAAGCAAAACTGGGATTCTCTTGGTAAGACTCACAATTACCATGGAATCCCCCAGTCCTGCCTCACGTAACTTTGCAGACTCTGGCTGCCCATGGACACCTACACGGCTCTCTCCTTTGGAAGTCCTGGCACTCAGTGTCTTATGCAGCCTTGCTCAAGACAGTGAATGAACGGAAAGCCCTTCACAGAACATTGGGTTTCCCTCATGTTTTCCCCTTATATAAAAACCACAGCCTGACATGATTCTCATTTAATTTATGGCCAATTTTCCTTTTTTAATTCTCACATCCTGCCCTACTTTTTTTTTTTTTTACTGGGCCTGAAACCAAAATCCTGCACTAGAGTGCTCAGGGAAGTCATTTTTAGAAAGGAAACTATAAAAAGAGCATCTCCATATAACCAATATGGAAGGACTCGTTGCTCAGAAAAGCCATGGTGTTGGTGTTTCTTCATTGTTTACTTTGGGAACATCTTACTTGATTTCTGTAACTATAAGACATACATCCGACTGGCATGCCTCAAAACTTCTCAGGTCTCTTCCATCTTTCACTGCTCGTTTTGTGGTAGGTCTGCATGTCAGAACTCGCTGCCTGGCTCCCTTTATTTCTCCCCAAGTCTTGGTCTTGTGGAAGTAAAGGAGGTAAGATCAAGCCCCTGTTTTTCTGGCTGAAGTGAGAGTCAGAGCGTGGCCAGACCTAGGGCAGTAACAGGGAGTCACAGGACCTCAGAGATTGTCTTAAGTCAGTGGGGGACTTGGTGGGCACCCAGAGAAGAAAGCAGAGAATTACTCAGGAAGAGGAATTAGGAGGCTGATAAGAGGGTAGAAAGTCTCATCTATGCTGGATGAATGGAGTCTGGAGATGCACTGGACAGTATGGTGTGACTACTGTGTTGCTTACTTGAATCTGTCAAGATGGATCTGAAGTGTTTTTACTATACACACACAAACACACACATGTACAAGTATTCAATACAGATACAGACACACAAAGAATTGGTTCCTTGAAATTTGCTAAGAAGATGGATCTGAAGTGCTTTTGCTATTGCTACGTGCACACACAAGTATATACATACAAGTACACACAAGGAATTGCTTACTTGAAAGATATTAAGAAGACAGATCTCAAGTGTTTTTAATACGTACAGGTGTGTATTAGTGCATGCACATGTACACACAAAGAAAGGAAATAACTGTAAGATGTGATGATTGCCATAGATATATAGCAAAATAGCAAATTGCATCCTTAAAACATATAACCCTATGGCTGGGGGGTGTGGCTCAAGTAATAAAGTACCTGCCAAGCATGTGTGTGTGTGTGGGGGGGGCCTTATTGAGTTCAAACCCCAGTACCACAATTATATGTGAGTATGCACAGATATAATGCTTGTAACTCCTATTTATGAACAACTGTACTTCAATAAAATGGAGAAGGAAGAAGAGGGTTTGGTTTGAAAATAGGGATTGGGTTCTAGCAAACTATGGGGTTGCTGTTAGTAGTTCTTAATTGTGCAGAAGCCTAATCCTTTAAAATACTGACCTTCAGCTTCTATCTGATCCTGTCTCTCATCCATGACTGCAGGTGGAAATTCCGAACATTCAAAAGCAGAGAAAGCATTTAGCAAAGCTGGTCTTGGACATGGACTCTTCCCGAACCAGGTAGGATTTCTTTACGTTCTTTCCTGCTTCTTTGAAGGGTTTTATTTGGGGTCAGAGACAGGGGTGGGTTTGTGTGCAGTGAATGTGTTCTCTAACACTAAGTTCTTTGTTTCCTTAGAACAGAGAAACAAAACCTCCATGTGTTAGGGCAGAGAGAGGTGGAAGTAGAGAGCAGAATGAATGTGTGGAGTCTCTTTTTTTTTTTCCTTCTCTTTCTTGGAGTTTGAACTTGGCTTTGGACTTGCAGTGCAGGTGTCCTCTGCTATCTGAGTTCAGGCTTCAGATCACCTGTGAAGTCTTGATTCGCTGTGAGTTATTACAGCACCTTTACACCACATAGACTTGCATCTGGTTCACAAGGGTTCAGGTACCACATTGTACAAAGTCCTAAAACACTGACCAAGCAGTGCTGAGGGCCCCATTGTTAGGATGAGATAGGCACCAGGCTTCCAGGTTTGTGGAGCCCAATACTTCTGTAAGAACTAGGGTCTTTGCTCTGAAGTCTTTTCCTTGCTTTGGCCAGGAAAGCCTGTTTTTCCAGCACAGAGCTTCTGGCAAGACCATGTGCCAGAACTGAAGCGTGTCATTACTACCTCCAGCTATGCCACTACTTTTGATTAGTCCTCTGATGAGAGTCTTCTCACCAGGCCAGTGTTGTGTTTAATGAGGACACCAAGGGATATGCGGTTTCTGAAAGCCCAGAAAGATGTCTGTCGCTGGAGATTTCACTTGTGATTTATAATACTTCAGCCTCTCATCTCCTTTATTTTGGAATCTGGGAAGGAAATCTCTATCTCTCCTATCCAAATTTCAGCTTTTATAAACTTTCCCAGCCTTGGATCCTTGACAATCTTTGTTGTTTATAGATTTTTTATTAAGCCTTTTAGGATGATCCTACTCCATCTGCTTGCTAGTCCATCTTCATCATCTCATAGCCCACTTTGTGGTTAAGAGCTGTGAGTTGGGAGAGAGTGGATGGTTTTGGGGGGAATTATTGGCAATACAGGCCTCTCAGCCACTCAAGTTATTTTCTTGCAGGTGTCTGCTTTAGCAACTAGTAGAAGGTCTAATCTTAGCCTCTAAGCTATGGATTCTTCAGTCACTTAAGTTTAGGTTACAGGATGAAGCAGGACTTCTTAGCAGCAAAGAGCGACTTTTTAGCAAGCATGTCCTCTTCCTTCCTATTGTGCTCCCAGATTGGCACTTTTTGCTTCTACTTCTAGCCAGTGACTGGATCTTCGACTTCTCCAACTCCGGTGAATATCCTCAAATCCATCTAAGCTAGTGAGACTTTATATCAAATGTGCACATTTGTCACTAGTCAAGTAAACCTAGCTTGTTTGCTTCAAAAGCCAATGATTTAGGCCTGTCTCCTCCTCGGAGAAAACAGATGCTTAGAAGATGAGTGAAAGATTGTATAGGAAAGGGATGGGAGTAACCTCAAGGAAGCATTGTAGTGAGTTAAAGCTTGTATTTTGAAGCGAATATTAACAATATGGAAATGTCTTTCATGCCATTGGTTTAGCTTGGCAGTGGTTAAAGAAAAACACTCCCTTTTTCCCCCAGTGACCTCACTTTTTTTCTGGAAATGTATTTTAAGATTAACCCTTCTGAGTCTAGGACACATTCGGCCTCTGCTGGACAGCTAACTCTTGAATCTTCTATACTGGCTGGCATTTCCGGTAAATTCACTTCTGGAACTCCACCACTGAGATTACTTCTGGAGATAAGATATTTAAGGTAGTCCAGGGCTGGAGCTCTGTTCGATATAATTGATACACTAACAGAAAAGGCTACAAAAGGACTTGGTGCCAACTGCAAGTTAGGAAGAGGGGTCTTCTTTTTGGAACTTTGATATTGGAAGTCCAGCCTCCAGAACTGCAAGAAAATAAACTTGGGTCATCAAAGCCCACCAGGTCTGTGGCCCTTTGCTGCAGAAGCCTGAGCAGAGTAATATATCGATTTCCTTTGGAAGAAAATGAGCTAGTGTAAGGAAGAGAGAAGGGCTCAGGGAGGAATCTCAGGCAGCACGTGGAATTTAAGAAGCAGATCACCAGAAGTAGGATTCTGGAGTCATGACAGTCTTTAATACCTGGGAGCAGAGTCTTTTCTCATCTCCCCCCCACCCCTGCAGTGCTCCACATGCAGGTAGGTACCTTTTCCTTGGATCCCTTTGCTTCCTGGTCATTGGATATCCCTTGGGCTCAGGGCTGGCCCTCATGAACCCTCTTCTTTTTGTTCTAGTTTCACCAGTGCAAAGGAAGGACTCTCTTTGTCAGAATACTGTACATAGAAATCGACTTCCTTGACCTGTCAGTTGGCCAGGAAAGGAAAGACAGGGAAGAGCTTGCTGTCCAAGAGGGGCACTCACTGCCAGGGTCCTGCAAAGCATGGCAGATGCTTTCTGGACCACATAGGAGAGCTGGAGTGAAAAGTGGAGGATGTCGATGTCAGGGGCAGGGAGGTGTAAAACAGGTGAAACGTCCCACTGAGGGTACTTTGCTGTTGACCTTCCAGAAATTCTCCTGGACATTCATGGTGTCGTGGACTGATCTCAGGTTTGCCTTCTTTACCCATTTCCTGAGATCCCAACCCCCATTTTGCATCTTCTTCTCTCTTCTGGCCTTCGGGGTAGCTTGTGCCCTGTCTTCATCTTCCCATTGTCCCGCGCCTCTGTCTCCAGAGAATTACAGTGGTACATCCACTAATATGGTGGGAAGACACTAACTCTCTGCCCTTCAGATTTTAAAGCTTGGACATTGTCCAGAACCTTTGTGGAATAACAGTCAACCCTTGAGTTTATTTTAGAGCAGATGGTCTGAGAAGACCAGCATACCTTGACATTCATGGTTCAGTTCACTTTTCTTGATAGGTACTGTTGGGCTGATTCTTTTCCAAAGTCTCCTTAGTATTTTGCTATTCAAAATGACTATGTCATTAGTTACAGAGCTTACTGCAAGTAAGATTCCATTAGAGAGATGAGACTGTATGTCTTTTAAAGAACTGGGATATTGACTAAAAGATACAACTTAGAAAAAAAAACTTGAAGGGAAAATCAGTTAACTTGGGGAAATGTTGTTTTAATTTACATATATTAACCCTAATTGAGATTTTTGGGGGTAAGTTGTGGGGCTTGAACTCAGGACCTAGCTTCTTTGTGCTCCCTGAGCCCCTTTGTGCTCAAGGCTAACACTCTACCACTTGAGCCAGAGTATCATTTCCAGTCTTTGAGTGGTTAATTGGAGATAAGAGTCTCACAGGGACTTTTCTGACTGGGCTGGCTTCCAACCTCAGTCCTCAGATCTCAGCCCCCTTGAGTAGCTTGGATTACTGGTGTGAGCTACTAGCGCCCAGCTCTATAATTGAGATTTTTTTTTCTTGAAAATCTAACCCAGATTTGCAAAAATATTAAAACGAACTTATGTCTTTATATGTGTGTGGTATATGTTTGTTTATATGTGTTCACATTTGTGCATGTGTAGTTATATGTATGTGTTGGTGTGTGTGGGGAGGGGATATATTATAACCACAAAAAATGGTTTTGTTATTTCTTCAGACAATGATTATAACCTGATCCTGCAATCACTGTGGAGGGGTATTTGTGGGGTTTTTTTTATTATGTTTATATAGTTATGCAAAAGGATATTTGTTGTCTTAGCTGTGGCATCTCAGATTTTACTTACCATAATCTAATACATTATTTAAAACAGTTAAGCCTGGGGGGGTATGAATCAACAATATCATTTGTGTATCATAAACCTCTATCTAAAAACAAAGAATCTCTCAGGGATTCTCACCAATCCTTTGCTGCCAACTTATTTCAACTTCAGTCTTGAAATCACATTGAGTAGAATATCTTCTTTCTAATTTGCCCTAAATTCTTATCTTGGAATCAGAAATCTTTTCCAGGACACGTGTCTCTCTGGACCATCAAACCGACTGGACATCCCAAAGCCTTTTATGATGAATTTTCCCAGGGTTACACTTTTTTTTAGGGAACAGAGAGTCCTTTTCTTTGCTATTTTTTTTCTATTCACAAAGACACCTTTAGTTTCTCTTTACCTTATCTTATATAATCAATTCCTGTACTCTCTTTATTTCTCTATGAGTAACAGAAGAAAAAAGTGGAATAGAGAAAACCTCTAGGGATTATACTCTTGAACTTTAAGATGGGGAGGGGCAGGGGGCAGGAGCATCCCATTTTTTACCCCTACCTTAGAGGCCTCAAACTGTTGGCCTGAATGCCATATAGAACCACCACAGCTACTTGCTTGGTCAGTACTCTATTAGCCTGTATGATGTTTAGAAAAATTACCTAATCCCTTCCTGCTTTACATGAGAGGAGTTCACATAAAGTTTCTAAATTCTCTTATCAATGGAAACATTTGACAACCAATGACCTGGAGTTATCTTAGACAGGCCAGCACTCCCCTCAATGGGACACACACCTTAGATTCCCCAATCCTTTCCTCTCCCTTCAGACTTGCCAAGCCTGAAGCCAGGTTTATATGTTGCTAGTCATCTTGAGTACCCTGTTGTTTTTCTTATGGTCTAGAAGTATCTCTACATCTCATGTCTCTAGTACAAGAAGAAGATAAAATATCCAGGAGACTAAGGGTTTTGTTTGGTCTTGTTTTTGTTTTGTGCCAGTACCGGGGCCTGAACTCAGGGCCTCTTCTTACTCAGTTTCCTCTCTCTCTCTCTCTCTCTTTCTCTCTCTCTCTCTTTCTCTCTCTCTCTCTGTCTCTCTCTCTCTCTCTCCTTTACTTTTTTAATTTTTTTAAATTGTTATTATAAAGGTGATGAACAGAGGAGTTACCATTTCATAAGTCAGGTAATGAGTACACTTCTTTTTGAATAATGCCAGCCCTTCCTTCACTTTCTCCCAGTTTTTCCCTCTTGTCTACAAGTTGTTAATTTTCAGTGTAGTGTCTGTGTTCAGCTTTTTTGCACTTTTACCCCTTGAGTCAGTTCTGGAATTCTGGATTTCTACTAGTTAACTAGAGCTGAGAAACTCTTGAATTTATCTGTCCAGGCTGACTCTGGACTTTGAGCCTTATACCTCATCCTCCTGAGTAGCTAGGGTTTTAGGTGTGAGCCACTGACATCTGGCTCAGGAGAGTCATTCTTAAAATAACAGCTTGTTTGGCCTCTTTCTCCTACCTGCTGATACCTATGAACCATTGAGTTCACAGACCCATAAGAAGAGAAACGCATTGTTGGGCCTAGTGTCCTTGGAACTGCCTTTCAGGGAGGGCTTCCATCAGCTCCCCTATAATGACTAGCAACCAATAAGGTCCCTCATCTGAAGAGGCTCCCTCAGAAAGCCAGGATTCTTCCAGATAGCATTCTCATGCCTGTCATCCCAGCTGCTTAGGAGGTAGGGATTAGGAAGACTGCAGTTCAAGACCAGCCCAGACAAAATTATTGGAAAATCCCCATCTCAACCAGTAAAATCTTGGCATGGTGGCATGCCCTTTTCATTTCAGCTGAACAGGAAACAAATAGGATTGTGGCCCATGCCAGCCAAAGGATAAATACAAGACCATATTCAAAAAGATAATGACAGCAAAAAGGGCTTAGGTAAGGTATGGCTCATGTGGTAGAGTGCCAGCCTAACAAGTATGAGGCCTTGAATTCAAATATTCATACCAGCGAGGAAAAAGACAGAGAGATGGGAAGGGCAGTATTCCTTCCTCACAAAGATAATATTTTTCATGAAAATATAAATATTACTGTACAGTTTTCTCCCTATCTGTGAAGATTTTTACTTTACAAGTTGTTTTTATTCTTACTGGTGTATGTTCTCAATTAGCATCTATCACTATCTTCAGTCAAATAGTAGAATTCCCACATGTATACCCACCGGGAAAGTTAATGAATGACACAGGCTATACTGCGAGATAGTGATAGTGATTTTGAAATGTATATAATACATTACTATTAACTACTGTTAGTATGTAAAACATTATGTATTTCATTAGTTATTTAATCATGCTACATGGTACCAAATAAATACATAATTTTTGTGTGTCTGCCAGTACTGGGACTTGAACTCAGGACTTGAGTGCTATCCCTTAGATTTTTCACTCAAGGCTGATACTTTACCACTTGAGACACAGCTCCATTTGCTGATTAATTAGAATTAAGAGTCTTTTGGGTTTTCCTGTCCGGGCTGGCTTTGAACCATGATCCTCGGATCTCAACTTCCTGAGTAGCTAGGATTACAGCCGTGAGCCACTCACTAGTCCGGGGCTTTGTAAATGTACCTAATTGTAATTTGTCACTGAAAAATAACATGCACTTGTTAAAAAGACATTCGTAGTAATTGTCATTTGGCCTGCTGTTCAGAAGACCACAGAGGTGGCAATGGCAACCTGGGAGACGTTCTTTCTTTGTATAGGACTACCCGATCCCCAGTCTCAGCCTGTAGTTGCGATGTGGAGGTAGGGCCCACTTTTCTCCTAGGTTAGCACATGATAACATTTTCATCATCTCTCCTTCTCAGCAGGAGTGTGCAGTCCCCAGGGGTAATATCTGCAATTGGGTATACTCTCAGTTTCGGATAGCCCCAGGGTTCTGCCTGTCTCATGCCTCTCCTCTTTTTTTTTTTCTCCTGTTTTCCATCAGGTGGCAGCAGACTTCCAAGTCCACAGGGTTGTCCGGCAGCCTGCAGCCTGCGGGTGCCAAGGCTGATGCCCTCAGGGAAGAGATGGAGGAGGCGGCCAACAGAGTGGAGATTTGCAGGGTACCTGCCCTTCTTCACGGCTCTCTTCTGGGACACAATGGGGAGCCCTCTTGTTTGGTTCTTCTCAGGTGTCTAGTTAAAGTGCAGGTCTTCAAACTTGCCTGATTATTTCATGTCCAGATACCAGGACATGAGTGGAGGCTTTGATGTTGACCTCTTCAGACAGTCAGCCTTGGGTTATTCCATGTGGATACTGCACAACAGGCAAAGAGAAAATGGCCTTTGTTTCTGTGAGAAACACTTCTGGCCAACAATTGAGAATTGAAACCACGGATGAGCCTTGACTGACTGTTATAAATTGCTTATTTTCATTACCTTCTTAATACTTTCTATGTCTCCTTGTGTGCCTCCAGGAAGACTGGTCTATGAAGTGAAATGCTAGCCATGGGGATAGTCAGAGAGCAAACAAACTTTCCACTTCTAAGAGAGAGCTCATCATGTTGAACCCATTCACATGCTCACCACCCATTTTCTTAACACATATTTGTAAGATTTAGTTAGCAACACACCATTCATCATACTCAATGGACATGTACATCTGCTAACATGTACATATGTTAGTTTAGGTTGGCAAGGAACTCCAAACTCTAGTTAGTCTCAAGGAACAAACATAACATTTTTCTCTGTTCTGATCTCCTGTTGTTGTTATCCTGTTGGTGTTATAGTTCTGTGGAGCCAAGCAAAGTAAGATCAATACTTCAGTTCCAGAATTCATTGTGATAAGGCAAATTTGTCCCTTGGACTCCCGGGTTGATGGCAAATCCCTCGCTGGAGTTTTAGACACCTTTTCCAGTAGACATAGAGTGTAGTGGTAGGAGGACACATTGAAATAGGTCAAAATAAGAGTGTCAGTACTGTATGCATTCTAGGGTAGCTACTTACCTTTACTGTTCTGCCTAAGACCTACATTCTGCCAAAGACTTTGAAGATTATAAAAAGATATATATTTACCATAGATATACATTTACCATAGTATTGGAAAAATACAATATGACAAAAGGCAAGAATTCTCTCCCTCCCAGCTCAGCAATCCATTTACAAATAAGGTATCTAGTTCCCACTCCCACCCACCAATATGTATTAATAACTCTGAGGTAGGTACCAGTGGCTTGCATTTACAATCCTAGCTACTCAGAAGGCTGAGATTGAAAAGATCATGGACTGAAGTCAGCTCTTGCAGAAAAGTGAGACATTCCATTTCTAATTAACTAGCAAAAAGCTGGGCTCAATTGGTAGAGCACAAGCTTTAAATAAACAAACCAGACAATCAAGAAGCTCTTAGCTCAAACCCCAGAACTGGGGAAAACAATAAAGAACCCCTAAAATTCTCTTTGACAATGTACTGTGTTACATGCCAAGCACCATGAAAATTATAAGGATAAGGAATATTATAAGTGTTACAACCTGTAGACTGCATACCTTCCTTCATAGTCATACAAACACATACATGTGGATAGTATTACCCTAGTTACTGTTGCAGTTTTAACAAATAAATATCAGCTGTGCTGTTTATAATTAGTCTAGCACCTAATTCTTAAAATTAACCACTCTTTTCAAGCTAGTATCCAAAGTCAAACTTACTGAAAGTATAACATTCCATGTTATATATGTACACATATATACATGTATGTATATATACATATTACACATATGTGGATAGACATTTGCTTATATGTACATATACAAACACCATGACTTATTTAGCTGTTTTCCTATTGAAGGATGTTAAGACTGATGAGTTCTTCATTGTTGTATTTTGCTTCGTTCTGTATCAAAATGGTACTGTAAACATACTTGTACCATTATATGCTGGTAAGTTGGTTATTTCCCTAATGCATAGATTTCCCAAGGTGATACATTTAAGTCAAAATCTATGCATATATATAATCTAGATAGATAGATAGATAGATAGATAGATAGATTTTTTTTTTAAGTAGGTGAAGGTAGTTTACTTCTAGGAAAAGAAAATAGTAATTCACATTTCCAACATCAGTATGAAAAGTGGCACATTTCCTCTCATCATTACCTATAAGATTTGTTACTCCTGTTTCCAGTTTCACTAGTCTGTGGCTCGGGAGGCACGGGGGGGGGGGGGGGTGCTCTGTTTGTGTTCTTGAGCTTCAATTTGCCTAAATATTAGTAGCAATGAATGTATTTTTATGAGTTTATTGGTTAGTTTCCACATAAGCTATAACCAGTTGGAGGAATTGCCTATTTTGTTAGCAGTTGAGCCAGGATTTTTATAATTTTTTAAAATTTTATTGTAAATGTGATGTACAGAGAGATTACAGTTACATAAATCAGGTAATGAGTATGTTTCCTTTTGAAGAATGTCATTCTCTCCCAGTTTTCCCCCTCCCAACTTGCCTCTACCCAGCCCCCCTCCCACAAGTTATATAGTTCATTTCCAACATTGTATCTATAATGGGTTTCACTGATGAATTGGTTTACCTTTTATCCCACCATTTCTGTGCTTCCCCTTCCCTTCCCCAAATCAGATAAATTTATTTCAGTTATTTTTAAGAATTTGTGTGTGTGTGTGTGTGTGTGTTCTCTACATACAAGGAACATGAAATACTTTCATGTCTGCTATACTGCAGGTACTTTTTCTAGCCAGCTCTGCTATTGGCTTTGCTTGTTGTCTTCTGATCTTAAAAACCTAGTTAGTTCTGTCTATTTCCTTTGCCTGGAAAAAGCTTCCACATGGGCCATGAGACATCTTCTACCCAAAAGATAAACCATTTCATACTTTCAATACTTGAATGTATTTTACATATTTCTCATGCATACCAGTTTCTTTTCATGTATGGTATGATTTTTGTGGCTTTAGGTAGATAGTTAAATCAGCACCTTTTCAGGAAGTGAAATTCTACCATGCAATCCCTCATATTTGCTTGTGAAATCATCTTCATCTGTTTGCCTCTTCCTAGTCTAATGGCTATGTAGCAAACGCAGTGTTCAGTGAGGCCACCTTCCTTCTTCCTTTGTAGTTATCTTGGCTGGTCCGTGACATCTGTTTTATTGTATGAAGTTTGTGACAATCATTTCCACTCCCAGGAGTCTTGTCTTTGTGCTGAGCTGCTCATGAGAGTTCTCACTGAAGGTTTTGTTCAACTTCTCTTCTTACTTTCTTTTTTAATTCTACTTCTTTGGCTGCCAGTTTCTCAGTTTCCACCTTGATCTTTCCTCTGAGCTTCTTGACTGGGGTTTCCATTATATTCTTATGTTTTTGTATTTTCTCAGGAGACAAGTCTTTAAGGTCCCCTACTTTGTGACACACCAGCAACATTAAGCCAGGTGTGAGCTGGCATCCTGAGCCAGGTGTGCAGAACTGATGCACTTGGAGAAAGCTGTGTTAGAATGTCATCACTGAGGCCCACACACACTGATGGTGTGTTTCTTGTGGATTTGGACATGTCGATGATGACATGACTGTATCATTCTAGTACCAAGGAGAGTAATCTCACTGTCCCCCAAATCCTCTGTGTTTGTTGTCCTCCTTTTCCCTCAGACACCTGGCAGTCATCCATCTTTCTTCTATCTCCATCATTTTACCATTTCTAGAATGTTCTACAGTTGGAATAATAGAGCCTTTTTAGATGGGGATCTTTGTTTCTTTTTGGTTGGTTGTGGGGCTTGAACTCTGGGCCTGGGCGCTGTCCCTCAGCTCTTCAGCTCAAGGCTAGCGCTCTACCACTTGAGCCACAGCACCACTTCCAGTTTTCTGGTGGTTAATTGGAGATAAGAGTCTCATGGGGACTTTCCTTCCCCGGGCTGGCTTTGAACTGCCCTCTTCAGACCTCAGCCTCCTGAATATCTAGGATTACAGGCGTGAGCCACCAGCACCTGGCTCAGATTGGGGTCTTATACATAGTAATATGCACTTAAGTTTCCTCCAAGTCTTTACATAATTTAGAAGCTCGTTTCTTTTTAATGGTGAATGAGATTGTTATTTGTTTCTCCGTTTCTGTACTGAAGGGCATCTTGGCTGCTGTCAAGTTTTGGCTGTTAGGAACACAGGCACAGTGGACACCTATAGGTGGGTTTTTGTGTGGGCATGAGTTTTCAGTTCATTAGGCAAATGCTAAGGGGCACAATTGCTGAATGCTGCGGTGAGAATATGTTTAGTTTTGCAAAGACCTGCCAACTCTCTTCCAGAGTGGCAGTACTAATTTGCATGCCCACAGCAATGAGTGAGCGTTCCTGTTGCTACACATCTGTTCCAACATTTTGTAGTGTCAGTGTTTGGGATTTCCACTCCTTAGTAGACATGTAATAGACATGTAATGCTTTCTTTTATTTTAATTCCTATTTCCTGAGTGATGTAATGATATTTAATATCTTTTCATGTGCTTATTTGCCCTCTGTCTATATTGGTGAACTGTCTATTTAGGTATTTGCCAAATTTTAATTTAATTAAAATATTTTAGTAAGTTCATTTAAACAAGACACCTGATTTAAAAATATCTAAGATGTACTTTTAAATTTATTTATTTGTATGTGTTTATTACTTCTCTGAATGATAAGTGCCTCTTTATTAAGCTATACCACAGAACTATCCTGTCCTGCATCTTCCCATTAACACAACCACAGTTTACAATCGTCTCTTATTCCTTAGACTTGTCATCAGCCATGGCAAGCTGGAGTCTTCTCCCTTGCTGCTTTACAAAGAGGTGCCTAGTCCACAGGGACCTAGCAGCACCAGGAGTGGCAGAAGAAAACCATTTTCAACTGGATTGTTATTTAGAAATGGATCACTCCTTTGAGTGTCTGAAGGTGTTCCTGTTGTCTTCCTTTTACTGGTGTGATTTCTGATTTCTGGTTTAACTCCATTGTAGTCTGAAAGTAGATGTTGCATAATTCCTTTTTGTTGTTGTCAGTCATGAGGCTTGAACTTGGGCTGGGTGCCATCCCTGAGCTCTTCAGCTCAAGGCCAGTGCTCTACCCTTAGAGCCACAGCACCACTTCCTATGTTGCATAATTTCTCATTTTTATTTTTATTTATTTGTTTGTTTGTTTGTTTGTTTATTTATTGCCAGTCCTGGGGCTTGGGCTCAGGGCCTGGGTACTGTCTTTGAACTTCTTTTACTCAAGGCTAGAGCTCTGCCACTTTAGCTGCAGCACCACTTCTGGCTTTTCCTGTGTATGTGGTACTAAGGAATCGAACCCAGGGCTTCATGCATGGTAGGCAAGCACTCTACCACTAAGCCACATTCCCAGCCCCAATTTCTTGTTATTGTAAATTCATTAAGTAGCGTCTGATGGCCCAGATGTTGTCTATTAGTGTGTGGTACACATGAGCTCAGGAGAATAGATATTCTGTTGAGGCAGTGGTCCATAGAAATCAGTAATAGGAAAATGTGGCCGTGATTAAGATGCATCATATTCATAATCTGACATATGGATTTGTAACCTCTTTGTACAACTACTTAATAATAAAAAAAACTTGACAGTTATATCCAGTTCATTGGCAATCCAATTGAAATAAACCTTGTCCATGCTTATTGTCTGCCCCACTATATCTATTTCTCAGAAAGGTGTTGAATGAAGCTTCTATACGGTCATATTGGATTCATCTCCTTGTAGTTCTATCAGTTATTATCTCATGTATTTTTAGAATCTGACTATGTAATTAATGACTGCTCTGTCTCGGACTCTATTGACTCCACCATAACTATTGCCCATCTGAATCTCTTACTTCCCTTACTCTGGTCTGCATATCTCAAATGTTAAAGTAGCAGCTCTGAATAGTGTTAACATGGTATATCTTTTTCTGTACCTTTGCTTTTAGTCCATTGTGTCTTTATATTTATAGTGGGTTCCTGGTAGACAACATATAGTTGAGTGTTCTTCTAAGATCTTACTCTGGTAATTTCTGCCTTTTATTGAGGCCATCAGTGTGTAGAGTAATAGTGATATAATGGAGAAATAGCTACCACACTTATTACTGTTATCTTTGTTGGTCTTAGTTTGTGCATCTGTGTTTGTCTTCCATAATTTTTCCTTCTTTTGTTGTTTTCATTGAACCTCTTCTCTGCTTTCATTTTCTCATACATATATTTATACATATATATATATAGCTTATATATATATATGTTATATGCCATTTAAAAACTTCTGTGGTCAAGCTAGTTTGCACTAGTCAGTTACAACTAATCCAAGTCTACTCTCAAATGGCATAATATTCTTTCATATGTAGAGCATTTTAATAACAAGGTTTTCCTAACTCTGGCTACATTGTTACTGTTGTTATTTTGCAACTGTTATCTGCTAGGTCAGTTAAGAACAAGAAAAAAGTTTTAAAGCCAAAGCATTGTGGTACATGTAGATCTTAGCACTGAAGAGGCTAAAGTAGGAGGACTTCAAGTTCTAAGCTAGCCTGAGCTACATAGTAAGACCTTCTCTCAAAAACAAGTGAACAAAAACAAATGATTGAGTTTTAAATAAAAGTTTAATTTTACCTTCACCTAGTACTTCCATAGTGTTCTTCCTATATAGCTCTGAACTTCTAACATATATCATTTCCTTCTCCCTAGAGTACATACCAGTTTTAATTGTTTTGGGTTTTGTTTTGTTTTTAGTTTTAGTTTTTTCTATATAACTGATTCTGTTGGATTAGTTAGAATATTGAGATGTTGAGAGTGTATGTAATGCAGCAGCTAGTCCTTTCAGCGTCCCCTTGCTTTTTCTTACTGACCAAGCCATTTGATCTTTTCCATCCTGAAAACAAGGTGGCTCAAGTCTGCTGAGCAGACCCACTGCAGGATGGCAAATGATTTTGATCCTGACAAACTCTTCTCAATATGATATTTGGAAAGACATTTATATAGAGGGTCCTCAGGAGATCTTGAACATATTTTATTCTCCTGAAAATTATGCCAACTCTGCATCCTAGTTTCCTCATTTATCATTTATCCAATAGTTTAGGGGGGGTTGTTTTCTGGTTTTGTCCAATCCTGGGGCTTGAACTCTGTGTCTGTGTTCTTGTGCTCAAGGCTTATACTCTACCACTTTGAGTCACAGAACCACTTCTGGTTTTCTTATGGTTAATTGGAGATAAGAGTCTCATGGGCTTTCTTGCCCAGGCTGACTTTGAACCACAAATCTCAGATCTCAGCCTCCTAAGTAGGTAGGATACAGGTGTGAGCTTCTGGCACCCAGCTTTAACCAATAGTTTTTAAGCCCCAGATGTGTTGTTCATTTTGAGAAATGACCAGCACAAAAGAAATTCAAAATTTTGTAACCTTACGATCTAACATAGATATGTAATACTTACTGGAGATGGTTAGGTGAAGATTCTGTACCAAATGATGCTTGATACAACTTTCAATGACAGTGAATTCATTTTCCTCTGTCTTCACTCTCTGTGTATGGGTCTTACAGGCATTGTCTAATTCGTCTTGAGCACTCCTCAGAAGACAGATTTCCCCCTTTATCACTGTGGCTTGATCCCAATGCCTTGCTTGTAAGAGCTCTTGAGTGATGTTTCCAGGAATCAGTGCTCATCACCACAGAACTTGGAAATGAGGTGAAGCACTCAAGCACATCTCACTTCTCACTGAGAGTCAGCCAAGTGGGCAGCTTGTGAGGCTGAGAGTTAGAACATTGGTACAGGTTGCTTGAGGTTTCATGAAGTAGGCTCCTCCCGAAGCATGTAGCTGCCTGCTTTATTCATTTGGTCTCCAGGTCCACTTCCTGTGCGGCTGCTCCTTTTCTCTCAACCTAGTCATGTAGGCTCTTTTCTCCTCTAGAAGCATCTCTCTTTTTCTAGGGTTTCCCTGCCACAGATTGCTGAACCAGTAAGAACCTTAGAGTCCCTACATATGACTTGCTCAGATAAGTGACACAGTGGGCTAGGATGTGGCGCAGTGGCAACGTGCTGGCCTAGCAAATGCGTCATCCTAGATTCAATCCCTAATATCAAAAAAGAAAATACAAAAAAATAATACATCTAAAACCAACAAAGAAGTGAGACAAGTGCTCAAAACTACAGTCATCAGGCAAGTGCTGGTGGCTCACATCTGAAATTCTAGATCCGAGGATAGCAATTGGAAGCCAGTCTGATCAGAAAAGTGTGCGACCCTCTTATCTCCAATTAACCAGCAAAGAGTCAGAAGTGGAGATATAACTTAAGTGGTAGAGAGCCAGTCTTGAGTAAAACAGCCAAATGAGAACACACAGCCCTGAGTTCAAGACCCAGTACCAGAACACACACACACACACACACACACACACACACACACACACACACACCTGCAATTAGTAACAGAGTCCAAATGTCCTGTTCAAAATGTGCTGTTATTATTATACGATCTATGATTGTTTCTCTGTCCTTGAAGGACCAACCATTCCAGATTCTAGTGCAGCATTAGACCATCGCTACCCTAGCCAGAAGATGAAAGATTGCTTACATTGTAAGATTTGTGTGCAATCTGGGATGAGTCCAGATTTTGCCAGGTTCTGAATCAGCAAGCCTTCCCCTGTGCACCTGTCTTTCTCCAAATGGCTGTATTTCTATCATTTTCCCTTGTGCTGATGATCACCATCCAGGTGGTAATTGAGAACAAAGGAGAGCAGGGCAGTGCAAGGACCCAAAAGAAGAAATGACAGAGCGAAAGGCACAGCAGAGCAGTGTGCTGGATGCTGAACTGGCTTCACAAGGGTAGTACAAGCTACAAAGAGACGTGGGAGCAGTTTGCTCATCCCTCTGCACACCACCTTGGACTAACTGTACTCACAGCCCATGTGATTTAATCCTAGGGAAACCCCTAGCATAGGTGTACATGTGTGCACACACATGCAGATATACATGTACACTAGTCCTGGGGGCTTGAACTCAAGACCTGGATACTATACCTTAGCTTTTCCCATTCAAGGCTGGTGCTCCACTATTTGAGCCACAGCTCTACCTCTAGTTTTTTGCTGGTTAATTAGAGATAAGACAGACTTTCCTGCCTGTACTGGCTTTGAACCATGATCCTCAGATCTCAGCCTCCAAGTAGCTAGGGTTACAGGCCTGAGCCACTGGCATTGGCTAGGTATATATTTGAGCTCACTCATTTTCAAGGTTGAGAAGCCTGGCATCCCCATGGGAAGACTTTACAATATGTCAAAATTATTGAAAATGAGACAAAACAGTGCTTAAGACTCTGTTCTCCTATGGTGTCTAGGGTAAGGCTTTAGCTGTTCTATTATTTTAGGTTTTACCTTGCTTGTTTATTTTACTTTGCACAGGACCAGCTCTCCGCTGACATGTACAGTTTTGTCGCCAAAGAAATTGACTATGCAAACTACTTTCAAACGGTAAGGGATGGGAAAGGTAAGAATGCTGGCATCTGTTCCCTGGAGTCATGATACCCACAGGAAGTTAATGTGGACCTGGAACCCAGGGCCTCTGGTTGATTACATCACAGAAAGGAGTGGTGCATTGACTGTTTTAACCTGTAAATAGATTCTGCCTTCTATTAATTCTTGAATAGATTAGTCTCAAAGCCCAAGATTAAAAGTCACCACTCTGCTGGGTGCTGATTGTTCACACCTGTAATCCTAACTATTCAAGAGGCTGAGATCTGAGGATCACGGTTGGAAGCCAGCCCAGGTAGAAAAGTCCATCAGACTCTTAATCTCCACTTAACCACTTAAAAACTGGAAGTAGAGCTGTGGCCCAAAGTGAGTAGATTTCTAGCCTTGAGCACAGAATCTCAGTGATAGCACTCAGGCCCGAAGTTAAAGCCCCATGGACTGACAAAAAAAGTCAGCCTCCCCCCAATCCTGAGGATTAGTGAAGCTCTGTGTCCATGGCAGTAATTTCATATCCAAGAGGGATTCTGCTTCCTTTCCTAGCAGATACTTGGTAGGCTCTAGAGACAAGTTTTGGTTGTTACAGCTGTCCTGGCCAGGTATTACATAGAAGTTCACTGTTGCAAAATCTTGGTCTATGCCCTGGGAGACTTGGGGAAAAAAACAGAAAGATAAACTTGTCACCCCAAGTGCAGATTTGTGTGCTGGTTGATTTTTGTCCAAGACAACGGCGGGTAGAGAATATTGAGATGCCCTGCTGGCCTGCCCATCCTCAGTGTAAATACACTTAAGAGACTGGAGTGCGGGAAGAAGCCGAAACTGAGCTGCCTACCATTGAATGATGTCATTTAGATTATTAGGACTGTGGCTATTTATCAGGGTAAATGAAACCAAGTCAGAGTATAGAAAAAAAATAAAATATCATGACAGAAAAATAATATAAAATGAAAAAGCATTACGCTTACCTGCTTTTAAAGTTGAGAACAAAACTCTAGAGCTTACAAGGTATTGTTTTTGTTTCTGATTCTGTTCTTTTTACTTTTAATAACCAGAAAAATAATGGAAGGATAAAGGAAAGAGAGACAGAAGGAGAAATCCTAAAGAGTTTGAAATGTCTTGTGGTAGATGGTGGATGAACTAACTGTGGGCTATTGTCAGTTTCCCCACATTTTCCTTAGTGAGGCAGATATTCCGAGGTTTGTCCCTTCTACCCTGCAAAATATCTCCTATGTCTTGTTTCTATCCTTAAAGCTTATTTTAAAATAGTAGCAACCTTTTTTTTTCAAATGTATTCCCTTTGTTGTTTGTAATAGTTCCTAAAACCAATGAGATCATTGGCATTCCAAGTTCTATCAGACTGCTTCATAGACCTTTATGTGTCATTCATTTCAAAAGTCTCCTTCACCTTTTAAAGAATTCCATACCTGTCTTATTTTACTATTGTTATTGGTGTTTCGCTTCCATACCAAGCTCTGAAATGATGATTCTTTTCTCTTGTGATAGACCTCTACCTTTAGGGCAGGTTTGGGAAATAAATGGATTTCCTGTGGTCCTGATCAACATGCTAGCAATTTTTTGACTTAGTGAGATGATACAGTGGAACACCTCCAAGGAACTTGTTCTTTGGGTCACATCACCATAGCCAAAGCAGTTTCACCTCCCAGTGTTTGTGTAGAAAATAGTGGATCCAACCACATGTTTTCCGGTCAATCGTATGTTGAACTTGGCAGTGATCAGCATGTGTGCTGGGTGGTTTAACCTGCACATATCTCACAGGCAGATGCCTTTCTGCCTGTGGTTTTCATTTATATCCACCTATTGTTGCATCTCTCCTTGCTTTGAGGATAGGGTGCCAGGTAAGATGTGGTGACATGAATGGCAAGCTCTCTTAGGTTAGGCTTCCCCTTGTGAGAGGAACCCATGTTCCTTTTTGGTTCTTCTGCCTCCCAGATTTCCACTTGAACTGGGAATATTTGCCACAGAGGCTAAAGCATGCCCATTATTGTGAGCAGACCAGAGTAGGGAGCTGGATTTTGTTCCCATGAGTGAACACCTTTATGCAGAACAGGCTCCGTGCCACTGAAGTCTAGGTTCTTACCCCTTGGCAAGAGGTAAGTCTTACCGTTTTGTTTTCTCAGCTAATAGAAGTACAGGCTGAATATCACAGGAAGTCACTGACCCTGCTGCAGGCTGTGTTGCCTCAGATTAAAGCCCAGCAAGGTAAGTGCAAGCCTTCCTTGGAGTAGGGTTGGTCTGGGAAGCCTGGTTGCCATTCTGGTTGAGACCATGTCATGTGTCACTTACCCTTACATTCCTCCTAATAAGGTTGCCTTTAAATGAGCCACTACACAAGTGGGTGTTGATCCAGTTATTTGTGAAGCCAAGCATACCACTCTCCACCACACACACACTCCATACCACCTATCAGCAGATATGTGTAGGTACATACAAGTATCTACAGTTGTGGGTGTGTCACATTTTCCCCAGCAGCATTGGACACAGGTGCCCATCTACCCTCTCTCGTCCTCTCCATCATTTCCCAAACCACAGGAATAACGACTCCCTTTCTTTGATAGCCATAGGAGAATCTGAACAATCAAAGAGAACCATTCCAGCTAGCATGGGCGGCTTTAGCAAGATGCCAGCTGACCCTTTCTTTTTTTGGGGGGAAGGGGTCCAATTGTGGGGGCCTGAACTCTGGGCCTGGGCGCTGTCCCTCAGCTCTTCAGCTCAAGGCTAGCACTCTACCACTTGAGCCACAGCGCCACTTCTTTTTTCTTTTTTGCTTATGTGGTGCTGAGGAATCGAACCCAGGGCCTTGAGCATGCAAGGCAAGCGCTCTACCACTGAGCCACCTTCTCAGCCCCAGCTGACCCCTTTCTTGTTCTACCCCTTCAGAGGCCTGGGTTGAGAAGCCTTCCTTTGGGAAACCCTTGGAGGAGCACCTTACCATCAGTGGCCGCGAGATCGCCTTCCCCATCGAGGCCTGTGTGACGATGCTGCTGGAGTGTGGGATGCAGGAGGAGGTAGGGCAGAGCAGGCCTTGTCCCCAGCTGGTGTCCTCTTCCAAGAAGCAGAGCACCAGAGCCTTTCTTATAACATCCCTGCCCAAAGCCCCCTCAAAGAAGATGTGGAGTAGGGTGTTACCCTTCTCCTGCAGACATTGGTGGGTCCTGCTCCTCCCCCCCCAACCATGAGCCTTCACTTTCACAGGGAGAGCAGATGACTTGGAAGGGTAACACTCTCTGGCCACGAGGATTGTATGGCCATATTCTAGCCATTGCTTCTTCATATTGAATGTGATCTTTGCTGCTGCTGTCACTCATTTCGTGTCATCCTCTTGTTCTTTTCCTCTCTTCCTTTTCCTCTCCTTGCTTTGCAAATTTCATAGCTTATAATAGAGTTTATAACCTTTCGCAATTTGATTGATAGCAACATTAAAAGATGCATTTTTTAGAGCTATATGTTAAAAAAAACAAAAAGAACTATGGTGAATTGGTGGCTGTTGCTGTTTTTCTTGCAGTGTCAGTTGTTTTCTGGGAGATAAATCCATCTCTGGTTTCTTCTATCAGCTCTTTGAACATCTTTACTCCATCTTTATATGACCTGATCAACCAATCCATGTTTATTCAGGGCATGCTATACACTTAATGTAAGAATGAGATAGGGATCTTATGAACTTATTGGAGGAGTTGAGTCTAGCGTACACACAATAAGCATGATTAATATAAGACAAGCTAAAATAATCTTCAAATATAGAGGTTATGGGAGGCAAACCAGGGCCATGGGAGAGAAACATTGCCATTACAACTTAAAAATATTTAAATGAAAATGTCTACAAATAAATAACTTGTAAATCACATATAACTTTGAGTATAGCACACTGAAATCTATGCTGGTGGCTCCTGTGTTGCTCCAGCCTTGCTCGAAATGCAGCATGTTCAAAAAGGAATGGAGCACTGAAGATGTGGCTCAGGTAGTAGAGTACCTGCCTAGCAAATGTAAAGCCTTGAGTTTAATCTCCAAGACTACCAAAAATAAATAAATAAATAAATAAGACAGTACTTTGTGGACTATAGATGTAGCTAAGCAGTAGAGAGCTTACCTAGAATGTACAAGTCTATAGGTTTGATCTCCAGCATTGCAAAGCAATAAGAAAAGAATGGCAATAAATTGGTTTGGATTTCTTTTCTTCTTTTTTTTTCCATTGTCTTATTTTTTATTTTATTTTATTTTTATTGTGAAAATACCGTATAAAGGGGTTATGATTACATGGGCAAGATAATGAGTACATTTCTTTTTTTTTTTGTGGGGGGGGGGTCCGGTCATGGGGCCTGAACTCTGGGCCTGGGCGCTGTCCCTCGGCCCTTCAGCTCAAGGCTAGTGCTCTACCATTTGAGCCATAGTGCCATTTACAGCTTTTTTCTTTTTGCTTATGTGGTGCTGAGGAATCGAACCCAGGGCCTCAGGCATGCAAGGCAAGCGCTCTACCACTGAGCCACCTTCCCAGCCCCAATGAGTATATTTCTTATCAAGTATTATTGCCTCCTCCTTTGTTTCCCCTTCCCATCCCTTCCCATCTCCCACCCCCCTCCCCCAGGCCAAAGTTGTAAATTTCATTTTTTGACATAATGACTTGTACATCTCATTGTTGCAATGGGTCCACCTATATCCCTATTTAAACGATTTGTTTTTTTCCCTTCCCCTCCACAAATTATACCAACATCAAATACAGTGAACGCAGGGGTTATACCGTGGGGGAGGGACATACAAAGCAACAATCACATTTGAATACTTATCTTGGGGTTCATTTCACCTAACATCAACTTTATATTTTATGTTTTAAAAAATTGTCACCATTTCCATACTTGTTATCAATGAAAGAGTATGAAGGCCTTCATGCTCCTTGGAAAATGGTTTCATGAAGGAGGCACACTGAGCTTTTGTTTCCCTTTCTGTTTTTAATTATGGAAACATGCAAAGGTAAGCTAATGAGCCTCATCCCCTGGCAATCTTGTTTCATCTCCACTTCCGTCTCTTGCCCCCTAATCTCTGCCTTAGATAGTCCAGATATAGTGCTACTTCATTTATAATGCCTTTGAAAGGTATCTCTGAAAGAAAAGGGATATTTTGAAATACAGCCATAATATTATTATTTGCTAAAAAAAAAAAAAGTATCAGTCTTTGTGTCAAACATGTCTGAGGCTTGGAGTTTCTTTCCATTCAGCTTCTCTTCCATATATCTCTATCTTCATCTTCTTTTTCTGTCTCTGTTCATAGCTCACTTTGGCTTTATAAGTTATAGAGGTTCATTTGGGCAAAGGGTTAGGGAATCTCAAGTTATGCCAATGATGCGTAGAGCATAGGGATTCCTTCACGTATCACCCCTGTGTGTGCACATGCACAGATGCCCACACATGTGCACATGCACATACACATCTTTTCTCTCCCGTCTCATTAGACTTGTACGTCTGACCAGATCTCAATTAAACTCTTCTTCAAGATTTATTTTGAGTGTAAAAGAACATAATTTCTAGCTGTACCAGTGGCTCATGCCTATAATCCTAGCTACTCAGGAGGCCGAGCTATGAAGATCACAGTTCTAAGTTGCCCTAGGCAGAAAAATCTGTGAGACTCTTGTCTCCAATTAACTACCAAAAAGCTAGAAATAGAGGTGTGGCTCAAGTGTCAAGATTGCCAGCCATGAGAAGAAAAAGTTAAGGGGCAGTGCCCAGGTCCTGAGTTCAAGCCCCAGAACTGGCACAAAAAGAAAAACATAAAAGCCACAAACTCTGAGTGCCCAAGGTTTAGTTATCTAACAAGTACCCACTGGGCCACTCCAATGGGTCACAGTGGCACTGGACATTAAGAATAGCACAGTGAGTAAGAGAGACCCATTTCCTACTCCCAAGGCACTTATGTCTGAAGACTGAGACATGCAAACATGCAGCTTTGATATTGCAGCATACTGTTGGAAGAAATTCCTGCTGGAGAGTTTAGAGGAGTGGAATGCAAGGACTTTCTGTCTCTCTGTTTTGCTTTTGTTTCTCTGAGTAGCATGTTTCCCATTCACCCTCTGCCCTGTTGTCAGGGCCTTTTTCGAGTAGCGCCCTCTGCTTCCAAGCTGAAGAAGCTGAAAGCTGCGCTGGACTGCTGTGTGGTGGATGTGCAGGAGTACTCAGCAGACCCCCATGCCATCGCAGGTGGGTGCCCCCAGCCTCTTAGCAAGGGCTTGATGGGAAGGGGTGATCATGGACGATGCCAGGACACATGAACCAGTGGCTTCCTGATGTGCTCCTGTTGTGTGGCCTGAGGACCCAGTTCCAGGCCTAATTGTTCTAGCCCTTTGAAGGAAGGTCATTCTGGTGTTCCCAGAGAACATGGGGTGATGTGAGAAATAAGCAGAGGACAGATAGTATTCAGCCTAGGTCCCCACAATCCCATTCCCATTCATATGGGAGCTGTCATCTGATCTTGTCTTGCTCAGGGACCCCCTCTTCATGTGGAACCTACATGCCCCTGATGTCTCTGCCATGTCACAATGTCTCATGATCCATACCGTATTTGTGTCTAGGAGCTTTGAAATCTTACCTCCGAGAGTTGCCAGAACCTCTCATGACCTTTGAACTCTATGATGAGTGGATCCAAGCCTCCAAGTGAGTACCTTGTGAGCCGGTAAAATTACAGATGAAAACTGGTCATCCCTTAGTATCTGTGGACCTTCGTTCAGATTCCTTAAACAAAATGGCATAGTATTTGAATGGAACCTACACATGTCCTTTTGTGTACCTTGAATAATCTCCACATTACTTCTAATACCTAGTACAATGCAAATAATTCCTATATGCTGTTGGATAGGGATTCATGGCAAGGAAGAGGACCTGCCCATGTTCAGTACAGATGCAACTGTGGGGCTAATGACACAAGGACCAATTTTATATTCGTTGAAAACATGGAAGGGTAACAGCTCTCTTCTCTGACTCCATCGTGCAGGAATGTCTGTACATGCCCCCAAAGAAACATGTACAAGAGTCTTGACTACAGAATTATTTTGGGGTAGCAGAATTTGCTAAAGAGTTTTTGAGCCCCAAACTAAACTGTTGTGCATCTTCACTGGCACAGTTTGAGGAGACGAAAAAGTAAGTGGAGCCGTTCAGGCTCATATATGAAGACAGGAGATGAAATTAAGCAAGTTAATGAGGACACATAGGAGACAATTTAATACAATTTTAAAAAATTGTATTGCAAAGAAAAATAAGCACACACAAAGCACAAGAGGAATTTAGGAGTAGCCCCATATATGTGCACAAAAGAAGGCTTTGGAAGGGCTCACTCAGGCCATAGTAATGATTCTTCTAAAAAAGAAGAGCCCAGCAAGAGAGTGAGTATAGGTCTTTAGTCTTATCTATGATCATAAGGAATATGTTTGCACGGCTAATTAATAACACAAAGGCATAGCATGCACAGTGTGCACTGTCTGTCCTCTTTGTTTCCTCAGAAGGGACCAGGCCTCAGCCAGGAGCAAAGGCCATGAGCACACTGGATTGGGAGTGATAGGGAAAGCAGGAGAGCAGGCAGCTAGCAGCCTGCAGGTCAAGCCCCCACCAGGCCACATACTATGGTTGCTAAGCCTGGTTTTTCTATGTGGTTCCTAGTTTGTGCATGCATTAGGAGGGTTTTACCTGTTCTCTTTGGCCAATGGTAAGAGTTATCTTAAGTGAACTACCACTTCAAGGATGATCTGTGGCCATGTCCACTGAGGAAAGAATACTGAGGCAGGAGAGTTGGTACCAGAGCCAGGATGGTGGATACCAGGGTATCTAGGCAAGAGAGGAAGGAGGTAGAAGAATATTGATGAGAGCAGGTGCAATTCTAGTTGTCCTTTTCCACATCACTGGGGTTGACAGGGATGCACCACCACATCCAACCATTGGGATGGAGTCTCCCAAACTCTTTATGCCTGAGCTGGCATTGAACCATAATCTTCCAGTCTCCACCTCCCAAGAAGCTAGGATTACAAAGCAAGTTTCATTAAAATAACATAGGACACAGGGAATAACTCAAGTAGTATGCCCCTTGCCTGACAAGCTCAAGACCTTGAGTTCAAACCCAAGTACCGCGCGTGTGTGCGCTCACGTACACCCCCACCATGATTTCAAAATGTTTATTTCAATAACAGAAAAATACATAATGTAAATTCAGAAAGAAAAACTGGACAAGACAGAAGCAGAATGGAAAAATGGAAACATTTTTCATATTAATAGCTTGCTTACTAATAGTAGTTGGCTCTTAAATATGATGACTAGTTAGTATAATTGATGATGAGACTGATTGATATCCAACCAAAGGCTTTTTCTACCCCTTCCCAGTATCCAGGAGCAGGACAAGAGGCTCCAGGCTCTGTGGAATGCTTGTGAGAAACTACCCAAGGCCAATCACAACAACATCCGGTAAGTGGATAATGGGCACATGTAGACTGGGCTTATTCAAGATATACAGACTTGCAGGGTATCGGTGGCTCACACTGGCAGTCCTAGCTACTCAGGATGCAGAGATTTGAGATTTGATGCCAGCCAGGAGAGGAAAGTTCATAAGACTCTTATCTCCAATTAACCAGAAAATTGTCAGAAGTAGGACAGTGGCTCAAATGGTAGAGCTCTGTCTTTGAGCCAAAAAGCTAAAGGACAGTGTCCAGGCCCTAGAACTAGCACACACACACATATACATATGTGTATATACATATGTATGCACTAGTCCTGGAGCTTGTGTATATATCCATATCCATATATACATGTATACCTATATGTATGTATATATGTATGTATGTATGTATGTATATACACAAAAACACATTTTTCTGGGTAAAGCTAAACAGAAGTCATGGATTACGCACAGCATGTGGTAGTATCTAAGCAACTGTGAACATGCCTGTTCTCTTTTAAGCTTAAGGAGCTGTAAGGTAATGCAATGATGACAGCATTTTACAAATAAGAAGAGACTGCCATATGACACTGGAGGCTTGCTAACTAGACATTGACTAATTCAGGAAGTTCTTTGATTTGCAAGGAGCAAAGAGTAATCTAAGGTCTATTAAAATATTGGAAATGCTGGGTGTCTATGGCTTACACCTATTATACTGGCTACTCAGGAGGCTGAGATCTGAGAGTTATGTTCAAAGCTAGCCTGGGCAGGAAAGTCTGTGAGACTCATCTCCAATTGACCACTGAAAAGCTTACAATGGGAGTGTGCCTCAAGTAGTAGCTCACTAGCCTTGAGCAGAAAAAGCCAAGTGAGAACATGAGGCCCTGAGTTCAAGTTCTCATATGGGCAAAAATGAAAGGGGGAGGAGGAAAATAGGGACAGGAAGGGAGGGAGGAGAAATACATTGGGAATTTATGACAGGAGTGGCTCCTGGACATGTGGGAGACGTTGACCAAAGGCTGGGGGCTGGAGGAGTTTGTCCTTGAACAACCTTCATGGTTCATGAGACACAGCTGTTTTCCATCTCTGTCTCTCATTTTTCTTGCTGTTACCTCTGCTGAAGATCTCTCCCTACTCCTGGCTTCAGCACCTCACGCTCTCTGCTTCCTCCTCTTCCCACTGTCTTTCCCACACTCCTCCTAGCCCTTCTGTCTCTCCTCCCTGTTTTTGATGAACAGATTTTCAGCTTCAGCTCCTGTTGCCATCTGCTTGATTACTTGTGTCCCTTTTCAAAATCCCAAGAGCAATTCTTCAAAAAATTAAACCTAGAATTTCCATATGATCTAGCAGCTGCACTTCTGTGCTTATACCCAAAAGAATCGAAAGCAGAGTCTTGGTATTTACACACCCACATTCATGGCAGCATGATTCACCATAGCCCAGAGTAGACATCACCCAAGGGTCTTCCAGTGGCAGACAATGGAGAAATACAGTGCGGCAAAGACTTACAAGAGGATGTGAAATTGTGATTCTTGCTGCAACATGGATGAAGTATGTGGACTTGCTGCTGAATGAAAGATATCAAATGAAAGGACAAAGGCTTGAGATTCCACTTACATGTAGTACTTAGAACAGTCAGATTGTGGAAATGGAAGTGGAATGGTGGTTGCTGGAAGTTTAGCAGGTACAGTTTTTGTCTTTTCCATTTTTATATTTAAATTTTATATTTTCAATCCCATGAGTAAACATCAAATCGCTACAACTCATTAAATATTGGTGACCACAGCTCAGCTCAAGGACACTGGTCATTGCATGGGTTGATTGCTTTCCAGTGTTTCACATTCTGGTGCAGTTCTGTGTGGCTCTTGGAGGTTGAGACTTGGTCAAGAGAAGCCATGGGTGGAATGGCAACATAGTGACTACTTGGTGGGAACCCAAGTCTAGTCATCTTTCTGAGGGGCTGACAGAAGGGAATAAAGAAATCCTCCAAGGAAGTTGCTTCATTGCGGCCAAGCAAAGTGAGGTTAGGACCACACATCCTTAGTAATAAAGTTCAGGAGACCTGACCTCTGGGTCTTTTGAAAATTCTTAGCAGGACCTGGCTGTTTTTCAGTGTGCCTGAGCTATATTTGAGTGCTTTATTGTGCCTCGTTTCTTAATGGACTCTGAATAGTAAATTGATTGAAGTGCAATTCATATACCCCCGGGCCTTATTTAGAGCAAACCTCAAGTTTACAAAGTTATACAATTGTTAGCACTGATTGTAGAGTGTTTTCATTATTCCAAAAGGAAAACCAGCTCCCATTACCAGTCACGCTTCCTACTGCCCCCCAGACCCACATATAAACATAAACATACAATACAGCTTCTGGAATCTATTAATCTACTTTATGGCTCTGTAGACTTAACTATCCTGGATATTTTGTGTAAATGGACTAATACAATCTATGACCTTTTGTATCTGGCTTCTTTCACTTATGTAATATCTCCATGGTTCATCAATTTGTTAAGGGGTTATCATTTCTTCATTCCTTTTTAAGACTGCATAATAGTCCATATTTATTCATTCACCCCTTGATGGACATTTAGCTTCCATTTTGGAGCTATTATGCTGCTATGTCGTTCACATTGAATTTTTACGTGAGCGTATTCCTCTTGAGTATAGCCCTTGGGGCAGAATTACTAGGCCACTTGCTATCTGTGTTTATCATTTGATTCATTGGACCTTTCCAGAAAGCCTGTCTGAAGATAATTCCAGAAGCCACACTCTATGTCAGTGTTTCTGCTGATGACAGACACTTTGACTGCACAAGGGGCGAATGATAGGTTTTGACACTCAGAGCTGTGGTCAGCTCAAAAGGAAAGGCAAAGACTTTTCTGGCTGTCATTGAAGCAGATGTTAACATCTAATGGAGTTGAGCTCTGAGTCTGTCTGCTTTTTGGAAAGAACACAAATTTCCCATTTCCTGACACTTGTTCTGTGTACAGCTCATTGTTGGTGGTGGCATTTGCCATGTGAGAGAAGTTTCCCTGTAGGGCTGGGGGAGTGTGGCTAGTGCTGAGCCTGGGGAAACCTGGCCTTTCTCATTTCCTTTCAGCTACTTGATCAAATTTTTATCCAAGCTGTCCGAGTATCAAGATGTAAATAAGATGACTCCCAGCAACATGGCCATTGTCTTAGGACCCAATCTCCTGTGGCCACAAGCAGAGGGGTAAGTACTGGGAAGAGAGGTTCTGGGGGAGCAGCACAAGGTGGACCTTGAAGCATCAACAGCCTCAGTGAGTTTTCAGATCCTAGTTTGATCCACAAGGTAGACTTTCGTAAGCTCAGGAGAAGTTACGCCCTCTGTAGAGCACTCTCGTTGATAGTCTCAGAGTCAGTCTCAGAGGTTCAGAGTCCTCTCTGAGCCAATCTACATCAGCATCAGGGTAAGAAGAAGGAGAGCCAGGGGCATGATGACGGTAGGCCAGGCAGGCTGTGCTTCATAGCACCTAGCTTCAGAGTTGGAAAAAGATGAGCTTGGCAAGCGGTATTAGCCACATCCTAACATGTCAGAAGTACATTCGTGGGGACAAGCTCGTTTGCCCTGGAAGGTCCCCTTTCAGCAAGACAAAGTGTCTTTATGGAGAGAAAGCCAGCTCACAAATCTGGGCCTGTACAGTTCCAGACCAGGGACCCTTCCTAGGCTCAGTGACCAAAGGGCTGTGAATGTCTTGTCCTGCATGGGTTGGTGACCCCCTCCCTCCCCCCCTCTCCCCCCCGCTGCCTTCTCTGCCTTCCTGCTTGCAGGAACATCACTGAGATGATGACCACGGTTTCACTGCAGATTGTGGGGATCATAGAGCCCATCATCCAACATGCAGACTGGTTCTTCCCTGGAGGTATGTTGTGGCATCCAGATAGGGAGACAGAGGTGGGGAGCAGGAAGAACACTGTGAGTTCAGAGCCTTTGAAATCAAGTACTGCCAGGCCAGGATTTTGTAAGCTTTGTTTTCAATCTGTCTCTGCACATATATGCACTACAAATGCATCCAGTAGAGTTGTGGTAGCCTCTTGTACTCTTATTTCTACCCCAAAGAAATTATGACATGAAGGTATCTACTGCCTGTGAAAATCAGCTCCGTGGATGCTGCAGGTCTTACCTCCATCCAGGGTTTCTTTATGTCTATAAATCAATAGAGAGCTGGTGCAGAAATGATTTGCTGTTCCTCAAACTTTTTCCTTTTAGAGATGTCAAGGGAGGCAGAGCCTGAGGTAGATGAAGTCTTTATTCAGAACTCAGACATCACCTGAGTGTTACCCTTTTGCTGCCCAAAGTGGGGTTATTTGAGTTGCCTCTCAGCATAAAGTGAGAATCAGAGCCAATGAGATGCTTTTTTTCCCCTGGTTCCAAATGAGACTTTCAAGGCAAGGACACATCATTGCTTCAATGAGTATATATTTCTCAGTGGTAACAATTTCAAAGACATGGCAGTTGTTACATTAAATGTAGTGTTTGATTAAGAATATTGATACTGGTGGTTTATCACCATTTTATTACTGTTGGCTTACATCTGTAACCCTAGATACTGGGGAGGTTGAGATCTGAGGATTGCAGTTCAAAGCCCTCAATGTAGGAGACTTAATGCATCAGCATTGTAGACAGACAGCTGTGCAGAATGTATCTATCTCCTCTATTAGGGAAGGGCATATATATATATGAGAGCCAGCATACACTTCAATGGAATCTCTTTAGATTTACAGTAAGACAATGTTACTATTCATAATTAATAATATTGAATCTTACTTTACTTTCTCAATTAGCTCCATTGGCTAGGATTTCAATAACTGCAGTTATTGAATAGCTATTGAATAGCAGGTTTTTTCCTGACTTGGTTAGCACTCCTCAGAAACTGCTGCCTAAAGCATGAAGGTTGAAGAAGATGCTTGCTTTAGAAAAACCTTTTTTTCTGAAAGTATCTCTCTGTTCCTGTTGTGTTATTATTGTTGTTTTGTAATGCTGGGCATTGAACTCGAGGCCTCATGCTTACTAGGTAATCACGCCACCACTTGAGCCCCCAGTCCTTTTGCTTTTAGTTTGGTTTTTAGAGAGAGTCTCATTAACATTCCCTTTTTGGCCTTGGATGGTGATCTTCCTACTTCCCCCTCCCAAGTAACTGGGATTCTTGCTGACTTTGCCAAGGCTGGAGTCAAACCACAATCCTCCTATTCCTTTCCCCCAAGACCCTAGAATTACAGATGTGAGCTACCATGACTGGTTCCATCCATTCCTGTTTTGTTTGTTTGTTTGTAAATCACAAATAGACATTGCTTTGTGGCACATCAGTCTATATAATCTGTTCTGTGCTCTAGTCTCTTAGTATGGTGAATTATATGCTTAATTAATATCATGGACAGGGGCAGGGGGGGCATGGTAAGAGGAGTCCTTCTCCTGTCCAGGAAGTCTGTAGCATATAGCTTCTTTCTTCCCTGCAGAGATAGAGTTCAACATTACAGGCAACTATGGGAGTCCGGTCCACATGAACCATAATGCCAACTACAGCTCCATGCCCTCCCCAGACATGGACCCTGCCGACCGGCGCCAGCCCGAGCAGGCCCGCCGGCCCCTCAGTGTCGCCACGGATAACATGATGCTGGAATTTTACAAAAAGGATGGGTATGAGCCAGTGTCTCTTTTTCAACACTGGGGACTGGGAAAGTTGGAAGGGCTGGGAAAGGAAGGGTGAGACTTAAGGAAACCAAGATTGACTTGAAGGATGTACTTACCATTGGCAAGTTAGTGACTTGTAGCAAACGAACTACAAATCATTCTTTTGAAACTGAAGTTTGAAGTTTGCTCACTTGGCTGGTGCTCTACCACTTGAGCCAGACCTCCGGCCCTGCTTTTTTTCTGGTTAATTTGGAGATGGAGTCTAGCAAGTGTTTCTTTTCAGGCGTAAGTCATCAGTACCTAGCTTGTGTCCTTATTCTTGATCTTGACTGGGATCAGCTTCTGGTTTGATTCCTTTTGGCCACAGCCTTCTTAGCTGACATGATGGTGGTCAGTATCAATCAGTTATCATCAAAAGAAATAAAACTGGGTCAGTGAGAGAAATTGAAAACCTGTATAAGCACTTTATTTTGATGAAATGTTTAAATGTGGAGCTGAGGGTGTAGCCCATTTGTAGAACAGGTGCTGGGCATGAACTAGGCCCTGAGTTCTATCCCTAATAACAAAAAACTAGAATAAGCAAAAATGTGAAGGAGGAGGAGGAGGAGGAGGAGGAGGCGGAAAAAGGAGAAGGAGGAAGGAGAAGATGATGACAATGAAAGAAAGAAAGAGCCCCACCAAAGCCAAAATACATAAATACGTATCTGTTCCTGACCCTTTAGTGGCTTTACTCTGTAGATTCTGCAGAAGTGTGCATGCATAGAGAATAGTTGTAATGCACAGTTTAACATTTCCACCTCCCACCTTTGTTAAGACAGAGGAAAAAAATCTAAATTCGACTCTAGTCCTTTTGTCAAACTTTCCCCAGTTTTCAAGATGTTTTTCCTTTTGTATTTCCCCCTAATCTTTGATGCAGTTCTAAGAAACTCTTAAGTACATCAAATTTAGTATGTGAGTGTGCATAAGAACAACCATCTCTGCAGTGGTTAAATCAGCACATAATATTTAACTACAACAAAGGAAATTGCCTTGGAGGAGATAAACAGGTTTCCTATTACACTATAATGAGTTGTGGTGAGTACCAGGTTAGCTGTGGCAGCCAACACTGAACCAATCAGAGCCTGGCTAGCTGGCAGCACCATTTGGGTTGCTTGGCTTGGTAGAGCAAGTCAGTTAAGTAAACGGTGCTTAGGACTTAGGAATCACAAGCATAGCTTGTGATTTGTGTTTGTCATCCTCTCTGCTTGGAAGGCTGAGATCTAAGGATTGTGCTTCAAATCCAGCCTTGGCAGGAAGATCTGTGAGACTGTTTTCTCCAATAAAGCTGAGGGAAACAAAAAGTGGAGCTGTGGCTCAAGTGATCAAGCACCAGTCTTAAGCAAAAAGCTAAGGCATAGCATGAATTCAAGCCCTAGTGCCTACGCGCGCGCGTGTGTGTGTGTGTGTGTTTAAAATTTTTAAATCATAAGCATTAAGTAAAATTTCACAACCACACCTTCAAGGTAGATGGAAGAGTCAAACTCTGAGTGAAAGCATCTAAAACTTGTAGAATAGGAAATGCGGTGGCTACAACTTTCTCCTTTCATGAGGAACTAACCAGAAGGGCCTGTTTGAAAGGCAGTAGTCTAAAGGGCTTTGGAAGGACCAGAGTCTTAGCTTTACTCCTGTTTCTGAATGGGAGGTGGCATTGGAGGCTGGAGTTGTTAGAAGAGCCCTAAGTCTGTGTACTGTGACAAGAAGTTGGGGGACACTGTATGTCCAGTGTCTCTACATCTTTCCTCACTAATCAACACATGTAAGATGTGTGTGTGTGTGTGTGTGTGTGTGTGTGTGTGTGTGTGTGTATGTTGCCATTGTTTAGTGTTATCTTTCCCAACTAGGGATAGATAAAATGGGAATTCTTAGAATATTCAAGTAAGACAGGGAAGTTTTCTTAATCTATAAGAAGGAACTAGATTACAATGTATGAGAGAGAACTGAGAGGTGTGCTGGAATTGGTTTTGGAATGTCATTGGAAGTAGTAACTCAGTTCTTTTGGGGGCATCTGGCTAGCTAAGAGTACAATGGAAGATGCAGGTTTTATTGCCTTATTCCGTCTGGGAGAATGCCTTATATTCTGCTCCGAGTTCTTTCACATCAGTGTGTTCCCCTCTATCCTCCAGTCTGATTCCCAGTGCCCCCAACCCCCCTGAGAGAAAGTAATCCAGATAACTTTGAAGAAGACATCCACAGAATAACCATTGAAGTATTCAAAATCTACAGGTTCCTATGAGTGTGCAGCAAATGCAAAAACCTGAACAGTGTTATTTTCAGTAGATGCCCCATCTCCAATTAAATATCCAGGACCAAACATGAGATGATGTCTATAACCCAGTCTGCATCAGTTGTCCCTGAGGGGATCCCTCAGCTTAGTAAGATGTCACAAAGGAACTGAATTACTGCACGGGATGATATTTTCAGACAAACTCCAAGGTCCTCTCTAGTTGGCTCTCTTCTCTGCCCCTCTCAGAACCTAAGTCATATTGCTAGAGAACATTTTGAATACTGGTATGATTCCTTGTGAAAGAGAATCTATGGTATGTAGTTTCAACCTAATATTCCACATTTTAAGTCATGAACTTCCTGGCTTAGGGTAACCGTCAAAGAGCTATTGTACTTGGCATTTGTATAGCATCATGTGCCACGTGATGGAGTTTGGTCAATGATTGGATGCATGTACAATGGTCCCATGAGGGCTATATCACCTCATGATTACGTGGCCAGCCTAGTTCACATAGGCACTCTGAGAGGCACATGCAACAAGGACAGCAACCCTATGACACATTTCTCACAATGTGCCATCATCAAGCAGTGCACTGTGTCTATGTTGTGAAGTGCAATAAGTTTATGGTGATTGATTCTGAGCTGGGTTGTAGAGAATGAGAAACCTAAAGTTGTAGTTTTTTGGGAAGAGGAAACAATTTGCATCCACTGAGTCCCTGTCTTAGCAATATCAAGGGAATTTTTTATATTTTCCCCATTTATGAGCTTTTCAAATCTTTGAGCTACATTTTAAAACACTGGACAAACATATAATTCAGGTTTGAGGGCCAGGTTAAAATAGGGAATAGAAGGATTTGTCAATAAAGCTGTTACTTCATCCGGGCACTGGTGGCTCATGCCTGCAATCCTAACTACTTGGGAGGCTGAGATCATGAGGATTGCAGTTCATGACCAGTTTAGGCTGAAAATTTTCCAGTAGTGAGGTGTGGTAGTGTATCTGTCAGCTTAGCTATGTGGGAGGCTGAAATTGGGAGGATCTCATTTACAAGCAAGCCCAGGCAGAAAAACTGCACAAGACTTCATCTCAACAGAAGAAGCTAGAAATGATAGTATGTACCTGTCATCCCAGCTGTGGTAAGAAGCAAAGAAGAGGAGGGTTAGGGCCCAAGAATCCATGAATAGAAAGTGACACCTATCTCAAAAGTAATCAGCACATAACCTTGAGCAAAGAAGCTCAGGGACAGCACTCAGGCCCTAAGTTCAAGTCCTAGGACAGAAAAGAAAAAATTTTAAAAGTGAGACACTGGTGGTTCACATCTCTAGCCCTAGCTATTGAGTAGGCTGATATCTGAGGATTGCAGTTTGAAGCTGGCCCAGACAGGAAAGTCCATGAGATTCTTATCTCCAATTAACCACCAGAAAACCAGAAGTGGCACTGTAGCTCAAAGTGGTAGAGCACTAGCATTAAGCAAAAAAGTTCGGGGACAGCACAGCACCCAGGCCCTGAGTTCAAGCCCAACAACTGACAAAAAAAAAGAAAAGAAAATGGATGCACATGTCTACCAGCTGAACAACTCCAAGGACTGACCACAATTACCAGAAGCTAAAGGAGAGGCATGAAACAGATTCTCCCCACAACAAACTTCTGAGACCTTGACTTCAGACTTCTGATTACTTGAACTGCAAAAGAATAAGTGTGTTGTTTAAGCTATCCATCGAGACCCTTCTGGGTGGTGTCTGACTACCAGGAAAACCAGCCACATGATCAGAGATTTGGAACTTTCTGTCCACTCTCCACTTACAAAGAAGCTGAAGATTGAATTAATCATCCATGGCCAGTGATGAAAGCAGTCATGCCTGTGTAATGAAGTATTTATAGAAAATAATACTGGAGGGCTGGAGTTGTATCTTGCCTAGCAGCTCAAGGCCCTGAGTTCAAAACCCTACAACTGTGGATATGTTGTTGAGCTTACCCATATGCCAAGAAGATTGCCAACTCCAACTCTATAGGGACAGAAGCTCCTATCCCAGACTTTATCCTTTGTATCTCTTCAGCTGATTATTCATGTATGTCCTTTGAAGTATTCTTTGTAATAAGTCAGCAACAGTAAAAAGAAAAACAATAACCAGCATGAAAAGAAGCTGGAAGTGTGGCTCAATAGCAAAGTGCCAGCCTAGCAAGTGAAAGGCCCTGAGTCCAAACTCCAGTAACCCTTCCCCTTTCCTCCCAAAAGAGTGAAAAAAATTGGATCACATAAACCAGATAAAATTTGAGAGAAATGGCAAGCTCACCATCATCCAAAGGTGTTTCCAACTTAGATGTCATTGAAAGTAGTTTACTTCCCTCACAGTTTTGGTGCTGATGCCTCTCTGATTCATAAAAGCACAGGGAGCTGAGCTTCCTTAGCAAATTCAGGAGCTCACCTATACATTTTCCACTATCCCAAAGATAATAGGTCTTAAACCTGGAACCTGTGCATAATACCTTATTTGGGGAAAAGGAAAAAAAGAAAAAAGATTCTGTAGAGGTGATAAAAATAGAGAACCTGAAATAAGGAAATGGCTATGGATTACCATTATAAGTGCATTATCAGCTTCACAGGCATCTTTATAGACAGGATGGAAGCTTTCCTGTAGAGATGTACAGGTGGAGCTGAGATGTGATATTCACAAGCCAAGAAGTGCCAATAACCACCAGAAGCTGGTAGAAGCACTGAAGAATTCTCTCCCCAGAACACCTGAAGGAAATGGAGTCCTACCAACACCTCTGTTGACCTTAGTGATAATGATTCTAGGCTTCTGGCCTCCGGGACCATAAGAGAATACATTTCTCTCATTCACCAACTTTGTGATACCTGTTACAGCAGACACCGGACACTAAGACCCCCGTCTACTTCTGCTGCAGTAGACACAGCCATTGTCCTCCATTGAGCATTGGTGTCATAACCTTCCCTTTGACTTGAATTGGCCTTATCCATTTACTTTCACTAGTAAGAATCCCAGAAGGTATCCTGGGACTTCAGAGGCTAGGTCCAGGGAAACCTTGCGGATTCTCTGGGGACACCTATCTCTGAAATTCTACTAGTATACTATAGGAAGGGTCCAAGCAACACCTGAAATTGAGGACCTGAACTGAACACTGAGCTGCTACCAGAACAATTTGATAGCTTTGTGTGTACGTCCTGGATTTATGAATCCAATTTTAAAACAACATCTTCCCAGGTCTTTTAATATAGCAACAGACTTAAGCCCACTTTTCTGAAGATGAAACATCCTGATCAAGCAAACACTTAATGTCTTCTTTCTAAAATACCACAAGCAATTATGCTAATTCTGCAGATGGAGGATATGCTGAAACTTAAAGGAACTGGCTGAGATAGCTGAAGGTTGTTCCAGGAGACCTTGCCCCTCCTGAAGAGGAAAACCCTCTGTAGGCAGGAAGGCTTGTGGAACTCCTAGCTGTTTCCAAAAATTGGTTTGTTTTCCAATGAACTTTTTAACCAAGACCATTCTTCTTACTCTTGCCTTCTTTGTTGCCCTGATGACCTAAGTGGAAAGTGAGTCTTGGGCAATGTGTCATTCAGCTGTTACTATAGCAAAATACCTAAGGTAATCAATTCATACAGAAGAGAGCTATATTGTGGCTCACAGTGGTTTCAGTTCATTGCAACTTGACTCCATTGCCTTTGGGCCTGTGGCAGCACAGTGTGTCATGGTGGGAGTCCATGGCAGAGGAAGCTGCTAGCTTCACAGTGGCTAGCAATCAAACTAAAGAGAAACAGGATGAGCTGGGGTTGCAATGTTCAATTTCCTATGACTAGGGCCCAGCTCGTAAAGCATCTATCACCTGCCAATAGTGCCATAATCTGGAAATACAGCCGTCAACACATAGGCTTTTGGGAGACACTCACCTGAACTACACCAGGGATTTTATCTAGATTCCCCTTTATTTTTCCGTTCCTAAGTCCTAGAACCATGTAAGTAGGAAGTCAGCATCCCCTGCTCTTAAACACATCTGGACCCACCTTACTAACAGCTCGCTAGAGGACAGCCAAGGAAACCACCCATAGAAGTGGGATCCTCAGATTTGAAGTATACTTCCACTTACCTTGGCATCCCAGTGTTGATTTAGGTAATGTACACAGCAGCCTTTCAAGCTCAGTGACCCTGCTGTCCTTCAGGCTGTACTGCTGCAGGTAGACAAGTATGTAGGTTGTACTTGCCAGACAGGTAGTAAATTGTATGTTTTGTTTTGGGTTTTTTCTTTTTGGAGACCATTGTGAAAAGATTAAGAGACCAAGAGAGCTGTTGCCATGATATTCGCTTAAAGCCTTTGATTTTGTGTTAGTCAGACCATTAACTTACCAACACCAGAACTTTAAAGCAAAGTCTAAAACAATCTGTGGCCTCTATGTGTTAATCCTGGTTGAAGATAAAGCTTTATGATGCTGTTTCTATTCAACATATTGACTGGTTTTAGAACATACCTTTATCAATAGCAGGCAAAGGGCTTTGGGATTCATATAAAGATATACTCTAAAGTCATGTAGTAGGAAGAGCAGTGTTAGGTTATGGAAGAGCCCTCAAGTTGCTTGTAAAACTAATCTAATTTAAAAGATATAGAAATGTTCTTGGGGAAAAAAAAAAGCAAGATTCTCAATTACCTATCTGCCTTGCTTTTTGTCCCTTTCTCTCCTTCTTTTGATGTCTTTCATCTTTTGATGTCCAGGGTCACTATTAGGAAAGGAAGAAATCAGGATGAAGACCCTATGAACTCAGTACCTCCATCTCATGTGGCTTTTGATTCACCAGTGCAGCCTCTACCAGTGTATATCCCCCCGCCTCCAGCTTACTTTCTTTATTTCTTTGTCCAAGAAGAATGTTCTTTTAAGTCCTATGTCCTGTAAGGACAGGACATTCTTACTCTGAAGACTTCTACAAGGTTGAGTTTCTCTTATCTGAAATATTTGGGGCCACAAGTATTTCAGATTTTAGAATATTTTCATATGCAGTTGAAATGTCTTCATTTGTATCTACTTGTGCATAGTATACACATGGCCTAGTTTTACATAGTGTACTTTTGTTTCTTTTGTAGCATGTCACTGAGGTTGAGTGTAGAAATTTCCACTTCTGGCATCATGTTGGTGCTAAAAATGGTTTAGATTTTGGAGCCTTTTGTATATTCAGATCAAGGTTGCTAAACCTAGCCAGGTGCCAGTATCTCACGCTTGTAAACCTAGCTACTCAGGAGGCTGAGATCTGAGTATCAAAGTTAGAAGCCAGTCTGGGCAGAAAATTATATAAGACGTTTTTTGCCAATTAATCACCAAAAATCTGGAAGTGGAAGCCTTTAGCAAGCATACTAAGGGACAGTACCCAGGTTCTGAATTCACTCAATATTGGCACAAAAAAGGTGCTGAACCTATTGTCAGTGGTCATAGTGAAGGCTGAGGAACATATGAACAGTGTCTCATTTGTTCTTCACAACAGCCTTAAGGAAAAGAAATTGTCACTTTTAGTTGATATAAGATGACCAGAGGTAACTCATCTGTTTCAGGTAGTTAGTACTTGAGAAGTCTGGTCTTGAAAAACAACATTTTCTGCTCTTAAAGTCCAGTGTGCTATGATGAACAGAAGAGAGTCCTGGTGTTGGTGAGTTAATGGTCTGACTAACACAAAATCAAAGGCTTTAAGTGAATATCATGGAAACAGATATTTTCGTCTCTTAATCTTTTCACAAAAAAACAAAACCCAAAACATACAATTTACTACCTATCTGGCAAGGACAACCTACATACTTGTCTACCTGCAGCAGTACAGCCTGAAGGACAGCAGGGTCACTGAGCTTGAAAGGCTGCTGTGTACATTACCTAAATCAACACTGGGATGCCAAGGTAAATGGAAGTATACTTCAAATCTGAGGATCCCATTTCTATGGGTGGTTTCTTTGTTGTCCTCTAGGGAGCTGTTAGTAAGGTGGGTCCAGATGTGTTTAAGAGCAGGGGATGCTGACTTCCTACTTACATGGTTCTAGGACTTAGGAACGGAAAAATAAAGGGGAATCCAGCTAAAATCCCTGGTATAGTTCAGGTGAATGTCTCACTCACACAAACCAGCTCCCAGATTTTCATATCCTCTCAAACAAAAATGTATACTCACTTTTCAGGTCTCCAGCTTATTATACCTATAAATCCCACTGGCTTAGCTAGAAAAATCTCTTCTTAGACACACTTGGGTTTTCTGTCTATATTAGTTCATTTTCCATTGTGATTGCAAAATACCTGGGGGGGGGGGTGATCTATAAAGACAAGTTGTTTTGCTCACAGTATGAGAAGTTCAAAGGCATAGTGCCAGCAGCACGGGCTTCGCTCCAGTAAGGACCCACCTGGCTGCTCCACATGGTAGACGGCACCATTGTGTGATGGCATGTGAAAGCCATGAGAGATCACATGGCAAGATGAGGCCACACGGGCATTAAGGACCTGGCCTGCTCTGTTGTAACAACTGTCTTGCACAAGAACCAGGGTCCTAGAGAACTTCCTTAATCCCTTCTGAGGGCAGTGCTCCAAGTGACCCAGTCCAGCTGGCAGTAATCTCCACCTCTTAAAGGTGCCACCACCTCCCAGCACCTCCACACAGAAAATCAAGCTTCCAACACATTTTCCAAGGACCACAGCGCCCTCTTTCACACACCCCTGCGGCCCATTAAGTTACCACTCAGGCTGTGCCACCAGTAAGTGCTTCAAGGGCGTGCTAAATACTTTACTCCCTACATCTGCTATTGGTACATTCCCTTCCTGACTTGAATGAACGAGTTCAGTGGACTGAATGGATGGTATAACTGGGGCCAGAGGTTTTCTTCACTTCAGAATCTATTCTTTATTTACCTTTTCCTGACAGATGAAAAGTGTGGCTTATGAGGAATCCCACCCAAGTAGGAAGTACGGGGAGGAATACAAAGGGACAGAGTGTTTCAGACTGGAACTGAAGACTGGCTTACCTATATGAGTCCCAGCCTTGGGTGGTGACAACTCTAGTTACCACCCTTGTCTCATTGGCCTAAAAGAGAAAAGGGAGAGATAAGCAATTTAAGCTTGACTTCCTGTACGCCCTGCATCCCTTACAACCTTGCTGCCAAGGAGCCAGAAGAGCCACACACTATCTCCTGGACTCTGCCTTTGCCTCCTGCTTCATGTTTCCCAACACTTTGCTCCTTAGATAGTCTTCCTCTCTGGCTTCTCACTTTTACCTGAGTTCAACTAGAAAGGATCTAAAAACTGGTTCCTCTCAACGTTGGCATGAAGCAGAGGTTCATGGGGAATCCTGGTGGTACACTGGGCAGTTTCATAATATATAGTTGCATTTGATATAGACATTCAGACATTTCAAGGTAGCCATTTGTTTCATGTGGTTTTCAGTTGCCACAAGCATCGCTGCTGCCTTTGTGACTGACTCATTTTGTAAAGACTTACATTAACAGTTTAAAAATGTCGGTGGACATTGGGTATATGTTCACTGTGAACATGGCTTCCGTTAAGAGCACTTGCAGCTGGCCCAGCAGATATTTCTGTGGAGCTCAGCAGCTTCTCTGAAAAGGCAGAAATACACCCTCAGCTCTTCTTGTTCACCTGCTGACATTCAGCAGGGTTCACTTGGCACCTAGCCCATGCCCAAGCTGGCTTCCCCCCTGAGTAGACTGCATTGTCAGGAAGCGTGGAGTGTGAGGTTACTGAACCTGAAAGATGCCCATGGAAATAGAAGGCATCCATCCTCACCAGTCCTGGTCCTGAAGCCCAGGATCTCCTCCCGTGTGTGGGAAAGGCCTTTCCAAGCAGAAGAGAATGGGGCAAGGAAGGAGGGAAGGGTAGAACTTAACATCAGTCAGAACTCTTTTTTTGCTGATTGTCTCAGGAAACGTTTCCATGCCTGCCATCCTCGCCAGCCGTGGCAGCTAAGTGACACTGGTTCCTTTCCCCACATGGAAAAATGAGCTCTTTCTTCCCTTCATCCTGATCAGTTCTAAAGCCTAAAGAACCTACTTTGAATACCAGAGGATACACACTGGACTCCTCTCCGGAGCTTTGAGTGGCCTCCAAGAGGATTTCTAGACATCTGGGAGACGAGCTTGCACCTTCAGGTGCAATACAACCTGAAAGCTAGCAGGTCCTCCTTCCCCTACATCTTCCAGTCCCAGGTGCCTTCTTGAAGCCATAGGAGAGGCAAGCAATACCAGCTACCAGACAGGAGAGGCTCTGTGTTGTCCCAAAGGAAGCATGTCTCAGAAAGTTGCCTATCTCTTTCCCATCATGTCCCTCCCTCACAGCAGGTCCCCTGACATACATTTCCTGCAGTGGCCCACATCCCACCTGCTACAACCCAACTCTGAACATGAACTTTTTAATACAATTCTTGCTGTACCTTTACAAGGTTCATGTGACAGCTTTGTGCTTCTGATCCATGCCCCCATTTGGTAGGAAGAGGAGACAGTATCCATGTGTCAGCACCCCACCTCCACCTCACCTCCTAACTCCACCCTGTATAAGGAAAACCTAAACAGATGCTAGCCCTGAATGATTCTCCCTCCAAAAATGTCTGTCTCCCTCCATACCGGAAGTAGGAACTCTTAGCCAGTAGACGCCTGGGTTGAGGATACAGGACCAGTTACCTCTTAGATCATTGAACAGAGAGTTAACCCCCCTCTAACCTATAAGTGGACAGATGGCTGCTTTTCCCTGTTCTCTGTCCCCTATGAACTCCTTTCCCCCAGCCTCACAGCCACATCACCACTGCAGCTGCTACCCATCTATATGATCCCTACCTGTACAAAACTCCAAGTCACTTGGAGACCAATTAAGTGGTAAATGATTTCACAGCACCACATAAACCTCATCCCAGGATCCTGCCCTTGGCAAGAGACCCCTTTGCGAAAAAAAATTTTTAAAATACAACCTTTATGTCCAAAGGAAGGTGTAGATTATTGACACTAATATCTGTATGTTTCTGTCCCTGCAGCCTTAGGAAAATCCAAAGGTACAGTATCCACTGGTAGCTTACAAGGCCACGTGTCATCTCTTAAACTAAGCCAGCCATGTGGTAGTGAGCTGTGTGTAGAGGGGGAGTGGTGCCGTGTTTGGTTGCTTGGCCGCATCACTCAAAGCTATGTGCCCATTGTTCAAATCAATTCGGAGGGACCTCAGGCATGAGTGGCCCCTTCCCTGTCGTGTAGATAAGCTGGTGTGACCCCTGGAGGGCTGACCTGCCAGGGTCCCCAGCGGAGACAGAGCTGGGCCTAGACCCGGGTTCAAAAAGGAGGCCTCTGTAGCTGTCTCCTGCTGGCTGGTTAGTGTTCTAGTCCCATCTGTCTCTGTCCCTGCCTTCCTCCCCCAACCTCCTTCCTACAACTAGGAGGAGCGAGTGACCCCCCCTACCAAGCTAGTAAGACCACGTTTCTGCACTGAGGATGGCTTGGATTCCACAACCAGGGTGCTTGTCGGGCTATTTTCCTAAGGCCAGCTGGCTTTGGCAGAGTGGAAACACAGCTTGTGGACCTCCAAGCTGCTGACTGTGTCCTGCTGTGGGCCTTGGTGTCATGGGAGGGCCATCCTGCCCCTCCTGGGCTGCAGGGCTGTGTCTTTGTGCCCCCAGCCGCCTGGGTGCTGGAGCATCGCTGCCCTCTCCCCCTGCACATTGCTTTCCAGCCCAGGAGGGTGCTAAGGCTGCTGCTCTTCTAACCTGGACCTGCTTGAATGTCTCCGCTTGATGGGGGAGGGAGCCTGCCACCTGTCAGGCGTGGGTAAGCAGGTGTCTTTGTGTCCCTCGCCAGCATGGGCGTGAGGGTCATGGACACGTCTTGGGTGGCTCGAAGAGGCTCCTCTGCCGGCCGGAAAGCATCCTGCGCCCCACCCTCCATGCAGCCTCCTGCCCCGCCTGCCGAGCTGGCTGCACCCCTGCCATCACCCCTGCTGGAGCAGGTCCCGGACAGCCCCGCTGCAGCTCCTGTGCTCTCCCCATCTGTTGCTGGCCTGCAGCCCACGCCTGAGCGCCCCAGGTAAGCCCCGGATTCTGCCTGGGGGCAGGGGGTAAGAGGGAGAACTGGCTGGTGTGCACATGCATGCACAGGGCTTGCCGCTTCCCGCTCAGGCCTCCTAGATCTCATCTACCCCGATCCTCATTTGGGAAGCATTCATGTTTGGCTTTCTGCGTCATCTCCGCAGCATCCTGGATCGCCAGGAAGCATTCTAGGCTCTCCAAGAATCACATCCCCAAGCAGACATGGAAGGCGGCAGCCTGCTAAAGGGCTACAGAGGACTCGAAGCCCACTCTCCGGATCCCGCTTCCTTTTGTAACTTCCCTATTTTGAAATTTTAGGATGATAGTATCTCTTCCTCCCTATCTGCAGCCTTTCGATGTAGAGTGCCGTTAGCAGTTGTTGCTGCCACAGTTGAATGCAAATCCGTTACAGGAGTGTATCACCATTCTTTTAGGGAAAAGAGAGAAAGAGAGAGATATACACAGAGAGAGAAAGAGAGCACACTAGCCCAGCCAGCGCATTCCAGGCAAGATCAATGAATCTTAGAACTGTGACTGTGATTTGCTGGGCTTCAGCTTCACTTGAAATATGCAGATGGGCAGAGGGAGTTTGGTGGAGAAGCACAGGTAGACACTGATGGATAGACAGGCTGACCTGAAGGAAAAGGACATATAGACAGATACGCCCCGGTGATCCTCTCTTCAGACAATAGCTGCCATCACTCTGGTCATACAAGGGACTTGATAGAGCATTTGGCATGTGGATGGTATTTCTAAAACAGGTCCCCTTGAGGATGGGGTTTCTCCAGGCTCAAAGGGCATTCTAGAGATGATATGGGTGGGTGGGCTTGCAGAACCCATGGGCAGGGAGCACCCGCTCTTCCCCACACTGATAGCCAGTGACTCACAGTGTCAGATATCGTGTTCTGCTCTCCCACTTTCATGCCGGGGATATGGTTCTGCAGCTTCTCTTTGCGGGTTAAGGCTTTCTTTCATCCGGGGCTTTTTCCTGTACTTTTTAATCCCTATGTCCAGCTCCATTCTTTTGCTTTTTGTTCTCTGGACATTTGTAGCACAAGTGACGTTGCTTCCAGCTGCCAAATTCCTGTCATGTCTACCCCTTGCTGGAAGATCACAGGATATCTCTTCTCCTCTTTGCCCCAGGCTCTGCCTTTAGTTCTCCTACCCAAGCTGGTGGCTCTGTCCTGCCAGACTCAGCCTTCATGTCCTACTTTGCTGCTCAGCAGTAACACAGACACTGAGTCCCTGTCCTGAGAACTAGCCTGTCCTCACCTGCACCTTATCTCTACCTTCATCTAGCAGTCCAGTAACCACTCTCTGCCCTACTTGTTACCACCACCACCCTCCCCCCACCACCGCTGGGTCAGCTACAGTTGTGCTGAGAGAAAAACCAGGTTAAATAGGTACTTGTTTCTGTGCTGGAGAAAGTATATTGAGCAGGAAAAGTCAGAGAAGAGATCAATGTCCAGTCAAAAGAAGCAAGAAAAGTCTAGAACCCTACAGGAAGCAAATTGGGGGTAGGGACTTTCTTGTGTGGTGCTTTCCATAGTTGATTGTTTTCACTTTCTCTCAGTAATGGCAGAGATGGGTGGAAGGAGAGATAGATGGTTGGGCATGAGCACCCAGATACACTGTGACCTTGAACCTGAGAAAGAATAAAAGACAGGCCGAACTCTTCAGCCTGAGCAAAGACAGTTTTCTGGGTTTGCTTTTTATTTGCTGAATAAAAAAAAAAGACATTTTTTCTTTGTTGCTCTTCAGGTTGCTTTGGATAAAAATGACCTTTTTCCCAATGAAACTCTCCCATTTCTCAAAGGAAAGGAAGTGCCAGCACTGTGACTGTGGTCTCCTCTTCTTCTCTTCCTTCCAATAAGAAAGCTGCTTGTACACTGACGACCTTCCTGTTCTAACCCTGCTCCCCGTCTTTCTCAGCATACCTTGGCAGCCATGAGTTCCATATTTCTATTGGTAGTTTCTTATTCACTCCAATTCCATATTTGGAGAAGAAACAGCTACTATGGAAGCTGTAGGTAACCAGGCCCTGCCCACCACACCCTCCAAGAGCTTTGGAATCCAGGCAGGAAGCATAGCAGTTAAGTCCCATTCCAGGGCCCCCCTCTGATTCAGTCAAGGCTATCCAAAATGAAATGATTGCTGTCAAGAAGTGACATTCTGTGGAGCTATAAGAACAGTTTGCAATGTTTCCCCTGAATGGTGCATTAGAGGCTGGCAGGGGGTAATGATCTGCTCTGTGTGTGTGTGTGTGTGCGTGCATGTGTGTGTGTGTGTGTGTGTGTGTGTGTGTTGGTTCTTGGTTGTTTTTGTTTTTTTGTTGTGTTTTTTGGTCCGTAGTCTGTACAGTACAGTTCAATAGGGTACCCTTTTACTGTATCTTGTCCTTAAGAGAAGACCTGAGAAAGAGCTTAACAGCATGGGTGAATTTTCTGGTAAATTTGAGTATTTCTTTGTTGATCCAAGGGACTCAGGAGGCCAGCGTTCCTCACTGCCATTGATCGTGACCCTATTCTAAGCTTGAAGGACTGGAGCTTGAACTGGTCCTCATACAGGAACATAGCTAGGTCCTAGTCTCTGTGGAGCGAGTATGAGGGCAGGTCCCAGAGTTCCTCACCTGCATGTGCCAGGTTAGAGTCCTAGGCAATAGCTTAGAGAGCTATAGCATGGAAGAAGAAAAAAAGAAAAGAAAAGAGAGCTATAGCATGGAAGCAGGGCTATCATCAGCCTTAGCTGGCACATTGACCCTAGAAAGTCCTCTTGGCTCTATAATGCCATAGGGACAGGAGGAGACAGGAACACTGTGCAGTTCCCACTTCAGAACAACCTCTGGTTCCCGTACTGATGACAGGATGCAGGGAGATGCCTAAGAGTCATCTCCTCAAGGCAGAGATGGGAAGAGACCATTGGCAGTGCATGTCCACAAAGCTAGGGAGGAGCCCGTATCACCAGAGCTCCAGGAAGGGACAGTCACCTCATAGGATGCTTTGAAGGTTTTAAGAAGGGACTGAGACAAACCAGAACTGGTGTGGATTTGAACAGGGCCCAGAACACATAGAATCAGAGTTGGCAGATAGGTGCTGAGGTTGACCAAGCACCTGTTCCTTTTCTGACCTGTGTGTTTGCTTTTTAGTACATCTAAAAGCAAGGAATCGTCTCCGGGATCTGGGCAGAAAGGAAGTCCAAGCTCCAGCCAGGGGACAGCTTGTCCAGGTTCGCAGCCAGGGCCACAACCAGGTACCAGTCCGAGCCAGCCACCCGCAGACCAGAGTCCCCACACTCTCCGGAAAGGTATGTCACCTCTTTCCTCTGCCCATTCTCAGGCTGGTGAGGGCTGTTCCATTCCTGAAGGCTCCATCCCTTTCAAAGCATACTGTTTAGAAACTGTGTGGCTTAGTGAATAGTCCCTAGGTAGATCAGTCAAGTTTTGAGAAGTTAACCAATCCAAAGAGATGCTATATTTCACCCTCATTCTTCAGATCACTACATGAAAAGTGGGCTCATGAAAGTATGGGGCAATGCTTCTCATATAACAAGTGATACCAACAATACAGACACAATAGCATGCTTCTCCCATGGCCCGACCAGACCTTCCTTCAGCATTTACAAAGCTGTATGTGGTCATCTACACCAGCTCCATGCCCCAGTGCCAACCAAGGTGAGGTCAGAGGAGGAAGTTGGGATTGTTTTTCCCCAAAGCTAGATCTCCAATACTTCTGTTGTGGAACTTGTAAGGATTGTCCCATAGTAAGGACCCAGTTAAATCTCTTGGGAGAACCATTCCCCAAAGCCAAAGACACTGTATGGTGACATTTCATCAGTGGGGAGGTATACTGTTGGAGATCTTATCCAGGCCTTTTTTAATTTGTTACCACCTCTCACCTCTCAGCAAAGCCTGTCTCTTGACTGAAATTGCGTATCATTTAATTTGTTCTCAGTTTGGGTCTTTTGTGCTCCTAGGATTGGTTTCAACTCCAAGATGGTCAAGTAGGGCTAGATTCATCTCATCTACATTTCCCAGGTCCCTTTTGAGTCATGGCAATACCATTCTTCTAGTAAGCCTCTACCCTGCCCTGGACCTTGTCGGTTCCCCGTGCCCTTTCATTCCTTATCCATCCTACAAATATTTACCAAGCCCTGGTATGTGTAGAGCTCTGCTTTCCAGCGAGGTATAACTATAATGCAAGGGTACATGGTGCTGCTATGCCAGGAGACATCTGGGCACCATGGGGACACATGGAGTCCCTTATCTGGACTCAGGATTCAAGGTAGATGACCCAGAAGAAATGGCATCTTGAAGGTTAAATAGCAACTGGATCAAAAAGGCAGTAGTGCACATCGGTGGTTCACATCTGTAATTCTAGCTACTTAGGAGGCTGAGATCTGAGAACCACTGTTTGAAGCCAGCTCAGGCAGGGAAGTCCACAAGACTCTTATCTATAATTAACCCTCAAAAAGACAGAAGTAGAGCTGTGATTGAAGTGGTAGAACTCTGGCATTGGGCACAAAAGCTCAGGAACAGTACCCAGGCCTAAGTTCAAGCCTCGGGACAGGCACTAAATAAGTAAATAAGTAAATAAATAAATGGCATTGGTGGGTTTTAGCATCTCCAGCATTAGTAGGCATTCCTTACCATTCAGACATGGTGTTCTTGTCCTGTTGCACATCTCTGTTTATGACTCTTCCAACCCTTCAGAGAGTGGATGATGGCTAAGCCATTCTTTCATCCAGTGGTAATATCAAGGCTCCTGGCACACCCAGTTACCTTCCTCATGTCAGAGCCAGGGTGACCCTCTTGAGAGTTGCAGCACATTGGACCTGCACAGCAAACAAAGCTTAGAGTAACCCAGGTCCCTTTTGTTGTTGTTGTTGTTTTGTTTTGTTTTTATGGTCATGGGGCTTGAACTCTGGACCTGGATGCTGTCCCTGAGCTCAAGGCAAGCATCTACCACTTGAGCCACAGCGCCACTTCTGGTTTTCTGGTGGTTAATTGGAGATAAGAGTCTCACAGACATTCCTGCCAGGGCTGGGTTTGAACCATGATCCTCAGATCTCAGCCTCCTGAGTAGCTAGGATTACAGGTGTGAACCACTGGTGCTTGGCCTCCAGGTCCCTTTCTAAAGAGACATTGAGTTGATCAGAGATGTCATTTGAAAGGCACAACTTCCTTCTCCATTCTCCATCCCCACCCACACTGAATATACCCAGCAGTTATTTTTCTGATCTCACTGTCTTTTGACCTTGAACCCAAAATTGAACATCATGCTCTAGTGCTGTCACCACCCCAAAGCAGTGTCTCTTCTGTTGGGTGATGTCACTTTCGCCCATTTAGAAGAGCATGTCCAAGATTTCCAGGACTTCATGTCTTGTGCATGTCCAAGCACACTCAGTCATGAACCTCAATAGCAAAGCCAGAAAACTGACCCCATAGTCAAGAAGTAGAAAACTGGAAAACTGAATGCTTTTTTTTTAAAAAAAATAGGCTTTGATTTTGAAGTTTTTCAGATGTGTGATCAGTCTATAGGGAAGAGAGTGGTCTTCCAGTTGTATGGAAGAGGCTCATTTATTTAACTTCTTTTTTCATGTTTCTTAAGTGTAGTTTTATTGTCATTAAGGTGTTGTACAGAGGGCTTGCCATTTCATAAGTCAGGTAATGAGTACCTTTCTGTTTGGGGGCAGTGTCACCCCTTCTTTTTGCTTTCCCCCAGTTTTCCCCTCCCATCCCTGCTCACAAGTTACATAGTTCATTTTCCACACTCTATACTGAATAGCACGATTATATTTGTTCCCCTTCCTCCTTCCCTTTCTATGCCTCCCCCTTTCTCTCTCATTTTAGACCAGCTTAAATACATTCCCCTGGGCATATCGTGGATAAGTAGTAGGACAGAAATTTGAACCCAAGGTGGCAACCTGAAAAGCAAGTGCTTTTTTTTCTTCCTGGCCAACGAGCCATGGGAACATGAGATATCCTTAGACAAGGTTCTGTTCCATGGATGGATTGGGTTGATGTGGGGAGTGGAAGGAGATGCCCAAATGCCTCCCTGAGGATTTAGAAGACAGATTCTTCTAGAGTTACTGGTACCCATGGCCAGATCTCATTTAATTATCATCGGCCAATTTTCTCAAAAAACTTCACCCCTCACTTGGATCTTCTGAATGTTTGCCTTGGCTGTGTTTCCCAATTCATTTTCAATTCAAGGTATCATGTACTTGTCATCCTTTAGAGAGCTTCAGTAAATAAGGAGAGGGAAATTCAAGGAATGGAGAAGAGGTTGGGTCAGTGATGCGTTTGGAAAGATTCTGGGTTGTAGCTCTGCGGCAGAGTGCTTGCCTCTAGCACACATTAGGCCTTAGGTTCAGACCTCAGCACTGAAAAAGAGTACAGTTGAGCTATATTTTCTGGTATCCAGAGGACACAATTCATGAAAGAAAAGAAAGGGAAAAAAGTCTGTGATCAGAAGCTGGGACAGGAGAGAAGAGAGAGAGAGAGACAGATGCCAAAACACAATTGTAGGGGAGTATAGTATAGCACACTGTGGTAAAGATAGTCTTTCTACAGCAACTAATTATACATTTCCAAACCACTGGAGGAGAAGGTTGGAAAGTTGCCAACACATAGAAGTGATGATGTTTGAGGAGATAGAAATGCTAATTACTGTGATTTGATCATTATGCACTGTATTTGTGTATTGAATTACAGTGCATAAAGAAGCACAAATGTTGTCTGTTAATTCATTTAAAAATTAAGAAAACAAAAACCATGCCAGGGCAAGTGGTGCAGAGTTAAGGCTGGAAATTAAAAGTGACAGGATCAGGCCACGCACCATTGCCAAAGCCACACACCACTAGGCTGGTTAGGCTGAAGTTCAGTTTCCTGCAGGAGGATTTGCCCCTGGGTGCTGACCTCATGGTGATGATTTGAATTGGCCATTGGAATTGGCTTCATTGACTCACTCTGAATATGGTGACACTTAGATGGAAAATCACCCACTCACCACCAGTTAATGGAAGGTTCTTTTTCCAGATGGGCTCTGTGTGTGTGTGTATGTGTGTGTGTGTGTGTGTGTGTGTGTGTGTGTGTGTGTGTGTGTGTGTGTGTGTGTGTGTGTGTGTGTACAGAGGAACAGGTGCAAAAATAAGAACACTTGTAAATCTAGGTGCACTTAAAATTCTATTGGCTATTATCGGTCTGGCAGGAAGTCAGGGGATGGGGGTGGAAGAAGAGGAGGAGGTTGAAAAGGACCACGTTAAACCATGAAGACACCTTACACCTTTGTGTCTTGTGTTTTTCTCTTTCAGTTTCAAAGAAGCTGGCACCGATTCCACCCAAGGTTCCTTTTGGCCAGCCAGGGCCAGTGACTGACCAGTCCACCGGCCAGCCATCCCCAGTCAGCCTGTCTCCTACTCCCCCAAGCACCCCATCTCCCTATGGACTGAGTTACCCTCCAGGGTACTCCTTGGCCTCTGGCCAGCTCTCCCCGGCTGCAGCTCCTCCTCTGGCCTCTCCTTCCATTTTTACAAGCACTTTAGCCAAATCAAGGCCCACCCCAAAGCCACGACAGAGACCCACCCTACCGCCACCGCAGCCTCCCACGGTCAGCCTCTCAGCCTCCAGCCCTCAGTCCACGGAGCACCCCATGCTGGATGGCATGACCCCCGGGGAAAGCATGTCTACAGGTAACCGAGTCATGGGCTTTCTGGAAAGTTCCCATGAACCTTAACAAAATGCGCCAGGGAGGGGCCAACAGCATCCCTTCCAGGTAATAGAGGCCCACATGATGTGAGCTGGCTGTGGCCGCCCCAGGGCTGCCTCCCAAGGGGTTCCTCTGAGAACCCACCAGTGGGACAATGCAGAGCAGCTCTGGAACTGAGTTGGTTTGGTTTGGGTTTGGTTTGGTTTGTGTGTTTTTTTGTTTTTTTTTTTGGCGGGGGGGGGGGGGGTCCACCTTCTCATGGGGTTTCTCCTAGCCCAGCCCACCAGTCCAGGGTTGTTTCTGAGCACCGAGGCCTGAGGAGCAGCTGGTTACAGTCATAGGATACCTGGCGTCAGGATACAGGGGTGGGGCTGCATCTTTCGCACAGCGCCCCAACAGCAGAGCAGGTGCCGAGACTCATCTGGAAAGCAGGAGCCAAGAACAAAAGATAATTTCCCCTAGGAGTAAAGTAAGCTCTGCTGGGAAAAAATGTATTTCTAAATAAGTATTTAGAGGAGGCCTCACCCTCAGAAAGACACATTCCCTCCCCACCCCGCCCACCACCACCACCACAATTCCTCCAGCAGTGGATTAGGCAAACTCCCAATTATCCAGTCTCGTTTGTTGTAAATTTAAAAACAAAGATGAAGCTGTGTTTCCTCCCCCAATAAAGTGTGTACTTATGAAATCACACAGGCACACACACACACACACAGGCGCACACACACACAGAGAGAAAACACAACCCCTTGAGGAAGACATGGGACATTTTTTAAATGTCTCCCCAAACACTTGGGCCACATGAGATTAGAAAAGTCAGGAACAGATTTGTGGTCCCCTGCTTTAGTCCTTGGAGCCTTCCCTGCTTCTGGAAGACAGGCAAGGTGCCGAGTGGAGTCTTGGAATGGAGCCAGCACATTTCCCCAGAGGCCAGGGCCTGAAGAGTGTTTGTCTCAGGTAGCAAAGGGCTAGGCAGCTTGATGCGGACACCATCTACACATCCACACACACAAATACAGCCACAAATATACACAACATACACATACCCTTCTTTACAGAACACATCCACATAGAGATGTGCCACACATGTATACAGTACCCAGCCACACACCCACAGTGCACGTGTTCATACAAAGAGTTCATCTCCACACATCCTTTTACACACCACACATATAGCTCACATAGCACACATGCATACGTAACAAACCCCAATCCATATCACATACGACATACAACACACATGCTATACAGATACATATGTGTGCTACACACACCTACAAACCACATAACCCCTGTGCTGGTGTATTGCTCGGCAGTAGAACACCTGATAGTTCAGGCCCAAGGATGCAAATTGCTCAGCTACCATGCATGTCACCTCACAGAAAACATGGTGCTAGGGTCTAGGGTACCCTGGAGTCCCTCGCAGGTACCCTTTCTTGCCCTGCATCCTCCCAAAAGGTGGCATTTTCTTCCTTAGACTAAATGTCAGCTGGAAGCTAGTGGGGCTTGACTCTTTGCTCCAGATAAAAACACGGGGCAAGGCAGACACCAGTGGCTCATGCCTGTAATCCTAGGTACTCACGAGGCTGAGTTCTGAGAAAACTATCGCTGGCAGGAAGGTCTCTAAGACTCTCATCTCCAGTTAACCACCAAAAAGTCAGAAGTAGTACTAAGAACAGTGCCTAGGCCCTGAGTTCAGAACTGGCACAAAAACAAAACAAGGGGGAAAAAAACCCACTAGGCAAGCGTACAGGCGTTTGTGAGAGTGCAGGCAGTTTCAGTGTTATTGGAAAGCACATCTTGGCATCTTTATCTGTGGCTGTAGTTAATGTTGAATATATAGCCGCTACCATCTACTTGGAGGCTTATTTAAAAATTAAGGAAACCTCTTCCTCAGGAATGTCGTGTGCATCCAGCCCCTGGAAGTTCTCAGGAGTCATTCATGCTTCTGGGGTGAGCCATGATGGAGGGGCTGGATAAAGACACAAAGAGAGGTGTACACTGTAAGCTATGGGTTGAACATAGGATGCCCCAAGAGGCAGGAAAGAATGGAACGGGGGAGGAAATTAGAGGGCACAGGTGGGCAACATAGAACAGTAGGAAGCGTAGCACCCTTAGGGCATGAAATGATTCATTTCCTGTGGCAGACTTTTTAAGACTTAACCATCAAATTCAGTGACACCTCGGCCCCTCATCCCCTTTTGTTCTATGTTCTTCTGGCCGCAGCAGCCCATTATCACATCCTGTGCATACAGGTCTCTGAGCCAGTGTAGAAAGCAGTGAGGATTTTGTTGTGCCCCACTGGGACTGTGGCACCCACAGTGTTTTTGTTTCGTCCGTGTTTTTGTCATGTTTATTCCTTTCTCCGAATCCTATCATTGTGTTCTTGCAGCTGTGTAACATGAGTGACGCAGTGTTGGATACGTGTGAGGGGGATTTTCAGGGTAAGCTGGCCCCGGCTCCACCGCCACCACTCCACTCCCCTGGCCAGCCCGGCCAGCCCAGCCAGCTGCCCGGCCAATGCCCAGTGTCGCCTGATCCTTCTGATGCCTTCCTGCCAGCCCTGCCAGCTCCCCTCCTCTCTCTGCATGTGGCCCAGACCAAACAATCGCATGCCTGCTTCACTCTTTCTGGCCTTCCCCAACTTCAGCAAGGACCAGCTGAGCCAGGAGTCTCCTTGGTGTTTTGAGATGATTGGCCTTTTTTGTCCCCCTCCCCACCCCCTTTCCCCCATCTGTCTTTCCATTAGACTGAGCTTGGGGAAAATCCTAGCAGTCCTAGCTCTTCTCCTTCCACTCACTCAATTACCAGCTCCAGCTCCCCTTCTCCCTCAGCTGTATGGTTTGCACAGATGACAGACATGTGCCCAATGCTGTCCCTGCACACATGGGATTATTAGGAAGGTGTTCCTGTGAGTAGGTACAGAGCAGGCCCAGAGCAGCAAAGAAGCCATCACCGTGTCGGTGACCCTGATTCACCCTCAGACAAATGCTTAGGACTCATCCTCCCCAGATACTCCTCTCCAGCACTACAAAACATTTGGGAAGCATTTGCATCAGCATCTGCTTGGTACCACCTCCCCGAAAGAGTACAAGCTCAAAACTAAATAAGGAAAGAGCAGGGAGAAGACGGGGAGAAATGAGGCATTTCTGCCTCAAGAAGAAGCAGAGGCCAGAGTTAACCAGGGCCCCCCTCCCATTCTGCTGGTAGGCCTGTAGATTAGCTACAGGGTATTTGGTGTTCACAGACTGATCTCCCAAGGACACTCCTGGAGCTGCCATGAAGCAAGATGGCCCAGCACCCTTCCTTCTACCCAGGAATGCCAGCAAGGGCTTCCCTAAATCTCACTCCTTTGCTATGTGACCCTGGCCCACCAAGGTCAGACAGCTCCCATTAGGACCTCATGCCAGGCTGTGCAGTGTCATGCCATCTCTGAACTACTGTATCTACATTCCTCATCACTCCCTTTTCTATTGACACACGGGGAAGCTAAGAATTTGTCCTAGGACACAGTCCTATTGGGACACAGGCCTAGGTGTTTACATCCAAGCAGGAAGATCCTGTGCTCTTTTCTGATAAGGTACCCCATCCAGTGGAGCAGACCCAGACAGGGACAGAAAGGACAGACAGTCCAGTGACTTCCTGTTAGGCACAAGAGCTTCCTGCTACAGGGGGAACCAGTGGTACTGGCTAAGCCAAGCCTCAAACCCCCTTAAGATCTGCTCCTCAATCAGGCAGCAAGGCAGAGGCAGGTTGGACCCCGTTCTGAAGACTTGGCGGGGTGGAGTGAGGGAGGAGTTTTGTCCAGAGCTTTGGTGTCTGTATAATGTCTTTCAGGACAATGTCCAAGTTTATGTCTGTACACACAGTATGGCATTCCTCAGTCTGAACATTTGTTTTTCATACACACAAACACACAACAAAGACAAAACCCCACCTTCTGAGTATGGCCCAGAGCCTGGTCCCTGCCACATTTCCACCTCATCTCCTGGAGCTCAACCTCCTGCCTGGGTTATTAAGCAAGACTACCTGAAAGGCAGAAACTGGGCAGAGGTGGGAAAATAGTGTGACCAAGAGGAAGGGGTCCAGAGGAGCCCCCTTCCTGTAGCCCTGGGTGTCAGTGAGCTAGAACCCCCAAGCCCCCAGCCTCAGGCAGCAGCTGTAGTAGCCGATGTGGCCTCAGTTGATGGCTCTAGGTAATTCGGCCTTATCTTTGCTGACTCACAGATGTCTAGACACTGAACGCTGTGATGTCTGACTCTTCTTGCTAGGACTTCATACCCCTTCTAATAGGGATGGACGCAGGGGATTTCCTGTAGAAGAAATCACAGCTCCAAGAGCTGCCCCTAACTGCAGCTGTTTATTAAGAGTGAGGATACCCGTGTAGGGTTCCCACATTTATTCTTGTCTCAAGCTCTCCCTGCAGAGTCTAGGCTGAGACAAGTCCCCAAAGGTGCTACTGGAGCCTGCCCAAGAACTCTTGCTTATCAGCTTATTATCCAGCTGAGCAGTCCTGGCTCTCCTCTCCGTCTGAATGACTGGTAGATGCAAGCAGATTCAGCCAGTGTGACTGTTGAGGAGACAGCTTCTATAAATGATCTGTCTGGCCCTAGACTAGCCCAGCCACCTGCTTCCTCACGCTGACCGAGATTGCTTTCAATTTGGTCCTCAGGACCAGAGGCCTCTTTCACCTCCCTCTCTTTCTCTCTGCCAACTTGCAGATCTTGTCCACTTTGATATCCCCTCCATCCACATAGAGCTGGGGTCAACACTCCGCCTGAGCCCCCTGGAGCACGCAAGGCGACACTCGGTGACTGACAAGAGGGACTCAGAGGAGGAATCGGAGAGCACAGCCCTCTGATGCAGCCCCCGCCCCAGCACCTGTACAGATGTGGGCCCGGGGAACACGCCGCCAGGAGCAGCGTCCCTGAGCTTGCCAAGGATCCTCTGTGGGTTCCTTTGCCGTCACCTCCAACTCCAGGTTGGAGTCTGGCAGGAGAGCACAATCTCCGGTCCGTGTGGCAGATGTTGGTGGTGCCGATTTTGTTCATTCCTATTGGGTGGTGACTTCAGCCTTTTGTTTGATCTTTGCCTTTTGACTTCGTGCCTATTTCTGATCATCTTCAGCTTCCCTGCTAAGCAACAGCCATCTCCTCCCCAGGGCTGTGCAGGGTGGGGGTGCAGGAGAGGGTAAGCTACACCCGAGGGTGCTGCCACAGCACATGTGCTACACCTGCAGGGACAGATGCTGTCAGGTCCTACAGCACCCACCTAACAGCCAGAGAAGTGAGGAAGGAGGGGGTACCAGGGCTAGAAATGCACACTCCTGATTCCTATCCTCCTTCACTTGATGCTCAGGGGAGGGCTGGCTCATGGAAAATACCTTTGAGGCTACCCTTAATCATAGGGACCCAAAGCTAATGGCTTAAAGCATTCACTTCCTGGCACTTTTATTCCTCTTGCACCCCCCCTAAGTTACTAAAAAGCCCTTTACTCATTATTGTTTTGTGCTTCCGAGTTGAAAAAAAAAATATCCTGAGCATGTCTGGAGGATCCCAGGTAGCTCCTCATGGCCCCCCTCAAAGCTCATTAGATGCCGAACAGTAATTTTGCCCATCCAGGCACTAAGCTCCTAGCAAAGTGGGGGCCTGGAGCCCATCTCTTCCTTCTAGAGGTTACAGCTGACTAGCAATAATTCTGTTTACCCCAAGGTAGATAGAGGGAAGTGAAACGAGTCCAGACGCGGGCCACACGTGGCCTGTGGGGCAGACCACTCACTCCCCTGCTCCTGCCACTCAACGCTCAGCTCATCCCCCTCACCAAAACAGCCAGCTCTGCAGAGGGCCAGAGGGCGCCGGGAAGCCCACCTGCACTTTGGGGTTAAGGGAGTGAGAAACAGATCTGGGCCATGCATGCAAAGTCCAAGTTTAAAGTTTTATCCTTTTAAAATAAGATATAATATACCTATACATGATATAATATTTGTATATATGAGATCTCTCTATATTTGTTTAATTTGAGCCATTCAATCTAAACCAGTGTACAGGTGTACAATGATAAATTTAAATGCTTAGTTATTTTTTTTTTCCCCCCAACAGTGTAAAGTCACCCTTCTCTGAGAGTGGGATTGGCAAAGAGTTTTGATGTTACAGCTTTGCTCACTTCCTGGCAAGGGCAATTCAATCCCCAATTTGTATCGGAGCCCAGGGGTTGAAGGTTATCTTTAAATACATGTACAAATCATTGTCAAAACTGATGTTATTAAAATAGATTTATTATCCCTGAGCTCAGTGTATGCCCTTGTTTGAATGCCGCTGTGGGGAAGTTAACTGGTGCTGGGTGTTGCTATGGGAGAGCTGAAGGTCTCCACCACAAAGACCAATTTTTTGCTATCTCTCTTACACCCCCTGAGGTTTTAGAGCCTTTTTCCACATACTCCTGTGTTCAGGATGAACACATAGATCCAGCTTTAACTCTGAACATTCTCTTGACCAAGCACTAACCTGTTCTCAAATCCTGCCTAGGAAAGCAAGGAAGTGGGCACGATGTGGGATTTCGCAATATTTCTGGGGCAAACATTCTGTCATCATGGGGCAAAAAAGAACAAGTGAGTTGCCTCCTCTTTTTTTTTTTTTTGTACCAGTACTTAGAACCACTGTGCCTTAGTTCTTTTGCTAGTGCTCTACCATTTGAGCCACTGCTCCACTTCCAACTTTTCTGGTGTTAAAAGTCTCAGGGACTTTCTTATCTGGGTTGACTTCAATCCTCAGATCTCAGCCTCCTGAGTAGGTAGGATTACAGGTGTGATCCCCCAGTGCCCAGCCTACAGTGGGAAGGATGGTGTCTGGATACCTGCCTGTCCTAGCCCAGCCAGCGCTAACTCGTTGCATCTTTTGCCATTACTACCAGACCAGGACATATTGAGGGGTGATGGGTGTCTGGAAATGGGCTTCACAGGCCTCTTCTGCCTCTGATGCTTTCCTGGGCATGCTGAGCACCCCGCATGCTGAAGACCTTGTTCTGAAGCAGCACCAAAGAACTCGGATTCCAAACTCAAGCTTTATTGCACCTGATTCTTTGGAATACTACTTCTGGAGTCTGGGCTACTTAACCAGCTTCTCCAGTGTGCCAAGGGAACCAGTGTGCTGGAGGTAAGGCGCTGCCCATTTCCATGTGTGACTCCTCATTTCCACTGTCTTCCACCACACAGCCTCCTGTCCTGCAGCTGTGGCAGGCACCAGTCATGGGTGGTGTCTGGCAGATCAATGCTAAGCCAGAACCCATGCAGGACTCCACACTCCTGTCCTGAGTCATTCCTCCTGGCAGAAGGCACTCTCGGACTCCCACGGGGATGAGAGAAGCAGGCATCGGTGCCATGTAGAGCACAAGATGCAGCCTTTGGAGCTCACTGGGCTCTGAGCTTCTTGCTCTGTGGGCTCTGCGGCCCCTCCGCATGGGCCCGTTTCTGCTGGGGCTCCCTGTCCACCGGGCTGCCTGCCTGCTCCTGAGACAGGAGGGCAGCCCGTACCATCCTCAGCTCCCGCTTCTCCCTGCGCTCCTCCATCTCCTCGATATCACCAGCAAACAGGGCTTTCAATGGTGGAATCAACTTGGGCACGGTTGGGAAGTCTCCAAAGCAGATCTGGAGGGCCAGACAGGGCAGAGACACGCTCAGAGAGGCAGGTGAGGGAGGGGGCTGCAAGTGCAGAGACTGCCATAGCAGGTCCACTCCCCCCTCCTTACACACTCTTAAACCAGCAACTACTGCTTGAAAGGGGGATGTGGCGAGTGGGACAAGCCCTCCAAAGAAAGCACCTTCTCCTGGGTGAGGGCAGCAAAGATGAACAGCCCTCAGGAAAGGGAAAGCAGCCCCCCTCCACCCCCCCCCCCCCCCCCCCCCCGCTTCAATCAAGCTCCTAAAATCTGAAGCCAAGGTCATCCCAACCCCGCCCCTTCAATGGGAAGGCCCAAGGGATGGGCCCAGCCCCACCACTCATGTGGTGAGAGTACCTGTCCCACAGCTCTGTGCTGAGGCCACAGTGACTATGTCAACTGTCCAGGCCTAAGAGAGGCTCAGGAATCTGAACCTGACATTTCTGAAAGATCCTACAGGGCACTGCGACCCGCGGACTTGCGATGGACAGCAGTGGGTGCTCTTCCCTGGCCCGGGGGGGAAGTGAGAGATAAAGCCCATCATCCCCGTGTCCCCACCCCTCACTGTTTGAGCGACAGGCCAACCTTCATGTGGTCAAAGGCGATTCCGACTTTCTCGTTGAAGTCGGGGCTGAAGATGGGGATCTTGGCATAGCGCTGGCTGAAGTGGTTAAGCATGATGAACTCTGCATTCATCCGCATCCCCACACCAATAGCTTGGGAGGTGGTGCTGGGGGCAGAAGACAGGGCAGAGAGAAGCTGGAGAGAGGAGTAAGGACTGGCCCCAACCCTAGCCTTCCTGCTGCTTAGGGACCTAGGGATGGAGAGCAGATGTTCTTCACTGGCGCCTCCTTACCAGTGCAAATGCTCCTTAGGACTGGAACCTTCCCACACTTCCTGAGGGAGGTCCACACTCCATACTGGCTGCAGGCTCAATCGGAGGAAAACTCTAGGGCTTGCTAGGGTCCAAGAACTCTTTCCTTGAAACGGCTCCATACTGAACCCCTGTGACACCCTCCCCGCCATCCTTCCCTAGAACCTCCTAGAAGTGACTCCCTTTTTAATCTAGCTAATTTTTCAGACTTTGAAAACACTGTGCTTTTCTGGACACCCTTGCCTAGAGGAACTGTGATAAGAGGCACAAGACTCCTGAGACTCGCTGTGGGCCCAGGAAAGCCATAGCCCTCAGAAGGACACTGTCCTATGGGCCTGGGCTGCTCAGGTTGCATTTGACAGAGGAAAGGGACCTTGCTACCTGTGTGTCTTTTCTATGGCTTCCATTTCCAAGCCATCCTCCAGAGTGGCTTCATGAATCAGCAGGGTGGCATCTTTCCCTAGAGAGCAAAACAGTGTCAAGGCTAAGTCCTGCGGATGAGCAACATGTGGGTGCCAGAATCCCCCACCATGACCTGACCCAAAAGCTCAGCTCTCTGGGTCTGCACGGAAGGATGGCAGCCAGATGACAAGGAGCGTGGGAACCACCTGCTGACTGTGTTATCCTCTGCATGGTCATCTGCACACATGTGCCCCCTCCCCAGCCCCCCCACCAGGGGACCCAGTGAAGTTCACTTCTTCCTCTGCTTACCTATCTGGACCAGAGCCTCGCAGGGCATGGTATCCCCAGAGTATACCACTTTCCAGCCAGATGTGTGCACCAGTGCACAGCCAAAAGCATGCTTGCAGTGCCGGACCAGGCATGTCTGAAACTGAAGGAGCAGGCTGGAGATCTGCATCCTGCCCTGCCTGCCTCTCCTGCTCTCCTCCGGGCAGGTGGCTAGGCTCCCTTACCTCTTCCAAATCACAGGTTTTTAACAGTGATCGGATCAGACTTTCCATTGAGGGGTCTGAGACCTCGGCTTCTTGACGAAGGCATTTGGCAGGAATCATACTGCAAGTAGTCAAAGCATTTAAAAATTATAATAGCTAGGTGCTAGTGGCTCATGCCTATAATCCTAGCTTCTTAGGAGGGTGCGATCTGAGGACTGAGGTTAGAAGCCAGCCCATTCAGGAAAGTCTGTGAGACTGTTATCGCCAATTAACCATCAAAAAGTCAGAAGTAGCCAGGCGCAGTGGCTCATGCCTATAATCCTAGCTACTCAGGAGGCTGAGATCTGAGGATCGAGGTTCAAAGCCAGCACGGGCAGGAAAGTCTGTAAAACTCTTTTCTCCAGTAAACCACCAGAAAACTGGAAGTGGGTGCTGTAGCTCAAGTGGTAGAGCGCTAGCCTTGAGCTGAAGAGCTGAGGGACAGCACCCAGGCCCACGACCAATTAAAAAAAAAAAAGAAAAGAAAAAGAAAAGTCAGAAGTGGAGTGTGGTTCAAGCAGCAGAGCACCAACCTTAAACAAAAAAGCTAAGGGACAGCTCCCAGGCCCTGAGCTCAAGACCAATACCAACACACACATGCGCATGCATATGTGCATACACACACACACACACACACACACACACACACACACACACACACACACACACACACACACACACACACACACACACACACACACACACACACACCTTAGAATAAAACATTCAGAAATACTCATTTAAGGCTGGGCACTGGTGGCTCACTCCAGAAATCCTAGCTAGTCAGGAGGCAGAGATCTGAGGGTCATAGTTTGTAGCCAGCTCAGGCAGGAAAGTCTATGAGGCTCTTACTTCCAATAAACTACTCAAAAAAGCTGATAGTGGTGCTGTGGCTCACGTGGTAGAGTGCTAGCCTTGAGCAAAAGCTCATAGACAGTGCCCAGCCCGAGTTCAAGCCCCAGCACTGGCAAAAAAAAAAAAAGAAAAAAATCATTAACACTTGCCATCTAAATCCAGTTTGGGGATTAGAAAGTCTCCAGTCATTCTTTTTTTTCCCCCACTCAGACAAATGTCTTTATTTTTTGTTGGGCTGTGGGGGCGGCAGCAGGGGCTGGAAGCAGGGGGCTTCTCCCAAAAGTCCTCTCTGCTTTGCATGTCTCAGATCCTCAGTGCAATTTTGGGGGGGACTGTTTTGAGATTCTGCTTGGCTTAGCAGTGAGCAACAGCCTGGGTGAGCCCCAAATACGTACTTCCTGGACACCCATCATTCTTATAGGAGAAAAACAAGTCACAGCCAGTAAGACAGAGACACCATAAGCAAACAAAAAGAGCCAGGCCCCACCTCCCTAACTGTAAGGAACAACCAACAAAATGTTCCCCTTGGCCCAAGCAATGCGGGCCACGGGCAAATGGGGTCCTTCCCTGTGTGGTGGGCATGGGGCCATCTCCCCTCTGCCCCACCTTCTGACGTGGAGGGGCTCTGTACTGTAGGATGAGGGGCCGGGAGCATCTCTCACTGCCCTGGTGTTGACCGTGGGCTCTGGAAGGCAACAGCTATGGAAGGATGGGCCACTCACCTGACATGGTGCAGAATCTGCTGGCACTGGTTGTGGTATTGCTGCAGCCAGGGTCTGAGCTGGGTGGGGGCTACCACCAGCAGGGGGTGGAAGGGCTTCCCTAGGGCTGCCTGAAATGAAATTCCAGAGCAGTTACCACAGGAACTCCTTGGCCATGGTCTGGAGCAGCTCACATGGCTGAGGAAGCGTAAACCCTACAAAACCCCAGTGTTGACAAGGGTAGCACTTACCAAGGCACGTTCTCTCTCCAGCAGGATGTGCAGCAAGCCCTGCAATGGAGAGAGACCTGCATCAGCCGGCTCCACAGTCTCTAACCCCATGGGGCCCTGGAGTCCTCACTTGACAAGCTCCCAGCCCTGTGTGCCTGGCCCCTCAAGCACCCCTGCTAGTGGGTGTAGCACTCAGCTTTGAAATGGTACAGGCAGAATGCAATGAGACATGGAAAATAAAAAAGGGCACTGGGCAGGGGTCCAGTATGCCCTAGACCAAAGCCAAGGCCTCACAGCCACACCCACACCTAGCCAGTTCCCTCTGGGCCAGCTGGGAGGAGGCAAAAACCTGTAACAGCTGAGTCACCAGATGCCAACAATTCATGCCTGTAATCTGAGCTGTTCAGGAGGAGGAGCTCGGAAGAGTTAATTTCAAAGCTAGCCTGGGCAGGAAAAATCTATGATATTCTTAGCTCCACGCAACCATCAAAATAAAAGTTCAAAGTGGAGCTGTGACTCAAGTGGTAGAGCACCAGCCTTGAGCAAAGAAGCTAAGGGACGGTACCAGGCCCTGAGCTCAAGCCCAAGGACCAGCAAAAATGAATGGCACTAAGTGAAGCTGACACCCATACTGGCCAGACCAGGCTGGACCTTCATCTAGCAAGAGATGAGTGGTAAGAGCCACAGCAAGTTTGGTAACAGCAGCAAAGTGGCCTAACACACAGCCTAGAGGAGGTAGCACCTCCCTGAGGGCGAAGGCTCTGGGGTGCAGGCAGCCCCACTTACTGTGTGGTGGTCTGCGTGCAAGTGGGACACAAACACAGCAGCCAGGTTCGCCAGGACCTGATCCACTTGCTCTCCATAATGGCGGTACAGCTGCCCAAACGTGCCTTCGCCGCAGTCCAGTAGCAGAGACTTTTCAGGACTACAGGAGACAGTGAGAGACTTACCAATAGGAAACACTTCAGATTGCTTAACAAAATGGCCACAGCCATGAAAATTCCCACCTCTTCCGTAACCTCTCATGACTTTTCCTTGAGGAGCTGATATAAAATCCAGTTCTTGAACCATAAAAGTAACTTTAAAAAGGTCTGAAGGACAGAGACAACAGTGTGCAGGTGATGAACGAGGGGGAAAACACAGGTCTGAGAATGCTAGGGTGGCAATGTCACTCTGTCACATAAGACTGTCTCCAGTTCCTGTTCACAGGATTCCTCCCCTCTCCATGCAGTCCCAGTTTCCCATCCGCATTCCCAAAGCCATCCAGTGCAGGCTAGGTGATAAGATGGGCCAGAGGAAGAGCTATGTGTGCTTCCTCCAGAGAGGCAGTGAGGGCTGAATAAACCGCTCTCAGAAGGAGCCCGGAGGGCCTGATTCTGCCGGTGTCATGCTCAGCAGTGTGTTTTGGAGACTTTGCTCCCAGGTGGAGATAGAGGTGCACCCTTGGGCATGTTTTCCTTTTTCTGGGGGAGCATGAAGACAGAGACAGCACCCATTCAAAGAGACCCCTCCCGGAAAAGGCAATGCCTTCCCAGAGACAGACTACGCCCGTCCTTCTGATTAACTGCCACGGGTTCAGGTAGCCAGGCTCAGGGTTGAAGATCAGAAACCAGAGAAGTCCTTAGAACGGACCAGCTTGCCCTGAGCTGCTTTACTGCTTTTCTTATGCCCTAGATTTGCACTTTCTGATCTTGGGGAACAGGGCCGGGAAGTAGTGATAACACTGCTGCCAACCATTGCTGCATTATTTGGCAGTTTCCCATCCACCACTGGCACCCAAAACAACGATGAGAAATTTACCTTGTGCCTCACAATCCCAATTCCTTCATACATGTACCCTGTAGACGTGCATGCACACTTTAGCCCTGCCAGTAAGTGACCTCCAGCAATCCCCGGTGCATCAAGCAAAACCACATGTCAAAGGAAATCCAGGAGGGCGGGTCACCTAAGTGCACCAAACCCCCACAGCGTAAACAGACCTAGCACTAAGGAGTTGAAATAGTTAGAATACCAATCCATAAACTCCATATATCCACTACCCCATCGGTTAATGAGAAAACGAAGTGACATGATTTCTTGGCTCTTCTTATGAAAGGTCATCAATGGATGAGTTGGGGCAACTCTACAGGTAAAAGGTTGCTAGAGTGGCTACACGATCCAGTAAAGCCAGAACTCCAGCTCTGCTCTCAGACACTCTAGCCAAGGTGACAGCTCACAGCTCTGAGGGGTGGAGGTTTACTGTCAAAGGAGGAGTACCTTATGTTGACCAGTGTGGCGCTAACGTTCCGAATCTTCATTGGGATGGCAGACCCTGTCCCCAGGAAGACGACTTCTGGATACTGGTTTCTTTTCTCTGGAAAAGTTGTCTCAGCTTTCAGTGACAAGGTAGGTAAGCAATACAGTGAAGCCCTGACTCCTGCCTTCACCCTCCTTCCTCACCCGTGACATAGCAGGCTCTCAGTAAGGAAGAGGCACCTGGGTGGAGAAGCCAATACACCCTTCCTTTCTTTAAAACAATCTCTTACTTCTTTTTTTTGTGTACAGTATTGGAACTTGAACTCAGGGCCTGGTTCCTTTCCCTTAAGGCCATTTTGCTCAAGGCTAGTACTCTACATTGAGCCACAGCTCCACTTCTGCATTTTTGGTGGTTAACTGAAAGTAAGAGTCTCAAGGACTTTCAAGCACAGGCTTTTCTTTGAACCTTGAGCCTCTATACTTTAGCCTCCTGAGTAGCTAGTGGTACAGGCATGAGCCACCAGCACCCAGCCTCTAATTTCTTTTAAATGAAGAAATGTTCTGAATGGCCATTTACTCTCCAAGGGTGGGCATCTGCCAGGCATTCTGACTTTTCCAATCTAAACATTCTCACAACCCCGAGGGACAGGGGCCCACTTCCGCACAGGGGGAAGCAGGAATGGAAGGATGGCCTCCTAGGAAATAGGAGTCAGGCAGCAGTCAAACCCAGGGAGATCTGGGGATTCCGAGTCCTGTGCCCCTTTCTCAGTTCACCCAGTCCACCAGGCCCTGTCATTTTTACAAGTTCTCATGGACCAAGCAGTCTTCAGCATACACACATCAGAACTCCAATCACAAAAGGAGGAAATCAACTCCAGGAGGTAAGCGACACACACAGCAAGAGGAAGTGAGGTGCTGGCCACCGCTGGTTTGTCTGGTGCCAGCCTCCACAGGGATTACGTTTGGCAAATGGTCAGCTGGCTGGATTGGACCCTCCTGCCACTCTGTTCTATTCCCTCATCCCCTTGTAAGCATTATCGCTTGGTGAGAAGTGTGTCGTTAAAGGCACGAGTGGAAGTAACAAACCCTCTAGCTACTTCTCCTGATGGGCCATGAGAAGCTCATGTGGCGAGTGACCTGACCAAAACCTCCATGAGCCTTCCTTACCAAACCCACAACCCGACCCATGTCAGCACAGTGCCACTTAAAGCTCTCCACAGAGCCAGGGGCTGGTGGCTCACACCGACAAATCCTAATTACTCAGGAGGTTGAGAATTGAGAATCAAGGTTCAAAGCCAGCCTGTACAGAAAAGTCCCTGAGACTCTTATCTCCAAATAAGTATCAAAAAGCCTTATGTAGAGGCATGTCAGGTGGTAGAGCACCCAGTATTGAGCAAAAAAGCCGAATGAGCGTGAAAGGCCCTCAACAACACCTGACATTGGGTTTACAGGTAAACATTGGGTTTACAGATCTGGATGTGGCATGGGCTCTGGTATTTTTAAGCCCCTTGAGCACCACTTGAATGCAATGCTAGAATTAAGGAAGTCAGGTTAAATAAAATGTACATGTCAACACCCTGGTTAAGGTAGTGACAGTTCCTGCACACAGGAGACCAGGAGGGGCTCCCTGGTCTTGGCTTACCTGCTGGGGCCAGGCTATCCTGCGTGCTCTTCCTATACTCCTGCACGCTCTCCTGGAAGTTGGGGAGCTCCAGGACCTCAGCTATGAATTCTTCAGGGTTGCAAGTAATAACAGCATCCCTGCAGAGAGAGGGGCATCTCGGGTGACTAAAGTGGCTGTGTGGTTTCTGCAAATACTGGTTTACACGCAGAGATAAATCCAAGGAACAAAATGTTCCCTCACATCAACTGAGAAGATGATTCCATTGCAACTGCAACCTGAGGAACTCTATTCTGCCTCTAGAAACTTCTGAGGCCTGCAATAGTCTGTTATACCTCTGGAACTTTCCTCAGCTAAGGCCTGGGGAGTTCTATTCTGGTTCTGGAACCCTCCTCAGCTGAGACTTGAGGAATTCTATTCTGCTTCTGGAACTTTCTAGCTGAGACTGGAAGAGTTCTCTTTTACCTCTGGAACATTCCTCAGGTGAGCGCTGAGTAGTTCTATTCTGCCTCTGAAACCTTCCTCAGCTGAGATCAGGGAGTTCCATTCTACCTCTAGAACCTTCTTCAGCGGACTCCTAGGGACTTCTATTCTGCCTCTGGAACCTTTCTCAGCTAAGTGGGTTCTATCCCTAAGAGCCCTGAATGGATTTTTTTCTCTTCATAATCCGCTTCAACCTCAAGGCCTGACATGCAGACCCTAATGATACTCAGAACTGGATGGTTCTCCTTTGTGACAGGGGCTGTCCTGTGCAGTACCCAGACCTCTAACCGCTAGTATCACTTCCCCAAGATCATGTCACCTACAAATGTCTCTATAGTACCCATGGCCCACTGGAAGCGTGGCCCCAGACAGTAACTCAAATTCAGGTGCACACAGCTATTCTTGGGAACTTGGGGAAGATGCAGACCCTGACTTGTTAGCTGTGGGAAAACGAAGCCTACATTTGTAAGCGTTTGCCTCCCTCGAATGCTGCGTCGCTGGTCCTAACCTCACTGAGTCCTAACCTTAGACTGGGCACAACCTGGCTGGGACTAAAACCACTAAGCACTAACTCTCCAGAACCTAGTTTATAGGTCTGGCTAGGTCCCAAGAATTGCACCTATCACAAAGCACACAATGAACCTGACTACTGATGAAGGTCCCCACGACCACATCCTAATAGCCTATGCAGATTGGCAAAGGGACATGGCAAGCCATCCAGCAGGAGGTGCTGTTGAGTCCTACCAGAGTCTTTCCAGGAGAGCTAACAGGTACTCAGGATAGTAGCACATGGCACCTAGTCACTGTCCAGAATAGGATCTACTCTAACTGCTGACACCAAGTGGCCAGGACACTTCAATCACTGTGCTTTCAGATCTCCAAGAATAAGAGTCGCAGCTGAGGCGTTCCAGATGGCAATTTTATGTTTATCAGGGCCTAAAGCGGTGTCACACCGTGACCCACTAATCTCACATCTATGAGTGGGAACTGTTCCATTCAAAGATTTGTATGTCATTTGCAGCAAAGAACTGACTTACTGAGTAAACATCTCTATCTGAAAATCCAATTAAAATCATGCTACTAGAGCCTAACAATGAAGGAACAATGTCAACCTAAAACCCCAAATATGTGCTTTTTAAAATACATCCCCACAGTCACAAACACCAACATAGCATGAGAATCACACCAGGTGGCAGGATGGCCGGTGACTGTCCCACATGCCCTAGTTTCTAAGAAATGCAATGGAAAGCAATGAACCCTAACTTGTACTTGTTGCCATGAAAAACAATTTTTAAAAGGGTAAATACTGTCCTTAATCATCCCAGCTCAATCCAGACACGACTCAGGCTGTTTTCCTAAATCAATGTTGTGTGGGCACACATCCGTTCCTATTCATTTACATACTGTCTGGGGCTCTTTTTTTTTTTTTTTTTGGAGTCTGGTCATGGGGCCTGAACTCTGGGCCTGGGCGCTGTCTCTCAGCTCTTCAGCTCAAGGCTAGGGCTCTACCCCTTGAGCCACAGTGCCACTTCCGGCTTTTTTTCTTTTTCTTATGTGGTGCTGAGGAATTGAACCCAGGGCCTCAGGCATGCAAGGCAAGCGCTCTACCACTGAGCCACCTTCCCAGCCCCATGTCTGGGGCTCTTCTGAGACTACATGATGAGAAAAACGTATGGAAACACCCACCATCTGGCCATTTGTAGGAAAGCTCCCCAAGCCCTGGCCTAGAGGGAGCCCTCAGCGCAGAACCACACACACCTCTGCCACTCCCTCCTGGGGCGGAGCTGGTACTTGAGGAGGCATTCACCCTGAACCACAGGCACACTGAGAGCCGGCCCTTCCTCCTGAAAGAGACAAGAACATAGTCCATGGCCAAAGGAAAAAGACAGGAGCTGGTGGACAGGCACTGTTCTGGGACGCTACCTTACTGTGGAAAGTGGTGAGTGGAGGGAAGATATCCGGGTGGATGAGGTTGAGCTGCGTTTGAATCTTGTGGCTGCGAAGATTGTGGACTGACTCACATTTCTTATTCAGGATCAGGTGCTGGGTGTCAGGCCCAAACCTAAGGTGAAATGAGAGTGAGGGCTGAGAGTGTGCATCAGGGAACTACTCACCTCAGGGATGGCCCAAGTAGGTTAAAAGCCCTAGAAGACAGCCATATTAGTCACTCGCCCCCGAGTATCTACAACACAGCCCAACATGATCTTGCTGCTTCTGCCTCAAGGCCCAGGGTTCTCTCCCTAAGGCAGCTGTCCTTAGGATAAGCTGCTTGAAAACAAAAAACAAAAAAAAGACAAGAGAAAAATCAAGCAAAAATAAAGAGATTTTCAACTAAGGATGTGAAATCAACATGGAGTACAGGCTGCAAGAGAAAAGCCGAAGAGGAAAATAGATACGGTGTATGTCATGATTTAAACCCTTAAGGAACAAAAGTGAAGAAAATGAAACCACCAGGCACAGACAGGCAAGCTATGGGAGCGTGGAAAGATGGAGGTAGATTTGAGTCAAATGTTTGCTCCAGCTGAGAAGAATCCTATGCAAGCCTTCAGCTTTGTGAATCCTTTGGAGAGAACGTTAAACCAGGTGTGGGTAGCTCATTCCTATAATCCTAGCTACTCAGAAGGTTGAGATCTAAGGATTGAAGTTTGAAGCTGGCCTGAACAAAAATGTATGTGGGACTCTTATCTCCAATTAACCACCGAAAAACTGAAAAGGGAGCTATGGCTCAAAGTGGTAGAATACCAGCCTTGAGAAAGGAAGCTTAGGGACAGTGTCCAGGTCCTAGGTTTAAGTCCCAGTTGTCATGAAGACTAAAACAAGTAAAGTATGAATAAATACTTTTATGAAAAATGAAGTGAAACAGGGAGTGGCAAACAGCAACCTAAGTCAACACACACCTAGTTCAACTCTTTCATTGGATGCTGGCCTTGGCCTATGAAACCATGAGGAAAGAGAACAGGGCTCTCTTCCCAGTTACCAAATGTCCCAACAAGACAAGCTTGCTGGAAAGGAGAGGGAGACGACTGTAGTGTACAGCACGTAACATATGCCTGACACAAAATGGGTGTTCAGTAAGCAGAAATGATTACTTTCTATTGGCAGGTCTCTTCTTTAGGATGCACCAGTGGAATGTCAACTAAAAGACACCCCAAGAGTACAGCGGGTGACCATGACCAACAACAGAGCTCTGTACAAAGGGGAATGTATGCACACTGTGCCACCTACTGGTGGCTCTTTCCATACTACCACAGAGGGGCTCTCCCAAAATACTCCAAAGCAGGAATCACAGAGGTTGGTGCAGGCTCAAGGGAGAGGGTAGACAGTGCTCAGAAAGGAAGAAATATACCCCAAGGGTTACCCTGTGTTCCATACCTCTCCATCCATTGCTGGTATCTGCTGTCCATGAGCACAGACTCTGGGGCCATGTGGACCACCAGGGCCACTGGAGTGTTGGGGTTTCCCTGGTACCTGGGAGGACCAAGGAAAAGTGGAGTTTTGCTTTATATGGTGATAAAAATAAAAAAGAGTACTTACAAACAAATACTGTGTAGCTGGGGGGGTGGGGGGACTCTCAGTGCTACACTCAGGCTTGGTCTCCAAGTAGCTCCCAGTGGGGTCAGTGTACTGCCCATGACCCTGCTCCATGGGGTTCCTGTATTAGATAAGCCTGGTTTAGGTATCTGGTCTACCTAGCTGAGCCTTTCCATGTCATGCTGTGGAGTAGACAGGGACAATGCGTGGGATAAAGTAGGGAGTGGCTGATGAACCTACTCTGGATGCCTTTCCTGTCCCTTCCCTGCCTGCTCCAGCTCCCTCTCCTTCATCTTGAATTAACTGTTCACTTCATTGGTCTCCTTTATCTCTACTCCAAGCCTGGTGTCTGCCTTCTGTCTTCTAATTCTACCATGTAGAGGCAGACAGCTAATATGATTTGTTTCCTTCTAGTTTTTGATATGTTAAAAAAAAAAAAAACAACTCTCATGTAGTAGCTGTTTCACCACCCCAGACATGGACCTGGCTCTCAGTGATGATATCTTAGCAACGTCAATAGCTTTGTGCTCAGAGTTTGACTGGAACACGCAGGATGTATGCTACCAGGCTACCTCGCCCTGAGAATAAAGTGAGCCTAGTAGGGACTCCCACTACGCCAATGTGGAAGGGGTACAGCAGCCCAAAAGATGTGTATATGTAGAATGTAACAGCAAGTAAAATTAAAAAAAAGATAAGGACAGGAAAAATACAGATAAATCATTAAGAATGGGAGAACATTTTAAACACACACATGTAGGTCAGAGATGCTACCTAGAATTAAAGCTGGACTGAAAAACTTCTCAAGCAGGACAAAACACTTAGGCCTAAAAGGTGTCCCCAGCTGAGATTCTGTCCCTTAACACAGGCTCTTAAAAGCACATGGTATCAGACTTCCAGACCCCGGGAGGCTAAGTGTAGTTAAGTCAGAAAAAACCATGTAGGTAAAAATAATCCCAACAGTGGTTTGGGAATTATTTACAACTTAAAGTTCTACAATTTATTGCAGACTTAAACCTCTTAAGAGTTATAATCCTTAGTGTTTCTGGACTTCAGTCTTTGAGGCAGTATTACCACAGAGAGCATGCTAACCACCAGTTACCAGGTAAAAAGTGCCGGTAGGATGAATGGGCATTTCCAACCCAGTGACCAGCTCTCTTCCCACAGGTGGCCACCCACTGAGTAGTGGCCGCTTTGCTGCCTTTTTCCTTCTTCCACCTGCACACCCTCCTCTTTACCTCTTAAAGGTATCATTCTCACAGATGGGCTGGATGAAGCCTTCATCTGGACATTCAACCACTATAAATGCAAGACCAGGATCTGGGGGTGTACACAACTCTTCAGCCAAAATCTGCAAAACCAAATAAACCAGTTCATCGGGGTCAGGATGCGCTTCCAAAACAGTCAAAGCTTAGTTCTAAAAACAAATGGATTGAGGCAGCTGCTAACATCACACACCCCATAGTCGTCTACACAGGACATGACACCAGCATAACAGGGCTCTACCTGAACTTCCTGCTGTTTGTACTAACCAAGTAGACAACCTGGAAGACAGCTCAATCCTGTAGTGACAGGAGCAGAGGCTGGTCATTCAGGGTTTCTTTTTGATGCCAGAAAAAACATCTTGAAGAATGTGGTATATTCCTTGAGGCCAGGCATTCAAAGCCCATCCATATGGCAAGTTTTGGACACTGTCCTGAGCTCATATGAGGACAGGAATCCATCCATCCCTGCAAGTCTACCAGATCCTGAACAATCTACAGAAATGTCCGGGCATAGCAGTGATGGGTACATGTCTGAATAAGACCTCCAACTTGGAGCCCGTGACAGAATTTCATACTATCCCACTTCCTTCAGAAATTGTATCTGAAACCCAGGTGCCGGTGGCTTACATCTGTAATCTTACTCAGGAGGCTGAAACCTGAGGATTGCAGAAAAGTCCCCATGAGACTCTTATCTCTAATACACTACTCAAAAACTGGAATCGATGCTATGGCTCAAAGTGGTAGAGTGGTAGCCTTGAACACAAGGAGCTCAGGGACAGCCTAGGCCCTGAGATCAAGGCCCACAACCACAGGGGGAAAAAAAAAAATGGTGTATCTGAGACAGGTTATCAGTGGCTCAGGTGTCTAATCTAACTACTCCAGAAGCTGAGATCTAAGAATCACAGTCCAAAGCTAGCCTGGGTAGAAAAGTCCGTGAGATTCTTATTTCCTATTAATCATCCAAAAGCCAGAAGTAGAGCTGGCTCAAGTGGTAGGGCACTAGCCTTGAGCACAAAAGATCAGGGACAGTACCCAGGCCCTGCGTTCAAGCCCCATGTACAGTACCAAAGATAAATTTTTAAAAAAATGTTGTATCTGATAAGCTAGGCACTAATGGCCATGCCTGTAACCTTAGCTCCTCAGGAGCCTGAGATCTGAGGATCTCAATTTGAAATCAGCCTGGGAAAAAAAGCACATGAGACTCTTTTTAATTTTTTTTTTTGTTTGGTCAGTCGTGGGGCTTGAACTCAAAGAAAACCCAATTACCTCTAATTAATCTGGAAAAAGCCAGACACAAGGTGTGGCTCAAGTGGTAAATGCCAACCTTGAATAAAAAAAGCTAACAAACAAGAGCACAAGGTCCGGTCCAAACCCCAGTGCTGGCACACACACGAAAGTTGTGTCTGAAGACCTGGTTAGACAGGGGCTCTGCCCGGTCCACTTGCAACTGCAGAATCCTCGCAGGAGCCATGGCTTACCTCTCTTCCTTCATGAATAATGCTCTTCCCGTCCTTGACGGCTGCAATGATGGGGGCGATGGCAGCTGTCCCCCTGAAACAAAGGGTAGGCCCTCCATGAGAGGCGCTCTGTGAGCACAGGCAGACCCACCTGGCCACCAGCAGCCCCACCCTCACCCACCACTCACACGGGGAGGCCCAGCTCCTTTGCTTTGAGCACCAGGAAGTTCCCTTTCTTCATGTGCAGCTGAAACACAAATGTAATCTCAGTGCCTGGTGAAGAAGCTTGGTTGAATCAACTTCATTAAAAAGTGCATCTAGGGGGCTGGGAAGGTGACTCAGTGGTAGAGTGCTTGCCTTGCAATGCATGATGCCCTGGGTTCGATTCCTCAGCACCACATAAGCAAAAAAAAAAGAAGAAAAAAGCCGGAAGTGGCACTGTGGCTCAAGTGGTAGAGTGCTAGCCTTGAGCTGAAGAGCTGAGGGACAGCACTCAGGCCTAGAGTTCAGGCCCACAACCGGACATTAAAAAGTGCATCTAGGGCTGGGAAGGTGGCTCAGTGGTAGAGCGCTTGCCTTGCATGCCTGAGGCCCTGGATTTTATTCCCCAGCACCACATAAGCAAAAAGAAAAAAGCCAGAAGTGGTGTGGTGGCTCAAGTGGTAGAGTGCTAGCCTTGAGCTGAAGAGCTGAGGGAGAGCGCCCAGGCCCAGAGTTCAGGCCCCACAACCGGACCCCCCCAAAAAAAAGCACATCTAGTGTTTGTAATTCTTTGTTAAAATGCAGTTGATTATTTTCAGAAGGCATTATGCTATTCTGACGTTGTTTGTTTTGAGATGCTTTAGAACTGAGACCTAAATGACTTTAAAACTGTGCTATATTCCCCAACATTATCTTGTTATATATTTAACAAAATGTAATCCTTTACTGCATCCTAGTTAATGATAAGGATCTTTACATATCTGTACCCTTTGGAAGAAACAGGAGACATGGGTTATGTGTTATCCTATATTCACCAACTTCTAAAGAAACATCACCAAAACATGGCCTAAAAAGCAATGACCAATTAGAATTCTGCATAACATAATACTGCAGTTGACACTGGTGGTGACCCAAAAGAAAAAGTATGCTTCGACCATCGGGTAGTGTAGTGCTGTTGCTGTTATATGGAGAAGAATTACAGTAACCTATTCCCAATCTGTTCTTCTTATGATAGAAGGCAAACCACCATTCTAGCACAAAACCTAGCACCATTCTGATTCCACCATCACTCTCTTGCTAATCTTCTGTCTAAACATTTTGAGACCTACAAACTTCACATACAATAATCAAAACAAGTCAAAAACAGATCTCTGCTGAATTACAGCTAATGTTCGCTTTCTTGTTTAAACCTTGATGAACTGTTAGTGTTTACTCTTAGCTTTCATGAACAGGTGATTCTTAGTCTCACATTTGATCCTGATGTCTCATGACCAGGATTCTAGACTTCTCTAGTGTCGTAGAGGAAGGAGTGCAGCCTCGCTGTGTGCACATCACATATTACAGAGACTGCAGCCTCAGAGGACAGTCTAAGGAAATCGAACTGAGGAATCTGAATAAAGGCCCAACTGATAGGAAGAAAACACAAACAGTTGCCATTAGCTAGCTCTGAGTTGTAAGAGGACCAATCACTGATTAGTGTGCAAAATAATCCACAAGCTGATAAGGAAAGGACTGGGAGAAAATTAGAAAGGATAAAACAATATCCCTTAACCTCATCGCCCCCAAACCCCCGCCCTTGAGCCCGCCATTGCCCCTGGTAACTTCTGCTGTTTCTCTAAGATTGATTTTGTTATGTTCTAATGTAGTTGAGGTCATAAAGAATCAGAGTGCCTTCTTGGCCTAGGTCAATTTAGAAATCACTACCTTGAAATTACTGCAAAAAGTGGTCCCCAAAGGTCCAGAGCATAACCACAAGCTGGCCACCAGCCACACACTCCCCTAGTGCCCAGGGTGGATAGCCTCTTACCTTACAGACAAAAGCTACCACCAAGGAAGGGTCCCTACCACCAACTGTCCGGCTGACACCTGCAGAAAAACACATTGATCAAACAAGGTGAGTCTGAAGTGGGCTGACCATCACTATCCCAACACAAAGATTGGGAGACCCTGATACTCCCACCAGACCCTTCAGGTCCTATATGTACGTATGTTAGATTTCAGTAAATTATGCAGAATACAAAATTCCAACCACAATGGCAAGCAAATATATTTTTTAGTGGCCTACTTACTAAATAGTGAAGAGAGAAAAAAAATGATTGTTTTATATACAGAGAATAGTCAAAGTAAAACAAAAGCTAAAAAGTCAGCAGGGAAAATCTTTATCCTAAGCCATCCAGAAAAGGAGAATGTTCCAGGTTTGTCATGTCTTGGTCATCAGATAGACTAACTGCTGGGCAGGAGGAACTTGTCCAATCCTAGAGTAGTCCACAATTCCTACGATATAGCTTCCCAGTAGGTTGTTATTTTGAAGGAAAAGGGGGGGTCAATCCATTCATTCAGTGGTCTGTTCCACTAGCTTGGTTGTTCAACTTTCTGCACTTAATTAATGCTCCATTAATGAAAAGCCCACTGTACCAGTGGGTAAGCCAGGCCCTGAGCTCCACCAGGTGAGCTGAACACCAGTGCCAGGACTTGAGGGCTGCAACTGGCAAGTTCTGTCATCTTTCTGAGCACACTTCCCACTCTCCACCCAGATCCAGGCACGTGTGCCAAGGAAGAGGTTTGTGCTTACAAATGTAGCTTTTCCTGACTTTGAGCATTCAACAAGGGAACTATGTTAGGTTAAGTAAGCCAGATACAAAAAGGCAAATAATGTATCCTCTCCTTACCTAAATCTAAAGTATCAATACAATAGAAACAAAGTAGAAAGTTGGGGGTGGGGGGTGAGTGGGTATGAGAGAAGATGTTAGTAAAACAATACGAAGTTTCCGCTAGGCTACCAATAAATTTTAGTGATCTACTGCTTGTACTACAAAGTGACCACAGTTCATGGTAATGTTTGTTTCAAAATTGCTAATATCGGGTTCAGCACTTACCTGACATGAACAAGGTTCTGACTTAGGTCCCCAGGCATGGAGGGGGAGGGGAAAGGGAAGACTGCTTTTAAAAGATTGTTTATTTATTTATTTATTAGCTGCTGGTTCTTAAGGACTGGAGCTCCTGCTGCACTTTTTCCCTGAAGCCTGGTACTCTACCATTTGACCACAGCTATACTTCTGGCTTTCTGCTCATTAACTCGAGATAGGAGTCTCATGGATTTGTCAGCCTGGACTGGCTTCAAATTTTGATCCTCAGATTTCAGCCCCTTCGGTAGCCAGGCTTAAAAATTGATTTTTTAACATTTTACCCCCAAATATAGTAAGTTAGTGAGGTGACAACTATAACAATCTGAGTCTTTCTACATAGACCACTACATCTCATTGTACCCCAAATATGCACTGTCATTATGTTATTGAAAGATTAATCTGAAAAGAGGCAGAAAGCACTAAGAAAGCACGTTCATTTATACCATTGCCATCTGGAAGGTGCTGTTCATGTTTGGTTGCTGTAGAGTCTGGAGATCGATTGGGGCTGTCCCTGCTGAGACGTCTTTCTGGACTCTGTGATATGAGGTCTTCTGCACATCTCTGTTCACCTGGGCAGCACAGGCAACCATAAGATTACACACCACACATCTGCGTACAACCTGGCCCCGGGGTTGGCAACACTAAACAAATCAGCCCATCCTTTTACTACAGTAGTAAAGTAGTTACCAACCCACCCACTCACTGGGTGTACATCTTAATCATCTTTACGCTTCTGCTTAGTTCAGAGCCTTGCCCACAACAAGGAGCCAACAGTGCCTACTAAACAAAAAGCAAGCAGGCTGTGGGAGATTTATTTAAAGACATAGGTCCAAAGGGTACCCACCTCCATAGGAGCCTAATTCTGCAGCTAGTTAAATCACAAAGTCAGGGAAAGACCTTTTGTAGCTCTGAGAAGCTCAAGCTCCATATAGGATCCATGCTTGCAAAAAGCCAAAAGTGGAGCTATGGCTCAAATGGCAGTCTACCAGCCCTTAGTGGATAAACTGACACTTGAGTTCAAGTTCAGACCTTGAGTTCAAGTCCCAGTATGGCACAAAAATAAAACCTCCAAAAATAGCTGGATACAGGTTCATACCTGTAATCCTAGCTACTCAGGAGGCTGAGATCTGAGGATAACAGTTCAAAGCCAGCCAGAACAGGAAAGTCCATGAGACTCATACCTCCAATTAACCACCACAGAACCAGAAGTGGTGCTGTGGCTCAAAGTGCTACACCACTCCTTGAGCAAAAAAGTTCAGGACAGTGCCCAGGCCCCAAGTTCAAGCCCCACAACTCACACGCCTACTCTCTCTCTCTCTCTCTCTCTCTCTCTCTCTCTCTCACACACACACACACACACACACAAAATATAGCACTTAGGCACTTCCTCTGTGGCTAACAAACCCAAAGCAATCAATGTTGAAATCTGACTGCAATATATTTCCTACTAACCCTTGAATACATACCAAAACTCAATCACTACCATTATGCTTAAGTTCAACATGTCTGTTCCCAAGAGGATCAGCTCCTGAAGGGCAGGAACCACATCTGAGTTTCACAACTAAATGTTCTAACTGTGGTCAGAACATAGACCAGGACACCCCAGGCCAGTTTCCACAGTGGTTCCTGGTTCACCGACAGCTGCCGCTCCGGCAATCTGGCATTCACACTCACTGTGTATGGGGACCTGGTGAACAGTCATGGTCTCATCCTTGTATTCCGGAGCCGTGTGTGGCCGCACAGCTAAAAGAAAAACGCCAGTCAGGAAGAATGTGCCAGTCAGGAGAAAGGTGCACATCAAGAGAAATGTGCAAGTCAGGGGGAATGCACAAGTCAGGAGAAACACAGTAGCAAAATGTGTGCAAATGAAACTTCCCAAACCGTCAAACTCAGCAACTGAACTGGTCCAGAATTACAGTAGGAATTGGTCAATAAAACCAGAATTTTTCATTTCACATCAATGAAGCATTTGATTAAGCTTTGATTTAAGCTAGCCTCTAATGATTCTTAATAGGAAAAGCAGGGCCTAAATAAGAAAGAAGTACCAGATACATACCCAGGTCTATGCCTTTTAAAGGACCTGAAAATATTTTAATTGCTTCTAGGTATTTTTCCTAAAAAAATAAAATTAAATAAATAAATAAAATATAAGAAAATGAACAAGTTAAATACAGAAACCAACATATATTCAAACATGTCAGTAGACCCAAAAGCTATTAACATGAAGCAAACACTTCATTAGTGTTTCAAACTTCAAACCTCAATATACAAACAGTTTTTTTTTTTTGGGTCCAGTCGTGGGCCCTGAACTCTGGGCCTGGGCGCTGTCCCTCAGCTCTTCAGCTCAAGGCTAGCACTCTACCACTTGAGCCACAGCGCCACTTCCAGCTTTTTTTTTTTTTTGCTTATGTGGTGCTGAGTAATCAAACCCAGGGCCTCATGCATGCAAGGCAAGCGCTCTACCACTGAGCCACCTTCCCAGCCCCAACAAACAGTTATTGTATTTACTATCTATTAGATTCCTCGGAGTTAGCAGGGCAAAAGAAACCAAAGAAGACAACAACAAAACAAGTAACACAAATCACTTGCTCTGCAAGAGACATGCAAACTGCAAAGGAAATAAAGGCTCAGAACAGACCCCGGCAGAGAGAAGAGGAGGCAGCAGATCTCACGTTTGAACAAAAGCTCTGAGATGGGCAGGTGCCCTTGAGGGGCAGAGGGTGAGTCTGCCCTGGTAGCTCACTAGAGCATGGTATAAAACACAGAACTATAAGCAAGGGCCTGGGTCTATGGGACTTGGAGATCATATAAAGGTAACCAAATTGTATTGCAATGGAGAGCCCTAAAGCATTTTAGGCTGGGAAATGAGGCCTGCACTTAAGTCTTTTCTCAAAACAGGTCACTCTGGCTGCTTGTGATGGATGGTTTATACAAGTGACAGACAGGTCACAATGGCCTCGAGGAGAGGGAGACAAATGGATGGATTCAGACATAATGGCAGAATTAACAGAACTTGATGCCTGGTAGGAAGATGTCTGAAATTTAATGAAGCTATCATTCAAGTCCTGGGTGGGACTCAAGAGGTAGAGCACTGACCAAGCAAAGCTAAGGCCATGAATTCACTCTTCATTACCATAAATAAATAATGCTATCACCCATGAAGTACTGACTTGGTACCAAATATTCAATAAAGCAATTTAGCACTTTATGTGTCATCTCACTGGATATTTAATAGCTTTTTGAAACAAAACAGGCATTTACCGATAAAGCAACTGAGGTTCTCATTTAAGGTCCCACAACTGGTAAAAGGTTTGAGCTCAAGCTTGCTGGATTTGAATAGAAAAGTGTTTGCTCCACGACCAGGTATGTGTGAAGGACAGAAGTCTACTTTTCAAAAATAAAAATTCTTGTGATTCTCACTAAACTAAAAAAGGAGGAACTGGTTTTTTTTCTGGGCGAGCCAGAGAAGACTCACCAGTTGTGGAGGTCCAGAGAGCACACACTTCGGAAGCCCAGTTTCCTTCAAAGTAAGAATCATTCCTACAAAGGAGGAATAAAGTGAGATCCTTCATCACCTTGACTTGTAATGGCGGCCAGCAGCGGCACCACTGACTTCTCTGGGTCACTTGTCTACGTGTCTCTATTCCAGCTTCAGACCAGTCGTGAGGTCAGGCTTGCACAGCTGGAAAGATGCCGGCAAGTAAAAGGGTTGCTCATAGGAGCTCATGCGATGGGCAATCACTGTTGATGTTGATGCAGTGATGTCTTTGACATGCAAAACTCAAGTAGGTGTCTGCTCCCACAGTTGTGCAAATAAGGGTGACAGACTCTTATACTTTGCACCCCAGGTACCTCATGCCCCACATCAGCTATGAATATGGGGATGACTCTAGTACCATGCTCCTTCCTACCTATATCACCGCCCCTGTAAAAACCAGCTGCAGCAAGCTTGACTTGGAGAGGAAGAACAGATGGCTGTGGAGGGTTGCTAACAGGATTCATGAGAAACTGGCTGACTTTTCCTTTTTTTTTTTTCTTTTTTTTTTTTTTTGGTGGTCATAGGCTTGAACCCTGGGCCTGGGTGCTGTCCCTCAGCTCTTCAGCTCAAGGTAAGTACTCTACCACTTGAGCCACAGTGCCACATCTGGTTTTCTGGTGGTTAACTGGAGATAAGAGTCTTATGGACTTGCCTGCCCAGCCTGGCTTTGAACTGCAATCCTCAGATCTCAGCCTCCTGAGTAGCTAGGATTGTGGCATGAGCCACTGGCACCCGGTATAACTTTTCTTTTTAAATTCTTACTATTACGTAGCTGTACAAAGGGGTTATGATTCCCTATGTCGGGTTATGAATAAATGCTTTTTGGTCAATGTCATCCTTTCCTTCGTTCTCCCCCATTAACTTTAATCCACCACCACTGACCCATTCCAGCTAAATCTCTGGCCTGGTAACCCAAGAAATCAAGTAGATGGCCATACCTGGAACTGCTCTTCTGAGTCCAGTAATGATGGGCCTACCATAGCTTCCTAGACTGGCATACAAGAAAATTCCTGCTCCCTTGTCCTCAGAAAAGGGTCCAAATAAGAGAAAGATGAATTGAGAGCCTCCCTTTGTTGGCCCTGCCTCTGCAAAGAATATACTTACCACACAAGCCCCCAACATTAGCCCAGTGCATTCGTGTCAGGAATATGTTGTCCAAGCGAGCAACTTTCAGTCTAGAAAAGAGAACAAACATTTACAGCAGGATGAATGGGACTACTTCTGCTATTAAAACACACATGCCTCCTACCCCACCTTTCCAACCCCATAATCATCTCCACTCCAGAAGCAAAACTGACTCACTTGTGTTCCTGCATGAGTCTCTGGATGCCTTCTCCACAATTGAAGAGATACCTACAGAGGAAACAAGACCATACTCACAGGGGTATGTTCTGTAAGATCTCCTGACATTGCCTGGGGCCAGTGGCTCAAGCCTGTAACCCTAGCTACTGGGGAGGACATGATCTGAGAAAAGTGATTTGAAGCCTGCCTGGTAGCAAAGTCCATAAGAAGCTATTCTTCAATTAACCACCTTAATAACTCTGGAAATGGAGCTGTGGCTCCAGTGATAGAGCACCAGCCTGGAGTGGAATAGCTAAAAGACAGTACCCAGGCCCAAGTTCAAACCCCAGGACCAGCACACACGCACGCACACACACACACACACACACACACACACACACACACACACACAATCAATCAATCAATCAATCAATCTCTGAAACCTGTATTTTACTGTAGACTCACTCAACCAAACAACCCAAACCGATGAGGTTGCAGTAACTGCCCTGCATCTCTGCTATTCGGCTACGAAGCTCTCAATCCTCCTCGGGGGAAGATAGGGAGGGGCTGGTGGGAGTGGGGGCGAGATAGGGCCTAGTCCATCCACCCCCACCCAGCTATGAGGGCCCGGCTTTGGGGTGCACGGAAGGAGGGTGCTGCTTGGCTTGCCAAGAACCCTGAGAAGAGAATGCTCACATCCGGGTCGAGATCTCCACATGGGGACGGTGCGGACCACGCGCGATCGCGAGCCTCTGGAGTTACCTGCGCTGGCAATGACAACCACCCCCGGAGGAGTCGCGGTGCTGGGGGGCCCGGGAGGATGGGGGGGGGGGGGCTGAGGGACGGAGGGGAATGGAGGAAGGGGGCGGGCGGAGGGGAGCTGACTGACCGGTTGTACTCGGAGAAGACATAGAGCGCAGCGCCCACATCCCTGCCGCCCGCGGCCACCACCTGCAGGTACACCGTGTTGGGGCTCCCGGGCTCCCAGGACGCGCCCCGCTTCTCCCGGGTGCGCAGGTGTCGAAGCGGGTCCTTGGGGGGCCGCTGGCGGCGGGCGGGCCCCTGTGACATGGCGCGCCCGGCCCCCGACCGCAGCAGCCTGCACAGCGCCCACATGCGCCCCGTTCAGCCCGGCCTGGGTGACCACCGCACGCGGGCCGCCGGCACCGCCCAATCAGCGCCCCGCAACACGAGCGGCCCGCCCTCACGAGGCTACGCGTCCAATAGAAAGGAGCCTCGGCGCACTGTGCTTGTCACCCGGCTGCGGCCATAGAGTGGAGGCAGGCTAGAGCGTCGGAACAGGCCCCGCCCTTTGCCCTAATTCCGGTTTTTCTAATGCTAGTTTTTTCTTCCCCCCCGGAACTTGACCTACACCTGGGGCGGGACTTCCGCGCTGATGCATACTGCCTTCTGAGAAGCAAGTAAGACTTAGTACCTCTGTCAGTGGCTGAGGAGAATTTTCCCTTGAGAGGGATCAAGGTTAAAGCCACGGGAGATGAAGGGTGCTTCCTTAAATAAGGGGAGTGATTTACCTGGGAACCCTACTCAGATGTGAAAATGGATCTGTTTAAGAGTACCACTATCAGCTGGGAATGTGGCTTAGTGGTAGAGTGCTTGCCTAGCCTGCATGAAGCCCCTGGGTTCGATTCCTCAGTATCCCATAAACAGAAAAAGCTGGAAATAGCACTGGCTCAAGTGGTAGAGTAAAAGAAGCTCAGGGACAGTGCCCAGGCCCTGAGTTCAAGACCCAGGACTGGCAAAAAGAAGGAGGAGGAGGGGGAGGAGACTCTGTGTGGAGACACTTTCCACCTTTAGAGGATGTATGCACTACAGAGATTAGGATACTGCTGTTGATTTAGAATAAAACCTAGTCAAGAACAAAGAGAGTTATTCAAGGCAATGTTTTTAGTGCTAAAGTCAAGGGCTTAAAATTACATCATTTGTTAGTCTGGAGTTAGGATCTTGATGACCAAAGTTAAGCTGTGGGCAGGCAAAGGTGCCTGCATTCACCTCTGTGTACCCATTCCGTCAGGCTGGAATTCTTCACATGGCAGCCAGCTCCCAAGAGAGTGGGGTGAAACCAGAAATTCTGAAGGATTAGGCCCAGAAGGCAAAAAAAAAACTCCCAGGCAACATCCACCCAGATTCAATGCAAAGGAAAAATAAAACTCCTCCTTTTGGAGACAGTTTCAAAGTCACAGTGCAAAATAGCACGGAGATTGGGAGTAGCTAGGCTTCCTAGAGCCACTGATTGAAACTAAGCTTTTAGATCCCAACTCTAAGCTTCAGGAGTTCCATGTTAGGTCTGGGCACTCACTCCCTCGTGTCAAATAAAGAGACGTGGTGAAGGGCAGAAAAAGGAGATTTCTTTTTTTATATAAATTTTAGTATTTTTTCTTTACAAGTCACCGATGTTACTCTGTTGACAGAATTTTTTTTTTTGTTGGTCCTGGGGCCTGAACTCTGGGCCAGGGCACTGTCCCTCAGCTCTTCAACTCAAGGCTAGTGCTCTACCACCTGAGCCACAGTGCCACTTCTGGCTTTGAGAAAGGAGATATCTTATGTGGCAGCCATGGGAAGACAGAGCTTCAGTACATCGTTAGCCATCTTCAGGGGTGCAGACATTGGCTTTAGATTCAAGTAGGGAGAATTGGAGACAGACAATGAGAAAGGTCTGCAGAGTTCAAACAAGTCACAAGTATGACCTGGTTGACCATTAGCTCAGCCTTTGATTCCGCAGGCTTTTGCAAGCAGTCTGTTCTCTTTAAGATGATAGAGGAAGATACTGTCTGATGAGGGGCAGTTTGCCTTCTATCACAGGATGCCGATCTGTGAGTCCTGTGTTTCCTGGAGCCCAAGCTGATTGTGAAATGACTGCAGGAAAGAGTGGCTCAGATCCAAGAGCACAGAAGCAAAGTGTGAGAACACTGAGTGTTGAGTGTTTCGTTAATTCACAGGCCCCACTAAAGCAGCTTTCCAGTTGCCTCTTACATTGCCAGGAAGAACAAGCCAGTGTGAACCCCTGTGAAGGTGTTTTTCACATATGTATAATTACCATTTACAACTTGGCTTCCCTGTGGGCTCTGCAGTTATGATACACATTTACACCTGTGAGTGTGGTCATTGCTGGGGTGTTCATGTTAGAATTTGTGTGCCCACACCTGACGTACACAGTTGTCAACTTTCTGCCGCTGTGACAACATACCTGAAATAACAAAGGAAGAAAGATTTACTTTAGCTAGTGGATTAGAAGGACACAGCCAAGGTCACTTGGTCTGGTTGAGTCAGGGACTGAGAGGAGGCAGTGCATCATGGTGGTGACACATGGCTGAGCAAAGCAGCAGGGAGAGGGAGAGGGATCAAGGACAAAATATGAGCATCAAGGGCACACCCCAGTGTCCTATGTATCCCGAATGTCCCACAATCCTCCCCCCTAAAGTTTCTACCACCTCCCTATGGGTGATAGATTTATAAAATGGCTCCATTTCATCAGGTCAGAGTCCTCATGACCCAATCATCCCTCGAAGGCTCTATCTAGCGGTGAGATGTCACTCAGTAGTAGACACTTGCCTAGAAAAAAAAAAAGATTAATTAAAAGAAAAGGAGGGGAGGAAACTAGAAAGACACCAGCTCAGAATATTGGCACACTGGAATCAACCCCTTCAACACATGAGCTCATTTGGGACAGCTGAGATTACAGCCTAGCCCAGGGTACAGCTGAGGGCAACCATTAGGGAGTCGGGGATACAAAGTGATGGGCCTCACATGTGGCAGCTGACGCGTGTCCCATCATGGCGATTCTGATTCCCATAGTACCTTGGGCTTCCGCTCAAATGCTTCTTCCCATGATGCCCTGGGCAGCCACCCATGGGACCAATGAAAAGAGCCCTGGGCAGCACATATGCACACCATCAAGCAATCAGCACAAAGCCAAAAGAAGAATATATAGGAGGGCAGCTGATTGTGTTCCTGCAGTCCCCTCTCTGGATAAGAAGGTTTTGCTTTTGTGGCTTTACTTTTACTTTAAAATAAACTTACTCTTGTCTACCTTAAGCACTTCCCTGCCTTTTTATTAGTTAAGGGTAGAATCCTTTTCCCTAGATGCCCATAGCCAATCATGTATTCATTCAGCGAGCCTGTGTGCACAGAGCACATGTTTGATTCTAGGTAGAGTCATGCACCTTATAATGGTATTTTGGTCATCAATGGGGTGCACGTGACGGCAAGTCCTTAGGATTGTATCTCTGAGCGACATCTTTTCTGCCAGGCTGGGTTCAAACCTCAGTCCTCCAGATCTTATTCTCTTGAGTAGCAAAGATGACAGAGGTGAGCCACCAGCCGCCTGGCTCATATGTTGTCTTTAAGCAATGAATGCTGGTGCTGAACAAAAATCTTTGGTGTATTTATACAAGTTCAGTGACCTGTGGTCCCTCCAAATCTCAGAAAGCTGACATTTTGAGGGCAAGAATGAAGGTGTGGTCCCAGACATATGGGAATGAAACATTGGTGTATGTTTGGGACTTTGATGTTTTATACTGTAGAAATCAGATGACTTTTTAGCCATAGTGTTACTGAAGGATGTTTTATTTTTATTTTTATTTTATTTATTTATTTATTTATTTATTTATTTTGGTCCAGTTGTGGGGCCTGAACTCTGGGCCTGGCCACTGTCCCTCAGCTCTTCAGCTCAAGGCTAGCGCTCTACCACTTGAGCCACTTTTTGCTTATGTGGTGCTGAGGAATCGAACCCAGGGCCTCATGCATGCAAGGCAAGCACTCTACCACTGAGCCACCTTCCCAGCCCAGGATGTTTTATTTTTTTAAAACAAAAGTCATCTCGAAACTAATTCATGTAACCTACCAAAGCCATAGTATAAAAGCACTCTTGGGCCCCTAAAATGGTTCTCAAACTGAATTTTTCTTTTTGGTGGTGGTGGTGATGGTGGTGGTTGTGGGGCTTGAACTCAGGGCCTGGACGCTGTCCATGAGATTTTTTTCTGCTCAAAGCTAGCACTCTACCACTTTGAGCCATGAGCCACAACACCATTTCCAGTTTTCTAGTGGTTAATTGGAGATAAGATTCTCATAGACTTTCCTGCCTGCAGCTGGCTTTGAACCATTATCCTCAGATCTCAGCCTCCTGAGTAGCTAGGGTTATAGGTGTGAGCCACTGGCACCCAGGTCCTATTGTTGCATTCTTATTTGTGGAAAGATATTTTGTGTTTCCAGGAAGAGTACACATTCTAGACTCTGGTGGTGGTGGTGTTTTAAAAATGATTTGTACTACTAGGGTTTGAACTTGTGCTTGCTAAGCAGGCGCTCCGCTATAAGCCATACCTTCTACTCTCCTGTGATACAATTTTTTAGTATAATGGGAGTTAACAAGAAGGAAGAATTGAGAGGAGACAGGGGAAGGGAGAAGGAAGGGGAAAAAGGAAGGAAAGGGGGGAGGGAGGGAGAAGGGAGAGAGGGAAGAAGAAGGATGAGAGAAGACAGAAAGAGGAGAAGAAAGGAAGAGAAAGGAAGAAAAGCTGGCTGCATCTGGCTCAGTCTCTGGGGGCTGGCAGCTTTGTCCTCATGCCTCTCAAGCCCTTTTTTTTGGGGGGGGGGGTCCAATCATGGGGCCTGAACTCTGGGCCTGGGCGCTGTCCCTCAGCTCTTCAGCTCAAGGCTAGCACTCTACCACTGGAGCCACAGCACCACTTCCGGCTTTTTTCTTTTTGCTTATGTGGTGCTGAGGAATCAAACCCAGGGCCTCAGGCATGCAAGGCAAGCGCTCTACCACTGAACTACCTTCCCAGCTCTCTCAAGCCCTTTTCATCTCTTGATCTTAGCATTAAACCCAGTGGGAGCCCAGCAGATATTTGCTGATACCATCCAGGACTTGCCCAGTATCAGTTTGCTTGAGTTTCCATCACTGACTTTGGCAGAGTGGATGGCTTAACCACTGGCAATTTATTTCTTCATGGTTCTGGGGCTGGACATCCAAGATCAAGGTTTTGGCAGGGCCGGTTTCTCCTGAGACCCCTCTTCCTGGCTGGGGCCTTCTCTTTTGCTTTGTCCACTAGTAGCTTTCCCTTTGTACACTCAACCCTGGTGCCTCTGTGTGTGTGTGAATCTCTCCTGATAAGCACACTAGAGAGCATGGTTATTAAGACCAAACAGAGAAGGGCCCTGGTCCACAGAAAATGTGTCCTGAGACCCTTTGGGTACTGATAATGGAAGAAAGCACCAAACCCCATAGGTACACTGTGTCTCCTGTGCATTCACGCCTATGGTAATGTTTCTAAACTAGGTACAGTAAGAAACTAATAGCCGCCACTGTTCAAAACATAAGACACGTGTAACAATACACTCAAAACAAGTTATATAAATCAGGGCAGATGCAGCAGGCTCACACCTGTAATCATAGCTACCAGGGAGGCTGAGACCTGAGCATCAAGATTCAAAGCCTGCCCAGGCAGACACATCTGAGAAATGCTTATAATGAATTAACCAGCAAGAGGCTAGAAGTGGAAGTGTGACTCAAGTGGTCAAGCACCAGCCTTGAGTGTGGACAAAAATGAGCGAGAGGCCAGAGCTCAAGCTCTAGTGCTGGCACAAAAGGGGAAAAAGAAGGTCAGTTATGTAAAAAATGGATGCAGTGTTTACTTCTGGGGCTTTCCGTGTGATCTTCTCAGACTGCAGTTGAGCAGGGCCACCGGAAATAGAAGAAAGCCAACTGGAAAAGTGGAGCAGTTACGTGCAGGGTGGATGAAGGAAGGGGGGGGGGTGTCACAATTCAGCCATTAGAGCCCACCCCATTCCCTCCTCGCCTTCTCCCCTCAGCTTGCCTGGGGGTTGCTACCCCGGGATACCAGGAGAGGGGAAACTTGGCATCTTGGTATCTTTCTTTCTCTTAGCATGATTCCAGCTTGGGTCTCTGAACCAGAGTCTGAATCGAGGGGCTTGGGTCACTCAGACTGGCTGGCCATTGAGAGTAGCTTTGAGACAAGTCTCTCTGCAATGCTGTGCACACAGGTACAGTGGGACAGCACAGTCTGCCAGTCCAGCCCACATCAATGTTCAGGTAGTTCCTATAAGCCCTCTCCAGCGGGCTCTGTGTGGAGTGCAATGCACCCGTAGGACCACCAGATGGCGACAGAGCCCTGGATCCCAGGGATTGCTGAGCTATTGCTGTTTTGAAAGTTTGCTCTTAGCATTTAGATGCCAACAAGAAAAGGGCCCTGCTTCTTTTTTAAAACGTTATAAAGGTGATGTAGAGAGGTTACAGTTACATGAACCTGGTCATGAGCATATGTCTTTTCCGACAATGTCAACCTTTCCCTTGCTCTCTCCCAGTTTTTCCCTCCCATTCCCACCCACAGTTCTGCAGTTCATTTTCTACATAGTGTCTAGTGAGTACCACTGCTGCATTTGTTCACCCTTTGTCCCTCCATTTCTGTGCCCCTTAACATCCCAAAGACAAAAACAACAACAAAGGGGGGGAACCTTCTTGTTTCCATTTCCTGGAGTTCATTTTGATAAATATTATTTCATTGGATCAGAGGCATTGTGCCTTTGTGTTTCTCAATGGTACTATTTTTACCTCCCAAGCAGCTCACAGACTGGCTGGAGGAGGCTAAAAACAATGTGAGCCATAACATTCTCTACCAATAGTTCATTAAAACTCAAAACACATCATCCACTAGTTTCATTAATGTGTGTTATTCACATCTGTGCTTTTACCCATATCTACCATCTCGCCATTCAACCATCTACTTTTTTATTGTTCTTATAAAAGTGATGTACAGAGGGATGACAGTTACATAAGTCAGGTAGAGAGTACACTTCTTTTTGGACAATGTCATCCCTTCCCTCCCTCCCTCCCTCCCTCCTTCCCTTTCTCTCTCTCTCTCTCTCTCTCTCTCTCTCTCTCTCTCTCTCTCACACACACACACACACACACACACACACACACACACACACACACACACACACAGAGTTTTCCCCTCCCATTCCCATCCACCAGTTGTACAGTTCATTTACAACACAGTGTCTAATGAGTGCCACGGCTGTATTCCAACCACCTATTTTTCATGCATTTCAAAAAAAAGCAAGGCATGTTTTTGAGGAAAGTTGCTCTTTGTGGGTATCATGTCCTTCACTCAAGCTGCTGGTTTGGGGCTATCTTAGATTTCTCAGGAGAGGATGAGGTGGGTAGCCCTGAATTCATTCTTCCTCAGTTCTTCCAAGAGCTCAGCCAGGAAGCTGGGAGGGGGAAGAAGGGAGGAAGAGAGAAAGCAGAAAGATGACGGAGAATGGATTTTTCCCAAAACTTGCAACAGATTTTTTTTTTCCCCCAGTTTGAGGGAAGGGGGTGAAAGAAAGGCAGATGGGCCTGAAACTGGGAAGCCTGTGTGCATTTCCTTGGTGGGGGGGAAGGGTCCCAGCAGGGGACAGGAAATGGCCTCCTGGCACTTAGTTTGTCCCTCCCAGGGATGGGGTCTAGACCTCTGAGTCCCAGTGGCCAAGGGTCAGACAGATCCTCCATTTTCCTTGATAACACATTGACTTTCTCAGCACTTTACCGTTGTGGGTTGATTGTGCCCCCTACATTTATGCCCCAAAGCTTTCTGTGGACTCGAATATACAATCATGGTGCTGTGAGTCAAAGCTCTCCAGAGAAACAGAACCCCACGGCATGTGGAGAGGAATAGACATCCATTTCAAAGATTGGCTCTCACAGAAACAGAGGCTGGCAAGTCCAACACCCGCTGAGGACACGGGCAGGCTGGAGAGGGGGGGAAGGTTCAAATTCAGAGGCCATCAAAGGCAGAACTTCTTTCTCTAGGAAATTCAGTCCTTTTTTTCCCCCGTTAAGTGCTTTAACTGATTAAGTCTCATCCACATGAGAAAGGGTCTTCTGTCTGACTCAAAAAAAAAAAAAAAAATCCCTCACAGAAGCCAGGCACTGGTGGCTCATGCCTATCACCCTAGCTATTCAGGAGGCTGAGATCTGAGGATTAAGGTTCAAAGGCAATCCGGGCAGGAAAGTCCGTGAAACTCTTATCTCTCATTAACCAGCAAGAAGCCATAAGGGGCTCTGTGGCTCAAGGGGTGGAGCACTAGCCTTGAGTAAAAAGCTCAGCACTCGGGCCCTGAGTTCAAGCCCCAGAATGGACACATATACAAAATCCCTTTGCAGAGACGTCTAGAATGATAATCAAGTCAACATTTAAAGTCAATGTTTTGCTCGTTTTTGTTTGTTTGTTGTGCTGACTGGAGCTTGGACTCAGGGTTTAATGCTCACACTTAACTTTTCTTTTTTTTTAACCCAAGGCTAAAGCTCTACCACTGGAGCCACACCTCTACTTCTGGCATTTTGCTGGTTAATTGGAAATAAAGAGTTTCTTGGATGTGTTTGCTGGAGTTGACTTTGAGCCCAATCCTCAGATCTCAGCTACCTCCTCCTCCTCCTCCTCCTCCTCCCCCCCCCCCCCTCCTCCTCCTCCTTCTTCTTGGCCAGTCTGGGGCTTAAACTCAGTCTGGGCAATGTCTCTGAGCATCTTTTTGTGCTCAAAGCTAGCGTTCTATCACTTGAGCCACAGCACCAGTTCTGGCATTTTCTGGTTAGTTTATTAGAGATAAGAGTCTCACAACTTTTCCTGTCCAGGCTGGCTTTGAACAGTGATTCTCAGATCTCAGCCTCCTGCATAGCTAAGATTACAGGTGTGAGCCACGTATGTCTGGCTTTGTTGTGGTTTGTTCGTTTGTTTGCTGATGGATATAATGTCTCATTGTTTGAAAGCTTTCAGTGGAGGTCAGATGGCTCCATTGTTTCCTGTTCTTGAGGAGACAGAGTATGGTGGAGGAAGGACAGCAGAAGCCAGGTGGCCAAGTAGCAAAGAGAATCCCAGAGGAAGGGATCAGGTACCAAGGAAAAGATATACACTATAAAGTCACACCCTAATAGCTGACCTCCTCCAACAGAGCCCTTCTACTTCCCATTTCCATCACCTCCTGGAAGTCCATTCAATCAGGAACCCATTCACGGAGTCACTCACTGACTATGTCAGACATCTTTTGAGCCTACCACTGCTGCAAAACACCACCTCCAAACATTGCCTCCTGGAGACCACGCCTTCAACTCACAAGCTCTGTGGGTACAAGCCACATCCATAAGTACAACTCCATTCCATGCTGGAAAAGTATTTCCCTGTGCACTACCCTAAAAACTCTGGAAACTCAAGTTGCTCAATAAAAAAAAATCAGCAGCTGCAATCTACCCAAGACTTCTCTGTGTGTCCTAAGGACTCTGCTAAGTGCTCTTCAGAGCTTATCTCGTTAGAACCCCTGTGGGCTTCTTCTAGCTAGACACAGCCTGCTCTGCCTAGCATGCCTCCCTAGGCCCTTAAGTCAGGAAATCTGGCACAGGACTGCACAGAAGATGCCGCGCTTCACAGATACGGTGCGTTTGTGAAGTGGGATGGGGGTCCAGGGGTTCTGTCCCTTTCCTAGGAACTTTTGCCCAAATATCTCTTGTCATCTTTAAATCCCTTAAAGAGGTAAGTTGTTGGAAATCAAACCCAAGAAAAGTTCTTCATTCCCTTCTTTCCACTTGGCCTCATTTCTCCCTCCAGGAAGTCCAGTGGAGGGACAGGGCAGAGGGGGAGGAATCTTGGGGGGGAAAGTCACGGTTCTCAAGGCATTAGCCTACCTCGTCTCCCACAGCTCATCAGTCATGCTGGCTTATCGCCTTCTCTGGGCTGCAGATTTTACCTTCCTCTGCTCCATCCTGCTGTTCCCCCTCCCCCCATCTTCAAAGTTATCAAGATGGATGAAGTTCAGAACATTGGAAATACCTGTTCATGACCCACTTAGAAGACAAAGCACAGGCTCCTGTTTAATGAGGAGAAAACACCTCAGAAAAGAATGTCTTGAATGCAGTTTTATGTTCATAATCTCTCTGTGTCTCTCCTCTCTTTCTCTTCCCCCTCCCCCTCCCCCTTTCCCTTCTCCTTCTCTTCATAAGTAAAGGAAGCTGGTAGCAGCCACTCTGCGTTAGCAGCTCAGCTGGTAGAATGCCTGGCGAGCTGCCCATGGCCTGGGTTCAATCTCCTGATAAGTCATCAATTTCTTTCTCACCCAAAACATCTGGTTTAGGATCCCAAGTTATGAGCTAATATTCAATATAAAAGTTTATAGCATCACATATATAATACTGTTGATTAGAAACATCAAGAAAAGTAATTGGCTGGAGGGGACCCCATGTGGCCAGCTGGTTGAACATCTGGATGGAATCCAAGAGAGGCCTGAGTTGAATTCCCAATCCAACCATTCTTTTCTTGGTCACTAGTATCTAGTTTGATATCTTTAAATTCTTAGACTCTCCTATTTGGATATAATCTATAGTCTGCGGGATTTTTTTAAAAATACAAGCATGAGCATATATATTATATATACATATTTCTGCTAAATAGAAAGAAAACTAAAACAAAATAATTAAATATATATTATCATGCCATCAGCCATTTGTTTTTTTCTACATGTGTTACCAACCATCCCCACAAGGTGACAGTATGCACCCATATTTTCCCTTCTTTCCTTCAGGTTTGTAAGCCCATCTGGTTTGCAGCTGAGCTGTCCAGGAGCTGGAGAGAATTCCCATCAGCCGGGGCCTTTGTTCTTAAGGGGGCTATGATGGAGATAGATTAGGTAGATACCTGCACAAAACTCCTAAGTCGACAGCATCTCAGTAGCCTGAACCAATAACTTGTGACCAGGAGCCTGAAGTTAACTAAGCCTTTTGGCGACATTTTATGTGTGCTTGGCTGAGTATCTTTCTGTCAGGTTTGGCTCTGGCCAGGAAACCAAGACTGTTTTCATCTCTCCTGGCACATTAGGGCTTAGGACTTCAGTAGGCCTGTAGTTTCCTGTAATTCTCCTCTGACAACTTTTCCCCTCACCCCCACCAAGAGATCAGGACGTAAGTTTCTATCTCATGTCCTAACTCAGGTAGAGCACATTGTTGTGGTGTTGTGTTCATGATGACTGAGGATTCATACGCCAGGCAGAGAACAGTAATCCTGCACTCGATTTGTAATGTCTATCTTCCTCCCTCCCTCCGTATTTCCTTCTTTGCCTCCTCCCTTTCTTTTTGCTTTCCTCCTGGGTTTCTTTGAAGAGCTAGGTACTGAGTTAAGGCTTCAATATTGAATACAACCATCTTGGTCTCACAGAATTGATCAACTAATCATGCTTGATAAACCCCAGATGGGGACACTAGAGGGTACTGTGGGAACGCATAGAACAAGTCTCTCCTCTAGTTTTGGGTATGAATTCAGGGCCTTGGGGCTGTTTGCCTTGGTAGCTGGGTTACTATTTCACAAAACGTAGAGCTGAGTCATGGCTCCAGTCTGGTATTTTGCTGGTTGATTGGAGATGAAGTCTCTTGGACTTAAAAAATATATATATATTTTATGCCAGTACTGGGGCTTGAACTCACAGCCGGGGTGTTGTCCATCCCTGAGTTGTTCACTCAAGTAGGATGCTCTACTACTTGAGCCATAGTTCCACTTGATGGGAGGTAACTTACAGAGGTTCCTTCCCAGGCTGGCTTGGAACCACCATTCTCAAATCTCAGCTTCCTGAGCATCTAGGATTACAAGTGTGAGCCACCAGCACCCGGCGGGAATCTGTAGAGTTTTATGTGAAGTTTCCTGAAATTATTATACAACGGTTTGTGACCCCCAACAGGATACAGCATGGAGACCACATTGAAGCCTATGGAGGAAATCTCGCTGGTCCAGTGGAGTTTTCGTGTCGAAGGCTGCCCTCTGGCGGTGGGGCCGCAGAACAGCAGAGGGAACCACACCGTCCTCCCATTCATTCCTCCATCAGGCTTCTGCTGTTCCAAGTAAGCGAGGTGAAAAGCTTACAGCGCCACCGTGTGGGCAATTCCTCACACTTCCCCCACCAGAACTCAGATCAGGGAGCGCTGGGAACAACAAAGCCATGAGCTTGCTGGGTGGATCCAACCCAAAACCAAGCGGATCTGGTTGATTCCTTGGCCCTGGTGAAATCCGGATGCAGAGGCTTTGCGTGTTCTTTGCGACTTAAGGCTGTGTGGGTCTGTAATCTGAGCAGGGCTATTGTTGGGTCTGTGATGGGTTTTTGAGCTCCCTTGAAAATGTATGAAGATGTTTTCTTGCATGTTTTGCAGTTCCCGAAACGCTGCTGTCTTTGTTTGGGATGCTTGATGCGATGACTCGCTGCTTTTTTCAAAACCCCTAGACCATGAGCTGGCTTGAGACAGAGGGAGTTTGATAAAGATACAGTAAGGACACCCAGTAATCTAACAGCGGAATGTCCAGGTGATTTGTATCCACCTGCCATGTCTGGTTCACAAAAAAAGACTCTGCAGGATTTACCTGCACCCAGCTGCACCCAGCAAACCATCAACATCCAAACCCTGGTGAGACCTCACCCCCTGTGGGAGGCTCAGTTCTCTACCTCCCTCCCTCCCTCCCTCCCTCCCTCCCTCCCTCCCTCTCTCCCTCCCTCCCCTCTCTCCCTCCCTCCCTCCCTCCCTCCCCTCCCTCCCATCCACACCAGTGAGGAAGGTGGCACCAGTTCTGGCACAGCAGCAGGGGTGGGGAGGGGGTAGGATCTGAGCCGGTGGGAGCCTGAGCAAGGTGGTGCCTGGCTCTCAGAAGTAGGCTTGAGGAATCCCCTGTCTTCTGTTCCTCTCTCCCGTGGAAAATGGCTATCTTCCATCCTCTGCCTCTTGAGGATGGTTGCTTAAAGGAGCTGGAATGATACCTCATGGCAGGGTGAGGGGGCACGGTTTTATTCTTCAGGAAGTCCGGCCTTCCCCGGGTCTTGGTTGAATTCCAGCTGACTCTGATGGAGAGACAGCAATCCTGGTCCTGGAGGCTCTCACACATGGCTGGGGAGGGGGGGGGGGCTTTATCCAAGATCATGGTGGTGGGGGAGGGAGGGAACTCTGCCCTGGTGAGTCCTTCAGCTGCTCCCAGTGCTGCCCTCCCTGGATCCGGACACCCCTGCCTCCCAACCCCAACCCAGGCCTTATGATTTGAGCCCTAACATGGTACTCAATGCAGTCTACCCTAACCCAGGACGCATGCGGGAAACACAGGGGCTGTGTGTGCATGCTCCACGTGGATCAGGTGTAAATGGGATTTCCTTCCTCTCGCCTTACAGGCTTGCTGCTCGTCCATCTGGTTCAAATTTGGGTCAATGCTGCTCTCCCAGGAAAGGGTTACTGATAATGGCGGGCAGGCGGGGAGGGGGGGGGGCAGGTTCTGCAGAATCTGTTTCTCTGAGAAGTTGAGTCCAACAAGAAATGACCCAGAGGGCCTGACAGGGAGCATTTCCTGTCCACCCCCACATAGGACTGTGCATTCCCGGGGCCAGGAGTGTGAGAGGAGAGAGGAGAGGAAAGGGGGGTGAGGGAAGGTGGAGGAAAAGAGGAGGAGGGGAGGAAAGTGGGAAGAAGAGGAAAGGAGAAAAGAGAGGAGAAGAGAAGAAAGAAAAGCAAAGGAAGAGAGGAAGGGGAGAGGAGAAGAGAAGGAGAGGTAGGGAGGGGAAGAAAGGCAGGGGACATGAAAGGGAAGGAAGGGGAGAGAAGGAGGGAAGGAGGGGAGGAGGGGAGGAGGGGAGGAGGGGAGGAGGGAAGGAGGGAAGGAGGGGGAGGAGGGGAGGAGGGGAGGAGGGAAGGAGGGAAGGAGGGAAGGAGGAAGGAGGGAAGGAGGGAAGGAGGGAAGGAGGGAAGGAGGGAAGGAGGGGAGGAGGGAAGGGTACCTTGCCTGGAGGGTAAGGGGGATTGAGAAGTGAGAGGAAGAAAGGAGAGAAGAAGAGAAGAGAGAAGGGAGAGGAAAGGGAGGGAGAGGAGAGGAGGAGAGGGAAAGGGTGAGAAGAGAAAAGGGAAAGTAGGGGAAGACGACAGGCGGTGGGGATCAGGAAGGGAGAGGGGGAATGAGAAGCTGGAGGGAGGAGAGGAGGGAGGGGAGGACATTGCAGTTACACCATCAGCATCCTCACCACCATCATCCTCATCCCCAGGATGGTCCTCATCAGTGGTGTGTCTGGCAACGCCTCTGCTGAACCTGGCTGTGTCCTGGCGAGGAGTACTGTCATGCCGTCATAGGGAGTCTGGGCTGGTCCGCAGGCCTTGGACTGTCGCATAGCTTGTATGATGTGAACACACTGCAGCTCGGGCGATCACTGGGGCCATCCACTGGCCCTGGCTGAGATCTGGACTGTCGTACAGGCATCGCTCCTCACGGGGCTGTGATCTCATTAAGCCACCTTCATTGTCAGATGATCCATTCAACAAACAACCCCTTCAAGTCCTCCTGAGGTCCCAAGGACATGCCATCCTCTTCCACCAAAACAAACAAACAAACAGAGACCCCCAAGGATCCTGGATGTGTGGGGGGAGTGGGGAGTGGGGCGGGAGTGTGTGGGATGATCGCTTCCTTATGGCTCACAGGAGGAGAGACTCCTGAGGTTTCTGAGCAGGAGTCATTCTCTGCAGCTGCTTCAGCCGGAGGGAGAGACCCACGCGAATGAACACCAAAGTCAGGATTGGTTTTGTATGGTTTGTTGGTATTGGTAATCGTTTTGTTTCATGCAAATGTCATCACAACCCCGTGTGACCCCTAGCGTGGTAAGAGCAGCAAGATAATAAAATGAGATTGTACTTATAAAGGCAATGGGAGCTAGCATGTGGATCGTGACAGCTGGCTTTGTAAGATTATTTTGAGCCAGGTGCTGGCAGCTCTTGCCTGTGATCCTAGCTACCCAGGAAGCTGAGATCTGAGGATCCCAGTTCAAAGCCAGCTGGTGCAGGAAAGACTGTGAAACCCTTATTTTAGACTAACCAACCAAAAGGCAGAAATGGAGCTGTGGCTCAAGCAGTAGAGCATGAGGCCTCGAGTGATTAAAAAAGCAAACAACTAAGCACAGATCCCCAGGCTGAGTTCTATCCTCAGTACTCACACAAGTGCACGTGCATGTACCCGCGCACACACACACACCCCCAACACTATTTTGCATGCATGCTGAGATGGCCAGCACTCTGCTGAGCCCAGCGAGGGGTTATTGATGCTTCATCATTCTGAAATCGCCTGGAAACTTCCCATAAGTGTCTCCAGGCATCTTCAAAGCAGACAGATTGCTCTCGGTAGGGAGTTCTCATCTCTTCCCATCTTTCTGAGCCTTTGATGGCTGGGGATGAGAAGAGCCCGCATTGTATCTCTGTGTTCAGATTCAAAGGCCAATACAAAGTTTCCCCTGGCTTGACCCCTCTCCCAATGGCAAAATCATGAGACGTAGCAACTGACAGCCATAGCCTGCCCTCACACAAGCCAAACCCCTGTGCCTACACTGAGAATTGAGGTTGGCTCATTGGCTTTTGTTTGTTTGTTCCCCCCCCCCCCCCCCATGTCCTAGTCGATGGCCCAGACGACCAGGGCACTTCTGCTCTGCTCCCAGTGATTTTCCTCTCATCTGTAAATTCCAGCCATCCCGAGAGCGGCTGGCTGAGCATCATTTGGGTGGAACTCAGGCCTCTGCTCAGACTCATTGGATAAGAGGCTGTGTGTTCGCCAGAGCCCGGTGGCTGAGATACATGGAAGCATTGAGCTCTGCCCCTCCTACTTTCTGTAGTGGGTTTGTGGTTGAGGTAGGAGGGGTGAAGGGGGGGGGGAAGGGAGAGGTGGGACCTCACAGTTATTCATTTTTAGGAAGAACTGGAGGAAAAGCGAGATTGGACCCAAGCGACAACCACACAAGGAAGAAATCTGGAAGAACTTGGAAACCACTGCCCGTGGACATCTGCTTTGTGTTCTCAAGGAAAGGGGGGTGGGGTGGGGTGGGGAGGGAGGGGGAGGGGAAGGGGGCGGGTATCGATTTCTGAAGGAGGGATATTGTTTTGTGAAAACACTTGTGTGTTTCTGAGAGGGGGACAAACCAGATCAAGCCTGCCTATTCACAGTGACCTGAGCATTTCCACATACAGTGATCGGTCAAATGGAAGCCACAAGAGATCACGGATTTCTTCCATTCATGCCATCTCAAGATGCTCTTTGCTGACCTGTTGCAGTCCCTGACCGGAGTGTGAGTAGTCCAGCCTTCTGGTCCAGTGTCAGGGGCTAACTCCCTCAGGGAGCTCAGAATTCCTGTAACCCAAGGCAGATCCCTACTCGGGTAAGGGTCTGAGCCATCATCTTCTCCTACACTTCACAGCCCGCAGCCTGGGCCTAGCCGACACTGCCCAGATGGCTCCACATTCTGTGGCTTTGCCATTCAGGCCAAGGTCCCTGGGGCTCAGGTTCTTTTGTAGGTGGTGTGTTGAGCGATTGGGAATGACTCTCCGGAGAGGGGGGTTGTCCAATTCTAGATTTGTTCAGGAAATATCCACCACATTTTACATCCACATTCTCAAACTGCAAGTGAGGGAAGTGTTGAATTGTGACAAGAATAAACACACACACACACACACACACACACACACACACACACACACACACACACACACAAAGCTAGAATGGGCGGGCAGCAGCACCAGGCAGCTAACAGGCTCCAGTAATAGCAGTGATTTGTTTCTTAATTAACAATAAAAGCAACCACGTTTGTATAGGGTGACTCCACCCGGCCCACTGCTGCAGCAAATATAAACCCCATCCTGATGTCAGCATTCAAGTCCTCTGTGAAGATTATGGGTGGGGGGGGGGGGGGGGGAGGGGGGGGGGAGGAAGGAAGGGGAGAAGTTTGGGAGTCACCATATCTCCTATTTCTGGATTCAAACAGAAAACAAAAAAGCTAAAGCCAATTAGAGTTTGGGTAAATATGGGCCTAATCACACCTTTATCACTATTCCAGCCTTCCGTTACTCAAGGGGCTTTATTTATTTATTTAGTCAGTGGTGGGGCTTGAACTCAGGGCCTGGGTGCTGTCCCTGAACTCTTTTGCTCAAGGCTAGCATTCTACCACTTTGAACCACAGCACCACTTCCAGTTTTCTGTGATTAACTGTAGAGAAGAGTCTCACAGACTTTCCTTCCTGGACTGGCTTTGAACTTTGATCCTCAGATCTCAGCATCCTGAGTAGGTAGGATTACAGGCATGAGCCAGTATGTCTTCATTGTTGTTGTTATAATGGGTAATATACAGAAGAGTCACAGTTGTAAAAGCTAGGTAATGAGTACATTTCTTTTTTTTTATTGTGAAAATACTGTACAGAGGGGTTACAATTACATGGGCAAGATAATGAGTACATTTCTTATCAAGCATTGTAGCCTCCTCCTTTGTTTCCCCTTCCCATCCCTTCCCCCCTCTCCCCCCTCCCCTCTTCTCCTCTCCCACCTCCCAGCCATGGCCAAAGTTGTAAAGTTCGTTTTTAGACATAACAATTTGTACATTTCATTGTTGTAATGGGGTCCACCTGTATCTCTAGTTAAACAATTTGTTTTCTCCCTTCCCCTCCACAAATTATGCCAACATCAAATACAGTGAAAACAGGGATTATACCATGGGGGAGGGACATACAAAGCAACAACAAAAAAATCACCTTATAAATATGTTAGAAACAATAGCAAGAAAGAAAAACCATTTGAGTCCCTATCTTGGGGTTCATTTTGCCTAACATCAACTTATCTGACTGTTTCTGCTTGTCTCAGACATAGACTAGCTATTGTAAGTAAGGAAATCATGGGACCTATGTTTCTTTGGGCCTGGCTTACTTCACAATATAATTTTTTCCAAGCCTTTCCATTTCCTAACAAATGGGGAAATGTCATTCTTTCTGATGGAGGCATAGAATTCCATTGTGTATATATACCACATTTTCTTGATCTATTCATCTACTGAGGGGCATCTGGGTTGGTTCCATCTTAGCTATGGTAAATAATGCTGCAATAAACATAGTTGCGCTGGTAGCTCTCAAAGAAACAACTGCCCAATAAATAAGCAGGCTAAAGACTTAAAGAGAAACTTCTCTGAAGAGGAAAGAAGGATGGCCAATAGACACATGAAGAAATGCTCAACCTCCCTAGCCATAAAAGAAATGCAAATCAAAGCAACATTGAGATACCACCTTACCCCAGTTAGAATGGCTATAATCAAGAACTCTAACAACAACAGATGCTGGAGGGGATGTGGACAGAAGGGAACCCTACTGCATTGTTGGTGAGAGTGTAAACTTGTTCAACCACTTTGGAAAGTAGTGTGGAGGCTCCTCAAAAGACTCCACATAGAGCTCCCCTATGACCCAGAAACCCCACTTTTGGGCATTTACCCAAATGATCACAAACAAGACCATACTAAAGCTCTGAGTACATTTCTTTTTGGACAATGTCACCCCTTACCTGGCTGTCTCCCAGTTTTTCCCTCCCGTCCCCACCCACAAATTGTATAGTTCATTTTCAACATAGTGTCCAGTGAGTATCCCTGCTGCATTTGTTCACCCTTTGTCCCTCCATTTCTGTGTCCCCCCTTATCCCCCTAACAGATAAATGAACAAACAAGACAAAAAAGAAAAGAAAAATAACAACAAAGGGGAAAACCCCTCATTTTCATTTTTCTGGAATTCATTTCAATAAATATTATTTTATATGATCAGATGCACACAGTCATTGTACCTTTGATCTCACTGTGTGTGAACACCTAGAGTCCTGTATCATTGATCGCATTCTGGTGTATTTTAGATCTGGCTTCTGCGTATGAGAGAAAACATGGCCATTTGCCTCTCTGCGCTTGGCTTACCTCAGTGGACCTGTGTTTTTCCACACACCCTGGGCATGGATTCCAGTGCACACTGAGAGTGAGGACCAGGACTCTCGACCAGGCGGGCTGCTGATGTGATTTGTGATAGGTGTTATTTTACTCACTAGACTTTAAGCCCCTGGAGGACAGGACTTCTGCCTTACTTTTCCCGTGAGGCGTTCATGCTAGGACTGCTGTGGGAAGACCACATGCTGAACTAACATCTCACATGCTTCATCTCAAAATAGTGCTGAGATGCAGCACTGGCAGTACCTGCACAAAGGCCCTGCAGTGCCCGAGGTGGATCAGCTTGCTTACATCCAGGGCATGGTGTGGTGAAACTTGGACGTGCATCTACAAGATGCAATTCTAGGCCCCACGCGGTTACCACAGGCCCCATGGTATGTGTGTGCATTGACCTGGCTGTAAGTATCTAGAACCTTCCATGCACCATGAGGAGGGAGAGTCAACACTATCCAAGGCAGAGAGCAGGGGATGGAGAGGGCCTGGATCTATTTCAATGAGGAAAGCATCATTTTCCTAGGGAAGCACAAGTCAGCTTTGTGTTACTGTAAGGAAATCACAGAGGTAAAGTGACTTATACAGCAGAGAGAGCTGTTGGGACTCACAGCTCTGGAGGTTCCAGTCTGAGCGTGGATGGCCCCACTCACTACCTGGGGTGTTTGGCAAGAACAGGACATCGTGACAGGCACACATGAGCAAAGCAAATGGGTCACAGCTTGAGGCAGAAGACAGAGACTACGTGATTCCCCAAGTCTCTAAGGGGCAGAGGCAATGACCTGAAGACCTCTCGTCAGACTCCACCTACTGAAGTTCTTCAGAGCCTCCTCATACTGCCATCCTGGGCATCAATCCCTCATCAGCGACCTCCAGTGGACCTTCAGCTGAAGGACAGCAGGAAGCAAGGAGAAAATTCTCAAGCTCCCTCAATTTCATTCCCCATAGATCCAGGCATCTCCGGAGACATCTGTCCAGGCACAGCATCTCATTCATGTTGTCCATCCTTTTGGATTCAGATGGACCCGAGTATCTTGAATTCCTGCATCCAAAGGCGCAGCTACCGGGGAGTCTAGGAAGAGGATGATTGGGAAGTGGAGAAGAGCGCCATCTGAGTTCAGTAGAAATGCTAAGTCCAGGTCAAGATGGGGCTACTTAGAAGAATTAGGGTCACCTTTGACAGACAGCAATATGCACACCTGACTTGCATTCTTCCAGCTGTAACAAAATCACGGTACTATGGTCTCATTTGTGTGCAGCCCAAATGAAGTTATGGTGGGGTGAGGGCCATCTACATGGACAGAGCTGTCCCGAAGAGTCTGTGTGCTATGCTGGGACCACAGAGATCCCCTCTGACCTTGATTCCCTTTTCTGCCTGATCTTCTTTCCCCTGGTGCTATGGATGTGGTTTCTCAACACTTGTAGGTGGCAGGTCTGTGGCTCTGGGGCTGGAATCAACTTCCCAATCCTTTTGCCACAGGAATGATCTGAAATGATAGGGCTCCAGCCCCCTGCTGGTGGCACACGCCTGTCATCTTAGATAACGGAGAGACTGAGAAAGAGAGAATCGAGTTCAAGGCCAGCCTTGGCAGAAAGGTTTGTGAGAACTCACTTCTCAATCTTCCTCTAGGTACAGAGGCACATGTCTGCCACCCCAAACTACATGGGAGGCTGCGATGGGGAAGGTCGTAGTGCCAGTCAACCTGGGCAGAAAAGACTGCAAGACTCCATCATCTCCAGAGAGGCAAGCTGGGCACAGTGGTGGGTGCCTGTGATCCCAGAAGTGATGGGAAGCCTGCCAATAGGTGGATGATGGCTCAGGTATGCCTGAGTAGGAAGCAGAGCCCTATCCTACAGAGAAACAGTGAAAAATGAAGCTGGGGACCTGGCCCAGCTGTTCTGTGCCAACCTAGCAAGCTGGAGGTCCTGAGTCCAACAACTGTTCCCCTCTCAGTACAGCTCAAAGAAGAAAAATAAGTTTATTACAGAAAAGCTCTGCATTCTCCTCCCCTCCAGACCCCAAGCAGAGACCCTTTAAGGAATGTGATAACACTCCACATCCTGGCCTAGCCTCTTGAAGCCTGGGTTATTCATGTCTCTTTGTCTCTTTGGGATGTTTGGGCTTCTCCCCACCGCCCCCCGCACCCCACCCCCAGCCTACAGCTTCCTCCTCTCCTTCTCACCAATCCCTCGGCAGGCACTAAAGCCCTTTCCAAAATGTCCTCACCTTTCACATCACACCAGCATTCAAATCCGGTATTCCAAATAAATGAGAAGAAACTACCCCTCCTCATCCGCGCCCACCCCACCCCCATGCCCTTTCTGCCAGGTTTTTGCTGGTGCCCCAGCAGCCCAAAACCCGGGCTAGAAAATTGGAGGCAGGCAGGGCCCATGTGTGTGTGTGTGTGTGTGTGTGTGTGTTTAATTACTTCCTGAGAGGAAGACCTGGAGTGCCTGTTTCAAATGAGGTGCTAATGATGATGATGAGTAACACTCTGTGTGTGTGAGTGTGTGTGTGAGAGAGAGAGAGAGAGAGAGAGAGAGAGAGAGAGAGAGAGAGAGAGAGAGAGGGAGAGAGGGAGAGAGAGAAAGGGAGAGAGGGAGAGAGAGAGAGAGAGAGAGAGAGAGAGAGAGAGAGAGGGAGAGAGAGAGAGAGAGAGAGAGAGAGAGAGAGAGAGAGAGAGAGAGAGAGAGAGAGGAGAGAGAGAGAGAGAGAGAGAACCCAGCGAAGGCACATTTGGAAATGACTGGGTTCAGCCGCTTGGCTGGGGCTGTGGTCCTGAATCTCTTCCTTCTTCTGTCCTAGAGAAAAACAAAAGCACAAACTACCTCCACACCCCCTTTCCCTCAGCTTAGAACTTGACTGGAGTTGAGGTTACTCCCTCTGAGCCAGAGTGTGTTCTGAGTCCTGTGACCCTACCCACAGGGACTTTGTGGAAGGAATGGCATGTCTGCCTTGTCCTCAGCATCAATTCTGGAACGATCCACGAGGATCTGAAAGCTGAGGTGCAGAGAGGGATGCATGGTCAGTTTTCATGCTTGTGTGACTGGCTTGCTAACAGCTGTCCACTCTTTCTGTGTCCCTCCAACTGTCTGCCCATGATCTCTTAGATCCACCGCTTGAAAATCATGGGTAGTTCGAAGCTCTGTCCAGTTACCTCATCTGCTGACTCAGGGAGGGAGGCTCAGAAGGACAAACAGCCCAGTGGTGGGATAAGGAAGAGCCCAGGACTTCCAGTTCATTCTGATCATTGGTTCTGATTCTGGCTAACATAGGTCTGTGCTGCTTCCCAGTGCCTCTCTTGTAAAAGAATCCATTCGCTTCTTCAACAGCAGTGGGGCTATTTTCCCAGCAGGTGCAGACTGTGGTGTTGGTGGTGGGGTGCTGTGTTCACCAGGAACCTGGGTATCTCACCTCCATGTCCATCTTTTGCCCAGTCCAAAGGCCGCCTGGACTGTCTTACAGCCAAAGAAGGCACAGGGAGCTCTCTTTATGAAAAAAATAAAAAGGTAACATGTTGATTCATCATTCCTTTAAGAAGTCATTACACGGGGACTGATAGCTTGCTCTTATGTTGAATCTTGAAGGTCAGTGTGATGAAATTGAAATTGGGATGTGGGTGTCTTTTTTTGGGGGGGTGGTGGTGGGTTACGTCCTAATGGCAGAACCCTTGTGAAGAAGATTAGGGTCTTTATATGAATAGATCTCACAGCACCCCCTAGCCCCTTCCATCATGAGAGGAAATAGAAAGAAGTTGGCCATTTGGAAATGAAGACCTCAGCCCTCAGCAGACAAGCTGCTGTTGCTTTGGTGTTGGACTTCCAACCTCCAGAACTTAATGAATATATATATATATATGTAGATATATAGATATAGATAGTCTATCTATCCATCTGTCTATTGCTCACAAGCCACTCACTCTCTGCCTTTTGTTATAGCTGCTCAAATAGACTGAGATAGAACAATGAATGAGCTAGGTAAGCAAATGGGAATAATTGGAGTTTCCTGGTGGAACTGGGTCCTGTTTGGGTGTCCTTGGTACTGACAGCAAGAAGGCAGTTTTGATGAGGTGGCCTCCTGCCGCCCCCCACGGCTTCCCCCCAAAAGTATCATCACTGCTTCGAATTTGGAATTAAATTCAATCAGCTGATTGCACAAATAAAGCAGTTCGTTTTATCTGGTTCAGAGGTGGAAGGAGGTTTCTAAGCTGTCTATGGTGCAAGTTCATGCTAGAGTCTCATGTTTTGTAACTGTTCTCAAGAAAGGCCTGGTGCTCACCTGTGTTCATTGCTCTTCTAGAGAAAGATCTGGTGGTGGGGCATTGTGTTAAACACAAGTGGATGTGTCTCATTAAGACCTGGGCTCCATCTTTTAATTAACTTCTTGTTCCTGTCTTTGGTGAAATATTAATTATTTTTTAATCATCAGTGGGATGCAGTTTAAGGAGAAGCAGCTGGAATCAGCCCACCTCAGTTTCATTATACCGATAAGGTGTTATAATAATTAACTTAATTAGCTTGTCACTGCTTGCATAAAATATGACTGGGTCTGGAGAACAGATATTGCCTTGCTGATCCGAGGTTAATTAAAAAATAGAGCGTACCAGAGGTCAGGTTAAATGGGTTTGTGGCACCCCTATAGCTGGCCAGTCTGATAACAAATACGTCTGCAGTTGGTCAGGACAAGAAACCAGCATGGCAGAGCTCAGAGCATGCTTGGGCCGTGAGTCTCTGAAAGAGATGGAGGGCCATGGCCTTATCTAAAGCCGGGATATGAATCACATCTGCAGCTTGATCTCTGTCTACTTGTGGGGTTCATAGTGTGGAGCTCTGGTTATCAATGTCCCCAAGCCCCAAGATGGAGGGCAATAAATAAGATAGGAAGTCGAGTTAGAGGCACAACCAGGATTTAACATGGGTAGTATGGATCTAGAAGATCACTCTTAACCTGAGCTCCTTAATTTCTGCTTCTGAATAAAATACCATTAGAGTATGCTACCAATCAATAATACTAATACTACTAGTAAGATTTATTCCTGGGGAGAGGAAAAACTCCCATTAAAAATGGCTTTGGGCATTCCTTTGAATTCAAGGCCTCTCTTGCTAAACAGGTTCTCTACCATTTGAGCCACACCTCCTCCACTTCTGACTTTTTGAGTAGTTAATTGGAGATTAGAGTCTCATGTATTTTTTACCCAGCCTCTCATGAACTGTAATCTTCCAGATCTCAGCCCCTTTGAGTAGCTGGGATTACAGGTGTAAGCCACTGGCCACTGGCTGCTTTAGTCATTGTCCAGGTGGGTTCTTGCATTGTTTTGTGCTGTTCAGTAAGGACCCGACACCATTCTGTTTATATTCTCATGTGGCTGGGGTGACAAGCATTTGGCCCACCATACCTGGTTTGTTTTGATGAGAGAAGCCTTGCTAAGCTTTTGCCCATGTACTCAGAAACTGGGATTACAAGTGTGAGCTACTATACCTGGTCAGAAAAGTTCTTCTAAAACACAGACTTACTCTACAGGAACCAAATGCCTTTGAATCAGAAGATGAATACTTGCTGGGCACCTGTGGCTCATACCTGTAATCTTGGCTACTCATGAGGCTGAGATCTGAGGATCACAGTTTGAAGCCAGCCTGGGCAGGGCAGTTCATGAGATTCTTATCTCAAATTAACCACCAATAAATAACTAAATAGCCAGAAGTGGTGCTGTAGCTCAAGTAGTAGAGGGCTAGCCTTGAGCACAAAAGCTCAGGGACAGCACCCAGGCACTGAGTGCAAGCCCCAGGACTGGCATTTAAAAAGAAAAAGGAAAAACAGAAAGAAAAGAAGAGAAAAGAAATACTAAACTGGAATGTCTATTGTTTATAACTTTTTTGTTTTGTGATGACACTGTGGTCCATTAAAAGTTGATGTGGGCCAGGCACCAGTGGCTCATACCTGTAATCCTAGCTACTCAGGAGGCTGAGATCTGAGGATCAAGGTTCAAAGCCAGCCTGGGCAAGAAAGGCCCTGAGACTCTTATCTCCAATAAACCACTAGAAAACTGGAAGTGACGCTGTGGCTCAAGTGGTAGAGTGCTTGCTTTGAGCTGAAGAGCTGAGGGACAGCGCCCAGGCCCAGAGTTCAAGCCCCACGACCGACAACAGCAACAACAAAAAGTTGATTTAACTCCACAATCTGTCAAGTCTTCTACCAACTCATTTAGAAGAATAAATGCACGGCCTGGAGAAATTCACACCTTGGGATACTTTGAGGTAAGAGGCCAACATGGCCTTTGGGATTGGTTTGCTGAATAAGGATTGAACCGTCTGGACAAAATACTAAGAAATCTCCAACTAAACCAAGGCAGTTACACAAGAGTGTGAGGTAGCCCCAAGATGACGACTGTACTGTTTGGTGATTGGATGGCGATGTTACTGGCGTTTGGCCGTTTGGCACTAGGTGGACCACGATTGGCCCAGCAGGGCTGTCCACATTCCTGAGAAACCAATCTACAATCATTTGCTCTGCTTCTTCCTGAGCTCCTGGAGTGGAGATGCCTTCATGACTCGCTGCCTTTCTCAACTGCAATGATAGAGACATTATTTTTTAAACTGAATTATTTGTCATATACATTGCAACATGGAGGACAGGAGCTGGGAGAAGAGGGAAAACAAGATTTTTTTTTTAAACACCACCACCACCAAAAATGTTTGTTAATGAAGCTGTGTGTCAAATGTTGTATGCCACAGAGCCATTTCCAGTTCTTTTAAGTGGTTAGTTAGAGATAAGAATCTCCCAGAGACTTTTCTGCCCAGGCTGGCTTCAAACAGTTATCTCAGCCTCCTGACAAGCTAGGGTTACAGGTGTAAACCAGTGGTACCTGGCAGTATAATCTTCTTTTTCTTTTTCTTGTAAGGGTGATGTACAGAGGGGTTATAATCACATAAGGAAGGTAATGAGTGCATACGATTTCTATATTTCTACCCTGACACTGGTCAAAAGCAATATCACCATGACCTATCATGTTCCTCTTAAGTTGCTGCCATTTTATTTTGTGTCTGGGAGTTTTCTATGGAAGAAGAAGAGGCTAAAAGTGTTAGGAACTGTGCTGATTCCTGCGATATGTGTGTGGCATCATGGTAGTCCCGATTACGTAATCTTCTACAACCAGCATTGAAGATGCAACGAAACAAAATGACAGACAATATATACATACCAATGCTTAAGGAAGCTCTTGACAGCTAACCTCTTACGAGAACCTGTTGCTAACTCACAGATGCTGAATGTTGACAGGAGACAGGAGACAACTGTGTCGGTGACAAAAAGGACCATTGGGGTTCTGCAGGCTGCCTGCCTGGGCTTCTTGTTTGTATCAGCTCCCTGCCTCCTGGGTGGGGGTGGAGAGGAGGCTAATGGATGCCTTCATAAACAGTGGGTTGTGTTTCAGAAGAGGAGCCCTGTGTTTGGGGAACCAACTACTTTCACAGCGAGAGCTCAGCATGCCTGCTTCTTTGGCTGGGGAAGATAGGATGTCAAATCTTGTCAAATCTCGAAGCTGCTCACCGCAAACAAACAATGTAGTGGGTAAAGATTGGTCTGGACTTTTCTTTCTTGGCACCCCCCCCCCCATGAAGAAGGCACACAGGATGGGGGTAAGTAGATTGCTTCCCCCAACAGTAGATTCCTACATCCATATAGAAAAAATGGAGGATGCAGTTGGACAATGGCTTAGAATAAGTATTCTACTCAATGACTATGACTAAGTATTCTTCAGAGTAAGAGAGCCAGGTGCTGGTGGCTCATGCCTGTAATCCTAGCTACTCAGGAAGCCGAGATTTGAGGATCATGGTTTGAAACCAGTCTGGGCAGGAAAGTCTGTGAGACTCTTATCTTCAATAAACTACTCAGGTAAAGCCTGAAGTGCCACTGTGTTGCAAATGGTACATTGCTAGAAGCAGCTCAGGAACAGCACCCAGGCCCAGAGTTCAAGCCCCAGGACTGGTTAAAAAAAAACAAAAATATTAAGAATTATCTAAAATTAAAATGTTAAAGAGACCACATCTGTGAACACATTGGGATGTCGTTTTACTGCTGGGACCCCCCAGCTTTGATCTCCCTGGGGTGATTGGTGAACACGGGCACCTCCACAGGAACCTGAAAAGTGACTTCTGTCCAGAGAGCTACTTTGGTCTTCATCCATGGTCACACGCTCTGTGTCATCTTCTCAGGGATTCGTCAGTCCTCCATGAATGCCACATGGCAGCCTAGGGCACAGACATTTGCTTCCTGTACCGAAAGATGGCTCACTCATACTAGATGGCTCCCAAAGGCACATTTAAAAAACTGAACAGAAGCTAGGTGCTGGTGGCTCACACCTATAATTCTAGTCTCTCAGGAGGCTAAGATCTGAAGATCACAGTTCAAAGCCAGCCTGAGCAGGAGACTCTTATCTCCAACTAGCTACCAAAAAAAGCTGGAAGTAGAGGTATGGCTCAAATGGTCCAGTGGTAGTCTTAAGCAGAAGAGCTCAGTGACAGCTCCCAGGCCGTAAGTTCAAGTCTCAGCACCAGCACCAAAACAACCACCAACAAGAAATAACCCCCTGCACTGATGTTAATAGCTTATCTTCACTGAATGCTCTTAGCAGGCCAGGTATTTCATCTCTATTGTATAGTTGGAGGAAACTGATGCTTGTGGGGGGCGGGGGAAGGGTGTTAAGAAGTTTTTCAAGATCACACAGTGGAGATTGGTGAAGCCAAGTTTGGAGCCTCCCAGAACCCATGGCTGACCATGCACACGTCCCTTCCACTTAATAATACTTCAACGGGGTTCTTCGGTTTCGCAAGGCTTCCTCCAGTCAGGGGAGTGGAGCCACAGTCTTATGTTGGGGAAAGAGCCCTGTGTTCATTAGGGACAGGTGGTCAGGAATTAGATGCCTCAGTCACAGTGTCTCAGCTGACATGACCATAGGACCTAAAAAGTGAACAAGCACCCCTGACCCCTTTGTGGTCAGGAAACCCACACTGCCTTTCCTACTTTACGAGGTTATTGAGAGACATTCAAAGGTACGTGGAAGGGTACTATGAGCCAAGAAGCGGTAAACAAATACGAGGCCTTATTGCTATTGCTCTAAAATATCCAAAAATATACACCCTGACTAGACTTGGGGCTGTGCTGTCACGCTTCCATCAGACAACAAACTCATTCCCAGGAACCAAATGGCTTTCTTCTAGTGCACTCTGTGCCTTGGATAGATTTTGTCTTCTCTAAAACTCACATTGAAATGTGATTGCCAGTAGAGTGGTGTTGGAGGTGGATTAGTGCCTTCTCTTAGGATAGAGGTGCTCTTCTTCCTCTTCTTCTTCCTCCTCAATCTCCACCTCCTTCTCCTTTTCTCCCTCCTCCTCCACTTCTTCTCCTCCTCCTTCTCCTCTTTCTTATTCTTTTCCTTATTCTTCTGCTCTACCACTTGAGTCACAGTACTACTTCTGGCTTTTGGTGGTTCATTGGAGATAAGAGTCACAGATGTTTTGCTCAGCGTGGCTTCCAGTTGTGACCCTCAAATCTCAAACTCTTGCGTATCTAGGATTGCATAGCTGAGGTTTTCTTCTTGTAGGCCTGGGCTGGTCCTCATGAAGGCAGTAGATATAAAGCCCATGCTCATAGACTTTCCTTTATATCTCATAGTGTTCCATTATAAGAACCAAACATAGATGGAGACCGTATGTGAGTTCAGATCAATGGATGACAAATGCTTGTGTGGAGGGGCATTCTGATGTGTCACTGGATGGTTGAGAGGGGCCAGGGAGAAGCAGACATGAGGCTTAAGGGGTAGAGAGCAGCCATGAGTAAGGGTGTGAGGCCCTGCTTTCCAGTACTGACACCAAAGGCTGCTGTGTGCTGCTGGTGAAAGCAAAGGAACAGGACTATGATGATGCTTGCTTTATTCTGTGCTGGCCATGGCTTGAAGCAGAGAACAAATGGAGACTAAAGAAGGGTGAGTGGTTTCTAGGTTGCTGCAAAGGAGCCTCCAGATGTGCTGTGGTCGTCCTGAGGTATCAGAGGAGATCAGAGACACCCTGAGCCCTCCACAGAGAGAGGATTCCTTTCCCCAGTGTACCAACATCTTGGATCATATTTCCTCCTGGAGGTTTGGCTGAAGCTGGCTCCTGGGATGGAGAACTGGGCTGGGAACCATTATGGGAAGCAAATCTCCTCCAGATTGGGGCACAAGACATGGTGAAAAGCCTTGATGGCAGATGAGGGAAGGAGTGTGTTGGGTGGGAGCGAGCACGGCTGTTTCCACAATGTGGCGTGGCTTCTATTAAAAGCAAGCTCCCCTGCTCCGTCCCTCACACGTGTTCCCCTTACAGGCTGCCCATCAGTTAAGAAAACTGTTATGAAAAGAACATTGACCAAAGCCCAAGGCTGGGACTCTGGGGAATTCATTTATTGGAGTGTCACGGCGTGAGGCCGTGACATGTAGCGTGATCCTTGAGGGGAGAATGTGGGGCTCTGATTAAATATGACTCCGTCTGGGTGGCCAGGCAAACCCAGGAAGGACACAGGGGACAAGCCCAGAGCTGTCACCACTCCCAGCACAGGAAGTTGTTTTCAAAGCAGTATGTAGCATATTATACTCTCATATAAAGGTAACAGCCCTCCCATTTAAACACATTAAAAAAAAAATCGGGTAACCACACAGTCCCACCCACATCTCAAGGGCAACCATGGTTGACATTTTAGCATTTGGATATTCGTTCTTGTACATAGACATGGAGACAAGAATTGGCACGGGTTAGTGACCCACATGGCTCAATACGATCATCAAGGGTCTCATGCAGCAGTTCAAGTCGGAATGAAAAAAAAAAAGAAGAATTCACATTAAAATTTACTCTCTCAGTTCCAGGAACTGCCCCCAAAGCTGTCTCTGTCTTTTGGACCTACAAATAGAATCATCACCACCGAGTGTGCTACTTACTGGAGAGCACACCGTAGTATTTTTTTTCATTATTGCCTTTTATTATTGTTTACTTTTCATCGTTATGATAAAGGTGATGTACAGAGGGCTTGCAGTTACTTAAGTCAGGTTAAGGAGTCCATATCTTTTTAGACAATGTTCACCTCTTCCTTCTCTCTCTCCCAGTTTTTCCCTCCCATCCCCATCTATAAGTTGTATAGTTCCTTTTCCACAGTGTCAAGTGAGTACCACTGCTCCATTTGTTCCCCCTTGGTCCCTCCATTTAGGTGTTAGTTATATGGGGTATTAGCCTCTGAAGGCCCACAGTTGAAGAGTTGGTTTCAGGCCAGCGCTATAGCAAAGTGCTGTGTATCTTTAAGGGGTGGGGCTTAGTGGGAGGTTAAAGGTCACTGGGGGCATGTACTCAAAAGCCATTATGGAATTCTCCATCTCCTTCTATCTGTTCCACCTTCTCCTTGCCCCAGCTGCCCAGCCTGAAATGTGAACATTTGCTTTTTCTCAGACTCCTATCATAACCCACTGTCTCTATCAGACACAAAAACAAGCGGAACCACCAATCTTGGGACTGGAACTTCAAGGACAGTAAGATAAAGTAAGTCTCTCTTTACTTCCTAAGTAGCTGCCTTGGGTATTTTTTATTAAGAGTAGTGCCAAGCTGACGGATAGACCATGATGGATGTTGTCCTGCAATGATTTCTCACTGGTCGTAACCATCTTTCTAGGTCATGAAGTATGACCATCTCATATAAGTTGAAATAACTGTGTAATATTCAATTTTGGATCTCCACAACAAACATTTAAAAGCCATTTCACTGAAGTTGGACATTCAAATGATATCTAGTTTATCACCACTATAACAATGATGCAGTGAACTTTATGAAAACTAAATGTCACAACATCCTTCTCGAGCAGATCACACATTTGAAAAGCAATAGTTATATCTTATACAAACTTATCTTGAAAAAGATTACATGTATTTACATTCCTTGTGAGGAGAATGCAAAAGCTTAGGGCTTACAACCACTTGTATTCCTTTTATGAGTTGCTTTTTGCTGAATTTTATTTGTTTTGGTCAGTTGTAGGTCTTGAACTCTGGGCCTGGGTGCTGTCCCTCAGCTCTTCAGCTCAAGGCTAGCAGTCTACCACTTGAGCCACAGCACCACTTCCGGTTTTCTGGTGGTTAATTGGAAATAAGAGTCTCATGGACTTTCTTGCCCTGGCTGGCTTGAACTGAGATCCTCAGATCTCAGTCTCCTGAGTAGTGAGCATTACAGGCTTGAGCCACCGGTACCTGGCTTTTGCTGAATTTTTAACTGAAATGCTTATGCATAATTGATTCCTATGAGGACTTTATATGCAAATGTTAAGCCTTTACCACCTTATATAGTTACTTTCTGTTTGCCATTTTTTTTCATACTTCTTTGCTAGCTTGCTGTTTCCTTCCTCCCTCCCTCCATCCCTCCCTAACTTCCTTCCTCCTTCCTACATTCTTTCCTACCTCCCACTCTCTCTTCCCTCCCTTCCTTCCTCCCTTTCTCTCTCTCTTCCTTATTGGGTTTGAACTCAGAGCTTCATGCCTACTAAGCAGATGCTCTATCATTGAGCCGTACATACATCTAGTCCTATTTTTTGTTTTCCTTGATGTTTTTATGCTCCTTTATGTTAGAATTGTGTTTAGTCAAACCTCTCAGTCTCTTTCCTTTTATATTTCTGCCTTTGATAAGACACTTTGAGTTGACCATGCTAAAAATGATACGTAAGTCTTTTCTGTTCTGTGATTTACTCATTTTTGGAAACACCTAATACTTGTTAGTCCATCTGGAATTTATTTAGGGTGTGGTGTGAGTTTGGTATTTTACAATTGCTTTCAAAATGATTAGCTAACTTCCCCTAAACCATTTGTTGAGTTATTAATTCTTTTTCTGCTGATTTTAAATTTCACCCTTATCAAATTCTATATATATGCATGTATACACATATACACGGGTCTGCTTTTATTCATACAATTACATTTTCTTACCGTCTAATTTGGTATGAGTAACATATTGCTTTAATTATTGTACTATATATTACATGTTAATATTTGTGTGGTAAGGCTTTCTTCATTTCCAAAATACTTTTGGCTTTTTCAGCATGCATGTTCTCCCATATAAATATTAAAATCATTTTCTGAAATTCAAGAAAATAGTTCTGTCAGAGGTTTTATTGGCATGGTTAAATATAAAACTAAATTTACGAGGAACTGATTTTCATCTATATTAAATCTTTCCATCCAGAAATAGGGTCTACCATATTTTTTGCTATTCATTTGTATCATTCTATATCTAAGTAAAAAATGTTCTGTTTTTTTTTTTTTTCTATTTATTTGTCTTATCTGTTCTTTCATAATTTACTTTCTGACTTTTCTCTCCTTTCCTTTTCCTTTTTTTCCCAGTCCTAGTGCTTGAACTCAGGGCCTGGGCACTGTCCCTGGGCTTCTTTTGCTCAAGGCTAGCATTCTACCACTCAAGGCTAGCACCACTTCCAGCTTTTTCTGCTTATATGGTAGAGGAATCAAACCCAAGGCTTCATGCATGCTAGGCAAGCACTCTACCACTAAGCCACATTCCCAGCCCTCTCCTTTCCTTTTATTGCTAAGCCTGGAGCACTACCATTTGAGTGTCAGTTCCACTTATGGTTTTCTGAGTTGGAGATAAGAGACTCACCAGCCTTGACTGGCATCTAACCGTGATCCTCAGATCTCAGCCTCCTAAGTAGCTAGGATTACAGAAACTAACCACCAGTGCTTTGCTTGTCCAGTGCTTCTTGTCAGAATCACCCCCTTCCACCACCTTCCTCCATCTTGTCTATTCCCTATCCCAAGTTGTTTTTGTAGTGAAGCCCTGACTCCTATTTTTCCTAAAAATTTCAGAGGCATAATAGAAGGCAATACCCTAAATGGAGGCACATAATACAGTACTTAAAACATTTTTTCTTAGCTGGGTGCTGGTGGCTGTATTTGCCAGTATTGGGACTTGAACTTGAACTTGCTTGCCCCTGCTGACTTTCTACCTTGCTCCTCAGATCTCAGATCTCTTCCTGAGTAGCTGGGATTACAGGTGTGACTTACCAGTGCCCAGCTCTGACTATATTCTTGAAAGTATAACGGACAAGATATACATTTTGGATATGCATTTAATGAGTAGCCTTAATAATATTGTGGGGTTTTTGGTTGTTATTTTTGCTTTTGGTCCTTGGGCTTGAACACTAGGCCTGGGTGCTGACTCTGAGCTTTTGTGCTCAAGGCTGGCACTCTACCACTTGAACCCTACTTCCAGTTCCAGCTTTTGGTGGTTAATTGGAGATAAAAGACTCATGGACTTTCCTGCCAGGACTGGCTTCAGACCATGCTCCTCAGATCTCAGCTTCCGGAGTAGCTAGGATGACAGGTGTGAGTCATCAGAGCCTGACATAATTTTTCATTTTTATATTAAACTGTATGTAATAGGTTTTAGGTTGGCTATCTTGGCGTGGCAAAGCAAATCTTACCTTTTCAAGAAATATTGGTTGATTTTGACAACTTTTACTTCTTTTCCTTGGAGGCCCATACAGTATGACGCTAAGAAGGTGTAGATATTTGAGACTGACAGATGTAGGTGTTAGGTTTTTAAAAAGAGGTAGCCGAGTAAGAACAGCACCAGCACGCACGTGGTATTCAGGTAAGGGGTAGGTTTATTCAGTAGACCTGCTGGGACCAGGCAAGGTTGGCACTCCACATGGCTGAGAAAGGCCTGGCAATGAGAGAGAGCTGGGAAAGAGGGGAAAGAGCTAGAAAAGAGCAGAGAGAGGGGTAAGAACAGTAGCACTCACGTGGTATTCAGGTATTCAGAAGACCTGCTGGGACCAGGCAAGGTTGGCACTCCACGTGTCTGGGAAAGAGAGAGGAAAGAGCTAGAGCAGAGAGAGCAGAGAGAGCTAGAAAAGAAGAGCAAGAGCAAGAGAGCTAGAAAAGAAGAGCAAGAGCAAGAGAGCTAGAAAAGAAGAGCAAGAGAGCTTCTGGGCCTGGGCTAGGCCTTATGTACGGTATGGGCGGGGAAAGGTGTGGCCACATCAAATTCAGATGTGACCTCAGCGGATGCAGATGTGACCTCTTCCAGGTGTCCCAGTTGCCTAGGTAACGCAGGTAATGGGTGGAGACTTTGCTGCGAGTAGGGTGGAGTCTGCTAGCAATCCAGGAGCGGACCTTACAGTAGGGTAGATGTGAGCTGTACATGCTCACCTGAACAGGCTGCAATGTGAAGACTGAAGTTCAGTCTCTCCAAAGAGGAATAATGATATACCTTTATGGAGATCTTAAAGGGATTAAATAAAATGTTGCCTGCAAAGCACATAGCTAAGTACCTGGCACATATAGTTACTGTTACTGCTGTCTGATTTCAGTGACTGGAACCCCTAGAACATTAAATAGGAGCAGTAATCACAACTATCCAGGCTTTAATGGTGAGAGACTCATTTCTAAAGAGAAGTGTCAGGACTCAATGATGATATTGATGATGACAACAAGAATTAATATTTATGAAGCAATTGTGCCCCACTGATCATGGAAATTACCACAGCATCTTGCAAACTTGCTTCCACATCTCTTGCTTTTGTTCATTTGTTCTACTATTCATTTACTTCACTGAGCAATTGTTTGTTGAGCATGCATGGAAGATCTCACCCACGATGCCTCAAGGGTCCTCCAGTATATGGTATTACTTAAGTGATAGAGAAGAAAGACACAGATAGGTGAACAGACATTGCAACATAGCCAGGCATGGATGGCTCCTGCCTGTCATCCTAGCTACTCAGGAGGCTGAGATCTGAAGATCACGGTTTGAGGCCAGCCTGGGCAGAAAAGTCTGTGAGGCTCTTATCTTCAATGAACCACCAGAAAACTGGAAGTGGAGCTATGGCTTGAAGCGGTAGAGCACTAGCCTTTAGCAAAAGAGCTCTGGGACAGCGCCCAAGCCCTCAGTTCAAACCCTTCAACCAACAAAACAAAAACAAAACTGCAAGATGAATTCACCATAGGTCTAGGAATAAACTACCTGCAGAAATATATATATATATATATATATATATATATATAAAATACACACACACACACACACACACACACACACACACACACAGAACCTTGCTATGAAGCCCTGGCTGGCCTTGAACTTTGGACCACAATCCTCCCCGTCTGACAGGCCTGGACAATCCTGCCTGGTTGAATGCACCCAGTGAGGTAGAGGGTTTGAGATGGGATTACCTTTCTTTGCTGCAAGATTCAATCAGGACCATTGATGGGGGCCTGGAGTGTGGATCTTACTTGAGTCTTTCATAGCAGAGAAAATCTTCTGGGTTGGGGGGAGAGGGGTAATGCTTGCTGAAACATAGCATAGGCTATGAAACCACACAGGAGTGCAGGGGTGGACCACAAGGTACTGTGAGGGAAGGAACATTGGAAGTGAGTCCCTAGGGATCGGAGAGGGTATTTTAGATAGACAAGAAAAGACACCCTAGTTGTAGCTGTGGCTTTTGAGAAGAGAGAAAAGCCTGCAGGAAGTATTTATATCCCTGGTCTGAAATAAGTGGGACTTTGTGATTGAATTCAATTTCAGGTTGGGCTGCCTACAAATTAGTGTTTATCTAGGATGGTTTAATGATTCTGGCAGAAGGGGAAATAGTGTTTGTGGGGGACGGGGGGGGGGGGGTGGGTCTGGCAACTAGGCCTTGTTAATATTCACAGACATAATATTTACCGGAGCAAAACAAAAATAAAGCAAGTCAGTAGAGCTCTCCTTGGGAGAAGATCGAGGACCAAATGAAGTGAGATAATCTACTGCCTTTAGGTGGGACAAGTAGACAAAAATTCAATTTCTTTCCAATTCATTCTATCCCTTCATTTCTCTTCCATATCATTCTTTTCTCCTTTCGGACTTCCTCCTATCACAGTGATGAAGAGCATTCACTCTTTGCCTAAACTCGTAGGCCTGTGTATCCCTTTGGACCCCATTAATTGCTGATGAAACCCGAATTTAAGGATTGATTCGTTGCTGCTTTTCCCCTCCCAAGTCAGATTCTCTCTTTTCCTTCCCTACCCAGCTTCCTTCCAGGTATTTGGGTCTGGCGGGATATTAAATGGGTGGAACCCATAGACACAAGGAAATGATTTTATGGGCTTTCTTCTGGGCTCGTGTACAATTTTTCCCCCTCCCAAATTCCTTTTGATCCTCTAAGATCCCGGCAGCCAACTCTGGTTAACATCACCAGGAAAGACAGCCACACCCAGCGCCGGGCCTATGGACCAGACTTCCCCCGTGCCAAGCTGCAGGCAATTCTGTCTGCTTGCCTGGAGCTGGAGGCATCTTGAGAGGATTCCAGCAAAGGGAAGTGGAGAACTGGGTAATTAGCATGTGAATGTGATTAATGCTTACATCTGTGCAAAGCATTTGGTACCAGATGAAGAACAAATAAATCTCTTTAAAATCCCACCACCATCTTCCCCTTCTAGATGGACTCCTTTAATCCTCATTTTATATACAAAAATTCCTGACTGTGAGCCTAGATCCTGTTCTGGTCACCTGACTTCAGCCTGTTCTGGAATTACTGAGGGTGTGTGGAATGAAAATACTCCCAAAGAACCCTGAGAGGCTGTGGGAAAGATTGATCATATCTAGAAGCCAGCTAACACCAGTGTGGGCTTATGCTGAGGCCAATTCTTAAGCCCCAGATACTCTTCTGGCCTTTGAGCAGGTCTGCTGAGAAAAGCATTTGACAGGTTTGTGAACACTTACGAATGAAAGGCACCCCCTCTACCCCCACCCGACTTCTGTTACTGAAGTTTGAACTTTAGGACCTCTCACTCCGTTTATTCACTTACACTGGGTGCCTGGTGCTGTATCATTTGAGCCTCGCCTCCACTTCCAACTTTTTGCTGGTTAACTGGAGATAAGAGTCTCACAGACCCTGGCTTTAAACCAAGATCTTCAGATCTCAGCTTCTTGAATAGCTAGGATTATAAGCGTAAGCCTTTGAGGCATGGCTTTTATATTTTATTACTTAAGATTATATTCTTCTCTCCTTTCAATTTATTTTGTTTTGTTACTTTTTTTTAAAGGTCTTGCTATATTGCCCAAGCTAGTTTCAAACTCCTGAGTACTATATGATCTTCAGGTCTCAGCCTTCCAAGTAGCTAGTACAAAGCATGACAATACCCAACAAGGATGTTATCTCTTTTGTTTGCTAGCTTGTTTTAAATAAGATTACTGTAAGTTCTGCCCCAGGGCCACGTAGGCCCGTAGGCCCCGGTGCAGACACCTCCCTACCTCCTGGCTAAGTTTCCATCAACTATTTGTGTTACCTAGGTAACTGACTCACCAGGAAGCAGTCACCTCCTTCTCCTGCTAGGTCACAGCCTAGGCTGCCTCCCATCTGACCATAGGAGGGTCCCAGGCACTGAGGTCACATCCAGATCCAATGTGGCCACACCTTTCCCCCACCTGGACACACCTCTTCCTGTCCCTGGCCTAGATAGGTCCTGGCCTGGGGGTGAGTCTTCCTTTTTTGGCCATGCTTCTCCACCTAGCACCTAGCATGGGGCACCAGTTTGGTAAATAAACTTCTTTTCCTGCCTGAATAGCATGTGGTGTTCTCTTCACCAGCTACCTAATGAAAGCTACCTACTTAATATACCTTAGGATCACTACACTAATTCTATCAAGGAAGTACTGGAATCCGGTGTATCTTAATCAATGTCTTGTTTAACTAAGTCACTGGATTTGAGCAAGGGTTTTCAGCTGTGAATGCAAGGTCTCTCCACAGAGCTAAGACAGAAAATGTAGATTGTATGATGAAGAGTGAGAAAGAAGAATCTAATTTAGCACCAGGGTCCCCAAAGATGAAGAATATAGATCTGCATCCATCTAGGAGCCTGTCTCTCATGCTGCCCCACTGGACTCTCCTGTAGAATAATTTTACTTGTGCTTTATTCTTTTTTTTTTTTTAGGGGTGGTGATGGTGATACTGGGGTTCAAACAAGGCCTTATGCCTGCTATGCTTTGTCTGCTAGGCTGGCACCTCTGCTACGTGAGCCACTTCTCCACACTTGCTTTTTGCTGGTGATTAAGATGAAGATTAATGGACTTTTCTGCCCAAACTGGCCTTGAACTTCAATCCTCCAGACATAGCTTCCTGAGTAGCTAGAGTTATAGGCATGTGCCACGAGTGCTTGGCCAAATGACACTTAATGGGGGGCAGAATTACAACTGTCCTCCTGATGTCTGAAAACAGTATGTTGAACTCTTCTAGACATCTGCTTGGACAGTGACAATGTTTGCTCTTTTCCTCGTAAGCACTGAGCATGAGCTGGGATCACAGAGATCAGCACAGGCTCAAGGCGCTCATTTATTTTTTATTTGAATCTTTTTGCGGTGCTGGAGATGGAACCCAGGGCCTTACCCATACTAGGCAAGCACTGTACCACTGCGTCACACCCTCACCACTTTGTGTGCTCTGTCAACCAAGCAGCCACACAGGAAGCAGCCCCTGCTCCAAACTCTTGCTTCTTCAGAGGCCAGCACATCAAAAAGACCAATGGAGCTAAATATAAAGGAGATGTAAAATGCAACTAGGCCACACAGCCCAAACCATGGCCACCACATGTATTAAAAGGAATGACTCGGTGCTGGAGACAGAAATATTTGAACAGGAAGGGACCACCAGAAATCTTGCTGTCAAACTCGTCACTTGGATAGAAAGGACATTAAAGAGGGGAATCAGTTGATCTGCTTGAAGTTACCTAGGTAATGCTTGACAGGACTGGTTCTTGTGTCTAGTCTTGTGCCTGGTCACTTCCCTTCCCTCCCTTTCCTTCCCTTCCTCCCTTCTTCCTTTCTTTCCCTCTATTCCTCCCTCCCTCCCTTTCCCCTCTCTTTCTCTTTCTCCCTCTTTCTCTCTTTCCCTCTTTCTCTCTCTCTCTGTCTTTCATCAGTACTATGGTTGGTTTGAACTCAGGTTCTCATACTTGTTAGACAGACAATACTACCCAAGCCACCTCAGCTTTAAAACATTCTTAATACAGACTTCTGCTCTGAAATAGGTAATGTAAATGTGCCAAGGACTCATCTCTAGAGAATAAATGCAACCCCAGATCTCATACATTAAAATGACCAGACAGAAGGCCCAGTTCCTTGTGTCATCCATCTGGGCATCTGGGTTCTGGACATAGCTGACCAGCAGGTGGTCCACTGAATGGTCACAGAGCGGGCAGTGGGAGAGGATAGGAGGGCTTGATTAGGACCCCAGAACAATTAGCTAATAGCTTATGAACTTGGACTATATACTTAACCTTCCCTGACCTCTGTCTTCATTTGTAAAATGACAGTGTTGAAGTACCTGATTCACCGAGTGGCTGATGCGCTGAATGCTGGCATGTCCCTTCCTTCTGCTCCGAAATCTCTCATGTCACGTTTGAGATCAAGGGTGCGGGGGTTGTTCTGTCCCCAAATCCATGGTCTTGCCTTCCGGGCACCTTCTGGGTGCCCTACAATTCAACTCAGTTTTAGCATTGACTACCCAGAGGTAGAACGTACCACAGATTAAAGCTAAGCCCTATTTGGAGTACCAGTCACAAGCCTGGGGTTTCTACTTCAGATTCACTGATGATATGTAGGCAGTTCCCACAATTCCTTCTTCATGTTCCACTGTTGGTTAGAAAGCCAAAGGGAGTTCAGGAAAGACCTCTACTTAGAATCTAGCTCAGAAACAACCAAATGGAAGAGATGCTTAAGCCCAGGTATAGGAGAGCTGAGTGGGGTGATACACATTTGTAATCCTGGCAATTTGGTAAGCAGAGAAAAGAAGAGAAGGACTGCCATTCTAGGCCAACATCAGGGCGGGGAAGACGTTAACAAGGCCCTATCTTAGAGAACAAAGCACATGTGGTAGTATTTGTCATCACACATAGGTAGGAGACAAAGCTGGGAGGATTGCTGGATAAGGCTGGCCCTGGGCAAAACGTAAGAGCTTGACTAGAAAAACCTCAAGAAAAAAATGGTTGTCATGACTCAGGTGGTATAGCACCTTTCCTAGCAAGCCTTCCATACAAACCTGAGTACCACCAAAGCGGGGGGGAACCCCAAAAATAACAAAGAAAAAGCCAACAAACCAAACCAACAGCAATACCAAAAACAAACCCCACACAAATAGAACAAGACAGGGCATAGGAAAAGGGGTTTTGCACTTCTAGTTCCTCCTTGGCAGAGCATTCTCCCAGCATCTCTAGGTGTTTTCCATACTCAAAGCCCCCCTTCCTTTACGGATTTCCAAGGAAGTCTCATTATATAAATATGATTGGAGAAATTACTGGCCATCACACCTACATCCTAGCTACTCACAAGGCTGAGATCTGAGGATCACAGTTCAAAGCCAACCCTGGGCAGAAAGTCCGTGAGACTCTTATCTCCAATTAACCACCAGAAAACCAGAAGTGGTGCTGTGGCTTAAAGTGGTAGAGCACTAGACTTGAGCACAAAAGCTCAGGGACAGCAGCTGAGCTCTGTTTAAGCCCCTCGACTGACAAAAACCAAAAACACAAAAAACACCCTCCAGGCCTCTAGATTACCACCTCTCCCTGGAATTCAAAGGATAGGCCTGAAAATTCAACCCTCTAAGCATACCAGGCCTTTCTGGTGACCAAGCTCCTTGATGGAACCTTCTAGAACCACAGCTACCACCACTGTCATCAACATACGAAGATGCTATCAACTAAATTCCAGATTCTGATGGAAGGTGTGACCTTGATCAAGATGTATTGTATTGATAAACTGATATGCTAAATTGAAACCCTTTGTACAACCACTCAACGATCATTTAAAAATTAAAAATAATATTTTACTTTTATTCGTTGTGTGCTAGGCACAATGCTAGCTATTGAGGACATATTAGATGACATTTGTGATGTGTTTTTCCACTTGTGCTCCAAATCTAGAAGGAGTGGACACTGAGTTGATTCATTATTACTTGATTATTTGCTAATTATCACATTTGTCGCATTTGGATAAGGCAATGCTGTGGAGAAAGAGTTGTTTTTCCTTAGGAATTTTAGGAGAATTTTGACTGAGATTAGAGGTGAGAAAATTTAAATTTAATAGCAAAAGGAATTCAAGAAACAGAAAAAGAGAAAAGCCTTCGAGAGGAAGAGAAAAATGTAGACAAAAATATAGAGATTTGCAGTTCAGTGAGTGGTACGTAGTTGATTTTCCCTGTATCAGGGCTTGAAGTCAGGGCTTTGTGTGCTCTGGCTAGGTTTTCTTGCTGATTAGCTGGTGTTCTACTGCTTGAGCCACATCTCTTGCCCAGCATTTTGGAGTTATTTTGGAGATGGGGTCTTGGACTTTTCTAACCAGTCTGGCTTTAAACAGCAATCCTCAAATTTCAGTCTCCAGAGCGGCTAGAATAACAGGCATGAGCACGAGGTGCTCAGCTAGTAAGGTTCTTTCTTATCCCTATTTTATTCATTCCCTGGGAAATGGAGTTTAGTTTATTTTGGAAGAAAAATCTGGAATAGTGGGAAGAACAAGGGCAAAAGCAACGAACTGCATCCATTCAAAGCAGTCTACAGTCTAAACAAAAGTCCTATTAAAATATCAGTGACTCTCTTCAGAGAAATAGATGAGGCAATTCTAAAATTTATGTGGAATCAAAAAGGACTTTGAATAGTCGAAACAATCATAGGGTGGCGGGGCGGGGGAAGGAGGACAAAGCTGGATCCATTATATTATTTGGCGCTGAAAAATACTATAAAGCTATGGTAACCCAAAGAGCATGGTACTAGCTCGAAAACAGACACATAAACCAATGGGACAGCGTAGAGACCCTAGCAGTAAGCTCACACATCTCCAGCCAACTTATTTTACACAAAGACAGCAAGAAAGGAAGGTCTCTCTCTGGTAAAGGTGCTTGAGAAATGGGATATCCACATGCAGATGAATGAAAGTAGACCCTGTCACCATATACAATAATCAGCTCAAAGTAGATTGAGGACTTAAATGTAAGTCCCCAAGACACAAAAATTCAAGATGAAAACTAGGGGGAATCCTTTTGGACATCAGTCTAAGGCAAAGAGTCTTCTGATTTTTATTGGAAACTATAAAAAATAAAAGCTAAATTTGACAAGTTACATCATATCACACCAAACAGCTTCAGTACAGAGAAGGAAATGATCAGGGCTGGGAAGGTGGCTCAGTGATAGAGCGCTTGCCTTGCATGCCTGAGGCCCGGGTTCGATTCCTCAGCACCACATAAGCAAAAAGAAAAAAGCCGGAAGTGGCACTGTGGCTCAAGTGGTAGAGCGCTAGCCTTGAGCTGAACAGCTGAGGGACAGCGCCCAGGCCCAGAGTTCAGGCCCCATGACCAGACCCCCCCCCCGCCCCCCGCCAAAAAAAAGAAGGAAATGATTGTCAGTGAAGAGATAACCCACAATGGAGGAAATAGCAAACTCTTCATCAGACAAGGGCCTCACTCAGAATTTATAATAAACTCAAATTTCCAAGTGCTGGTGGCTCACATCTGTAATCCTAGCTATGCAGGGACTTGAGATCTGAGGACCCTGGTTCAAAGGCAGCCCAGACAGACAAACCAGAAGAATTCTGATCCAATCTCCAGCTAACCAGCAAAAAATGAGAAGTAGAGCTTTGACTCAAGTGTTAAAGAGTGATAGCCTTGAGCAAAAAGCTAAGTAAGTGCAGGAGGTCCTGGGTTGAAGTCCCAGTATTGGCATGCACGCACACACACACACACACACACACACACACACTCACACACACACACCACTGACACACATGCCAATCAAACCCAAAATCTAAGAAATCACCAGCTGCTGTCGACCTACATGTTGACCTAATGTAAGGATGGCTGCCTGCTTTCAGTGGGAAGCCAGGGAAACCATACTTAGTTCAATGAAGAAAACCTGTGAGATAAGACTGGAAAAACTGGGGATAACCACAATGCTTGATAAGAAATGTGCTCATTACCTTGCTCATGTAACTGTAACCCCTCTGTACAGTATTTTCACAATCAAAAACTTACCAAAAAAAACTGGGGATAAGACTGGAAAAACTGTTTTGAGGAAAGAAAGCAAATTGGTGAGTGAGTCTTCCTGGCCTAGGCTATTTTTTTCCCCCAATAAAGGTCCAAGGACATGATGCATTGTGTATACCAAATTATGGGCTGGCTTACAGAAGGGAAGAATAGACTAGGGGATGAGACGGCCTGGCAGAGCAACCAAGGCACTCGCCATAACTCAGAATGTATCTTCTCCCGCATGGCGCCTCATCTTTATGACCTCTGAGAGCATCCTGAGATATTGTTGCTCTCGAATTCCATTTCTTACCTCATGGGCTGGCAGCCTTGGCTGTAGTTCCTACCTTTGGGTGAGTGCTACCAGAACAAGTCTGAATTTCTATAGACATTGCAAAATTAATGACTAGGTTCTGTTGGAAAAGGAAACAGTTCTGAGTTATCTCAAGCATCCATCCCTTATCGATCTCCCTCTGCTTCTACTTTAGATTCAAGGGGATCTTTCTCATATGTGTGTGTGTGTGTGTGTGTGTGTATACATACATACATATATATATATATATATATATATAATGCTCTTGCTTTGAACATTAAACATTCTGAAAGAAAAAAAGGAAAAGAGAAAAAAAAAGAAGCGTATAGTCCAATTTTCCTTGAAATGTCCCAATATGATTAGTATTAGACTGTGAAACACTTCAGCCTTATCTGCAGAAGCCAGATGCTGGCAGCATTTTGAAGGGTCAGGCTAGTTGTTGTGATATATATGTATATGTATATGTGTGTGTGTGTGTGTGTGTGTATGTATATACACACACATACATAACATTATTTTTATTTTTATGTTTATTTAATTTATTTAATTTTAACAAAACATACACCTCAAATGACCTGGGTATGGACTCCATGAAGTAATCATTCTTTCTCCATTTGGCCTGATCCCATTCACGGCAGCCAATGTGCATGTGTGGGCTGGGAGGGAGTAGGAGTTGGAGGTTGAGAGGGGAGGAAGAAATTCCAATCTCAGCTTGGCATTCTCCTTCTTGCTACTCTCTCTGTATTTCTGCCTTTCTTTTTATCTCAACTTCACTGGGTACATTGAAGTGCTTTTCAATGGAGGAAACAAATTGTTTGGGTCATACAGGCCACGGTTGCTATTTATAAGCCTGAAATATGCTGTTTGGCATTTAGAAAACTGATTTATTAATGCACTCAAGGTCTTTCAACTCAACAACTGCAAATTATGGATAACAGATTCGCCTCTTCTATAATTTCATGGCCTCATTCAATGAGACTTAATGAGCTAAAAAAGAAAGACTAAATGATAGTGAATTTTTCTCTCAAAGCTTTTTTTTTTGAATTAGCTACTTACATATCCCACCAAAAGACAGAACACTAGTATATATAAATATATATATAATTCTTTTAGTTCACTGAAAAGCTTCATTTTAAAGCATTGAAGTATTTAATTTTTAAGGTAATTTTATTTCATTTTTCAATATTCTAGTCTGGAAGCTTGAACTTAAGGCTGCTCACAGTGTGTGTGTGTGTGTGTGTGTGTGTGTGTGTGTGTGTGTGTGTGTGTGTGCTATTACTGGTTCTTGAACTCAGGGCCTGGCACTGTCCCTTAGCTTTTTGGTGGTTCAAGGCTGGCACTATACTACTTGAGCCACAGTTCCACTTCCTGCATAATGGTGATTAATTGGACATAAGAATTTCATGGACTTTCCTACCTGGGCTGACTTTGAATGGCAATCCTCAGTTCTCAGCCTTCCTGAATACCTAGGATTACAGGTGTGAGTCACCAGCACCTGGATAGCCTCTTACTCTCACTTGAGTTTTTCACTCAAGGCTGGGTTTCTATCACTTGGGCCACACTTCTACTTCCATCATGGAAATATTTTAAATATGCAAATTACTATGGGTATGATGGACTGGTCATTTACAGAATGAACAGGAAACACAGGTTCACATCACCTCCAGCTGAACTATGTTCAGGGAAATGAATTTAGAATTCAAACAAGGAGTTAACATTATTATTTTTCCCCTGTGCACATGAATCCAGAGAAATAAAAGAAACTAAGAGGGAGAAATAGTGAATAATTAGCTTCAGTATATATATTCAGTATATATTTAGGATGACAAGATAATAAAGGCTGTAGGTTGACCATAAAAACTTCCTTCTTAATTTATTCCCAACAGAGGTAAATGAACAACTTAGGTCATTACTTGGTAGATAAGCAATACAGCCAGTAGGCTCCATTCCTAGAGAGAAAGGAGGCATTGTGGCAGGGCTGAAGGATCTAGGAGGATTTCAAGGAAGAGATGGTATAGAACTGGGAATTTTGCTGGCAGGAAGAGCAAGGAGATCATCACACCAGTGAGGATCTGAGAAGAGGAGCTGTGGATCTGAGAGTGTTCCAAAGTTGCTCAGGGACCAGTGACTAGAGCTTCCTTACTAGCTTGGAGAATCCATGTGCAGATGTGGTTCAAAAGAGTATGGAAGACACAAAGCACATAGAACACATACAAGGAAAAGATATCCAAGACTTCTACACAGAAAGTGACCCACATCAGTTACCAGCAATCAATGTAGGATTGGAAGATCCAGTGCTACTATGATTTCCAGTTTTCTTACATCAATTTGTACATTTGATACAATCCCAATGAAGATCCACATAGACTTTTTTGGTGTGAAAATGGACAAGCTGATGCTAAAATGGGTATGGGAGTAGAAAGAACTAATAGAGGTAGTTGGAGAAGAATAAAACATAAACTGTAAGATGTATAATGTGGCAGACAAGGTTGTGGCTTTCTAGTATGAAGATAGAGAAGTTACTAGTGAAACAACAGTCGGGAACAGATTCACACACATCTGGTCACTTAATTTGTGACAAAAGTACTGGTTATGTTTACCGGTGCCAAAATGTGCATGTGTCCATCAGACAGTGTGTTCAAGCCTGTTCATTATGACATGTTTTATTATAACTCACCATATACTGAGCAAGAGATTACAATTTTGAGCCAGGTGCTGGTGGCTCACACCTATAATCCTAGCTATTCAGGGTGTTGAGATCCAGAGGGTCACAGTTTGAAGTCAGCTTGGGTAGACAAATCCATGAGACTTCATCCCCAATTACATAGCACAAAGTTGGACTAGAGGCATGGCTCAAGTGATAGGGTACCAGCTGAGCAAACAAGAGGTGTGAATATGAGATGAGTTCAAACTCCAGGACTAGCAGATGACAGCAATGATGATGATAAAGATAATGAAGATAGATGTCTAGAAGCCAGTTCAAGAGCATGGGGCCAGAATCTGGTAGAAGCCTTTTTTATCACACTGTGACATGGTGATGGTTAATCACAGAGTGAGAGTCTCTCTTCCTTGTCTCTGAGACCTCTCATCATGAACATTTCCATCTTTATGGCCTCATCTTACCCTAAGCACCCTGAAAGTTCCATCTCCAAATATCCAGATTTCCTATCTTTTCAATACGATCAAATTGGCCAAATTTCAGTACATGAGTTTTAGAAGGAAGCGGTTACAGTCAAACCATCGTAGCTATCCTTTGGAAGCATGGCTTCTACCAAATGAGCAAGTAAGGAATGAATTATAGTTAGTCATCAAGCAGGACTTAGTAGAAGGCCAAAGAGTAAATATTTCAGGAGCTGAGTATTATGTAATCGCAGTCACTACAATTTATCTCTGCTGTTGTCATATGAAATGAACTAGATGAATGTGTATGCATGGCCTCAAAATTTTGTGTATGTGTGTGTGCGTGTATGCGTGTGCACGCGTGTACATGCTGGTACTGGAGCCTGAACTCAAGGCCTTGCAAATCTGCTTAACTTTTTCTGCTCAAAGCTTGAGCCACACCTCTGGTTCTAGCTTTTTGCTGGTTAAGGAGATAAAACTCTAGAATTTGTCTGCCTGAGCTGGCTTTGTACTGTGATCATCAGATCTCAGCCTTTTGAATAGCTAGCATCACAGGACTGAGCTACTGCTGTTCAGCTTGGGATTTTATTTACAGACAAAGGTTTTGTTTGCATATAATTATCATATCACAAATTACAATTCTTCATTAAAAATTCTGAAATCCATTTTTAATATGCTGGGTACAAAGAAGCAGATAAAAGGGGGGAAGCAAAGAGAGATGGACCATTGAAATACTGCATAAGCCATAGTCTTGCCAGCCAAGATGTATAGGTGAATGGAAGAAAGACATAGAGAACACACTATTCATTGTTATCTTTAAAAAAAGGCAAATACTCGTTCTTTCTGGATAGGCAGCCTTAAAGATGTTGTTTGCTGGGCCCATGAATGAACTAAAAGTGCCCCAAATTTGTATTTATGCTCATTGATCTGATCAGGTACATTTTGCTACAGTTCCTTTTGCAATCACTTTGGGAAAGAGAAGACTCGGTGCTTAGCATCTTGTGTGGAAGGTGCACTGACCCTCAGACACAAAATGTCTTCTTCTTATTATCTGGAAAGAAACAGCCCCAGCAGCTGGGTACTGCTGGTGGCTCACGCCTGTAATCCTAGCTACTCAGGAGGCTGAGGATTGTGGTTCAAAGCCAGCCAGGGTGGGAAAGTCTATGAGACTTTATCTCCAAAAAGCTACTCAGAAAAAGCCAGAAGTGGTGCTGTGGCTCAAGTGGTAAAGCACTAGCTTTGAGTGCAAAGAGGCCCAGGAACAGTGCCCAGGCCCAGAGTTCAAGCCCTACAACTGACAAAAAGCAAAAAGAAAAGAAACAGCCCCCAAACTCAGAAGACACTTTTTTCCTGTTCTGCTTCAGTAATAAAGGTCTAACTTCTCCAAAACTCCTCTAAGAGTGAAGATTGAACTAATGGTCAACCAGGCCACACTTGTGACTTGGGACTGTTTTAACTCTACGTACTTTTCTCATTCCCTGCCTCCAATTTCCCCTTACTAAATCTGAAGCCAATGTTTGTACTGTGAAGACGGCTGAAGATGTACTGAAGACCCATCTTCCCGTGGCTGCTGTGTGATCAATCTCCTTTCTCTACCCGTTATCATATCTCTTTGTTTAGCCCTTGGGGGTGAGAGGCTGGACCTCAGTTGGGATTCATGGACTTTGGGATTTGAGTTTCACTCATAAGGAGGCAGGTTGCTGGTTATGGCTCACATTCTAACTCTGTGGTCTGGATTGTAGCTCATTAAGCTATGATCATTTGGCGGAAAAAGTCCACTAAATTGAATCTGCTATCCAAACTTCCGATTCCTCAATTATACAATGGAGGTTTCCACATATGAAATACACTTTCAGCTTACAGTCTTTATGATTTATCATAGAGAGAGCTGGGTGCAACTCCATCATGAACTGAAAAGCATCTAGGTTTTGATAGAACATCTTAGGTTTGTTTTGAAGAACCTGGGGGAGGAGAGAGAGAGAGAGAGAGAAAGAGAGAGAGAGAGAGAGAGAGAGAGAGAGAGAATCATAGGTGGCCAATCACATGAATTCTATTGATACATTGTAGGTTCTAAACCCACACTCTCTCATTAGCTGGGTCAGTGCTGGCAGGTGGCTTCTTTGCTCTCCTCTCTAGTTTCCTTCAGCTATAAAATAGGGAATAAGAATGGTAATCATGTCAAGCACCAGTGGTTCATGGCTGTAATCCTGGCTACTTATGAAGCTAGAATCTGAAAATCCTTGCTGAAAGCCAGCATGGGAGGAAAGTTTATGAGAATCTTATCTCCAATTAATCACAAAAATAGCCATAAGTGAAGCTATGGCTCAAGTAGTACAGTACTAGCCTTGAGAGAAAAAAAAGCTAAGGGATAGCATTCAGGCCTTGAGTTCAAGCTCCAGTATCAAGGGGAAAAAAGAATAATAATCACCTCATAGCATTGCTATAAGAACTATACTTTAATGCACATAAAGTCACTTGGAATGATGCTAGCATACATTAAGCACTCCAAAAAGCACTAACGACCACAATTATAGTCAAAATCTTTTTGCCTTGGGTCTCTGCTCCAGCTTGTTAAGATGTTTATAAACTCTTCATTCTGCCTTATATTGTGTTTACGTTTAGATGAAGCCCAAAGCCAGCCAGGACAAAGGAGTCTTTCTAACTCACATGTGGCTCTGCCCAGCTTACCAAGAGTCTTACTCTGGAGAAGAGCTGCAGGAAAGGCTCAGAGCTGTAAATAATGTAAATATCCCCTTCCCTTATTTCGAAAAGACATATTGCCTGTGAAAAGTTCTTCTGCCAGAGGTGTTGGTTGAAGACTTGGAGATCTGGGATTCTAAACAGATATATATTTCCATGCTGAGTGCATCACTTTCCCAGAAAAACAGAAAGGGACATGTTGTTAGATAGTTGCATGAACAATGCTGATTACCTAGTCTCTAGACCTCAGGTTCTGTCCCCAGACAGTCCAAAGCAGGATCTCTTGACTCCAGATACATTATGAGTTATAACACTGCCCATCTATTTAAATTTTTTTCCTAGAAAAAGACTTAAACAAAACCCAAGACAGACATAGAACCCTATGCTTTATGGTACCTCACTGGTAATCAAAATGTACCGGGATTAAAAAAAAAAAGATACAGAAAGCTTTTATACCTGATTACCAATGTTTATTCACATCTCCATAAATTTTATTGAGTGCTTAATATTGTATACATTGCATAAAAGGCCAGTGAAATTCCACATACACACAAAAAAGGAATTTGATTTAAAAAAAAAACAACACCAAAAACTTTGTTCTTAAGCCAGTAATCCTAGCCTCTTAGGAGCTGTGATCTGAGGATTGCAGTTTGGACCCAGCCCAGCCAAGAAAATCCATGAGACCCTTATCTCCAAATAGCCATCAAAAAGCCAAAAGTGGAGTTGTGGATCAAGTGGTAGAGCATTAGCTATCCTTGAGTGATACAGCTAAAGGACAAAATGAAACGAAACAACCTAATGTGGTTCTTAAGACAATATTCTTTTACAATTTTGACCATAGAAGGTATCAACCCCTTCTTCTTCCTCTTTTATTTTTCCCACTCCTAATAGGCATTGACATGTTAGAATGTGTTGGGAAATACTGAGGTAAGTGGTCCTTTTTTGACGAGTAACAAAACTTCCCCCTTCCTTGCTGTCATTAAAAAACGCTGCGGAGAGTGACATTACCAAGAAACCATGTGTTCATAACATGACTTATGGCACTGTAACCCCTTTGTACAACCAGTTAATAAAATAGAGAAAAATGAACCACCCCAGAGAACCATCTTGAACCTGCAGCCCTGCACATGTGTTGGGTTATCTCTTTAGGAAATTGCCCTAGCGGTGGAAGTGGCAAGTTGTAGGCTTTGTTGGTTTTCATGTGCATAAAAGACCCTGGGTCAGTTTCATAAATCCTGGCTCATCCTCAGCACGTGGACTACCAGAGTGAAAGAGATTTGAAAGAGAATCAACTCCAGCCCTTGTGTTACAGTGGGCCATGCAGAGCTCATTGCCAGGGCAGTCTGAACACACACATGGACTTGTGAGACAGTGGTCCAGCAGAAGAGAGGCAGACATTGGATGCAAGTCAGGAAGACATCTGCAGTATTCATAGTTGCATCTTCTGGCTCCTCTTCCTCCTTACCCTTTTTTGGGCTTCTAGTCACAAGCTGGTGTGCACCAGCTATGATCCACAGGTTACTAGCTCAGAGTAGTGTCAGGGAAACTGGGATCCATGTAGCACTCATCTTCCCATGAACTATTAGCAAAGAAATCCAGAAGACTGCAACACACCCAGGTTGTATGCGATACATGCTCACTGGGGGGTACCTGGGAGAAGGCACATACTGCCTTCCCTGTGTCCATTCAATCTCTGTAGCACCATGGGGACCCTAGGGTCTTAAGAGAGATCTAAATTAGGAGTTAAGTGGACTTCTTTCTAGTCTTATTGGCTGTTTCCAGGAGCATGGGCTGCTATGTTGGAGCACATGTTTTTTGTTTGTTTGTTTATTTAAACTTCAAAATCTTTATTTACATGGGTTCCAGTCAATTACATACCTTATCTGTCTATCTATCTATCTATCTATCTATCTATCTATCTATCTATCTATCTATCTATCTATCTATCTATCTATCTATCTATCTATCTATCTATCTATCTATCTATCTATCTATCTACCTACCTACCTATCTATCTATCTACCTGCCTACCTACCTACCTACCTACCTATCTATTTTGTTGGTCATGGGGCTTGAACTTGGGGTCTGGACTCTGTCCCTGAGCATTTTGAGCTCAAGGCTAGTGCGCTACCATGTTGAGCCACAGCTCCACTTCTGATTTTCTGGTGGTTCATTGGAGATAAGAGTCTCATAGATTTTTCTTGCCCGAGCTGTCTGTGAGCTGTGATCCTCAAATCTCATCCTCCTGAGTAGTTAAGATTACAAGTGTGAGCCACCAGTGTCCAGCTGGGAATCTTTCTTTCTTTTTTTTATTGCTCCACATAAATCAACTACTAAAGCGTTTGTAAGTAGTGCTTGTATATACTAGGCTTAACCCATGAATCTAAAGGTAGGGAGACCTACCAGGACATTCCCATAGTCATCTGTAATCCTTTGTTTGTCTATCTCTAAAGCAGACATGCCCATTGATATCCCCCCCCCTTGCCCCAGACAGGAAGATGGACCCCACAGGAGCCATGTCTGGTCTACTGGGGTTAGGGGCTTCCATGTGCCTAGCCTCCTAGGCCCTGTGTCAGCAGGAGTATCTGAGGCCCTATGGCTTCTGCTCTTCTCTTCTTTTACAATCCGTAAATCGTCCATGTCTCATTATGACTCCCTCTTGGTGCCCCAGTAAGATCCCCTTTTTCCTCCTTAAGTCTTCCATAATTTATAGAGTTTTAGGTAAAGGGAGAAATACACAGACTGATGTTTCTGAATGATGTTCCATTCCTTAAATCAAACCTCAGGATCACTGTGTTATCCCGTGAGCAATGGCTGACTTTCTGCTGGTGGCTGCCAAGATCGGTTTGAGAGCAGATTCGTCTTATCATGTAGAATCAAGTTTGAGCCTCCTGTTTCCTCCCCACACGATTTAATAGTAGCATCCATTTATGCCTGGGTTTAAGAAAAAAAATGTTCTTAACTTCATCATCTTCAGTTTTGTATGAAATTGGACACTGGACAATACAAACAAGAACAGATGGGTGTGACTATGATTTTATGGTTCTTGGCTTGAAACCCAGGTAAACACAGTGGCCTCTGAGACACTTTGGAGTGTGTGTGTGTGTGTGCGCATGCACGCTTATGTAGTATATATACATATGTATGTATGTATGTATATATATATATATATATATATATATAAATTTTTTTCTGTTGGTCTTGGGCTTGAACTCAGGGCCTGGGCACTGTCCCTGAGCTCTTTTACTCAAGGCTAGCACTCTACCACTTTGAGCCACATACCACTCCCGGTTTTCTGGTAGTTAATTGGAGATGAGAGTCTCACAGACTCTCTTGCCTGGACTGGCTTCAAACCACAATCCTCAGACCTCAGCCTGCAGTAGAATACTGATACGTTGTTTTTCCTTCCAATGCCAAATGACTAGAAAAAAAAATTGAGAGTTCCACACATTTAAAAGAAACAAGTTAGATTCAAGATGCAAAAGAGTACTGGTTTGCGGGAAATAGATCAGCATAAAAAGTTGTATGTGCTTTGTAAGTTAAGGAAAGATAACATCATAGTTCATTAGAGGAATAAACTCATGTAGAGTTTGGTTTTTATATTGTAACCATAGGGGAAGAAAAAGAAGGGAAGGCATGGTATTGTAGTTAGGAACTAGAATGTTCCTGAAAAGCCCATGCATCTGCAGTCTGGTCCCCAGCTTGGTCCTTTTGGGTGATGGTAAACTTTTAAACCTTTCTCTTCATCAGTGGCTCATCTCAGGTCTTTGTTACAGTAAGGGAAAGCTGACTAACACAGATGAGCTAATGACAGAAAGAAAACAAGAGGACATTCAAGAAGGGTGAGGGCTGTGGGGCAGGTAGAGAAACAGTGGAGATTGTGTAGAGAGGATGGAGACAGAAAACAAGCATGAGAAAGCGGGGGTGGTGGTGGCGCTCTGAGACCCATTTACTGGATAGGAATTGGTTTTTGAGCCACCAGAGCTCCCATTATGTTAGAGTTTGATCAAAAGTCCTCCCTTTGAACAAAGGGCCTGATTCAAGTGCTCTGCCACTGGAGCCACACCTCCAGCTCAAATATCTTCCATTATTTGAAGTTAACATTGTCTTGGGCAATTTTCTGAGTTGCTGTGGCCTATGGGTGATCTGTAATGCCATCTCTTCAACTTTCAGTACCCTGAGCTCTCTCTATTCTAGTAAACTTACACAGAGCCTCACGAAGCCATGACCTTGCATTGTCACCGTATTACCTTCCCTCTTGTTCAAATTTGATTTTGGAATCATCAATGTCCCTGCATACATGTGCCATTGCATGAGCTGAACAACAACCTTCACATTACTCAGATGAGCTACTCTCTTCTTTTCTCTAAGGAAATGGATGATTTGAGAAGGTTGATAGTATGATCACAGTCACAAAACCAGTGATTTACCCACCATCTATCTGTCATTTCAATTCAGGTAACGCAAGCTACAGGAGAAGGTAACTCAGCTCACAGAAGGCCCTATCCTACATGCACTTCCAAACTTTTTGTTGAGTGATTGACATTTCTTTTGTTAAAAAAAATTCACACCGGAAGTGCTAGATGATCACTTCTAGGTCTACAAATTGAAGAGCCATTAAGTCTCCAGCTGCCAGCACCTGAATTCCAGGGAGGGTTAAAGGGAGAAGACAGGACCCTTAGTCTTAGCCTGATCCATTCAGGGCCCATTGGTTTTTCCATTCTCCACGCCCCTCCTCCCCTAAGTCCCCTGCCCAGTTTTGTGGGACCCTTGCTCTCCGGCCCACTCAGAAAAAGCATGTCTTCTCCTGAAACCACGGCCACCTCTGCTTGGTCTTCCAACAAGCATTTATGGCCAAGGCTGCAGCTGGGAACCATATAATACTTCCATGAATGAATGTGTGTCCACATGTTGGAGTCCACGTTTTCCAGGACTGTACTAAACACTTCGTAAATTAAGCCAGGGGCTGTCAAGCTACTTCTGATATCAGATTAGTCATCACCTGCGATTCTTGGGAACAAGACCCAGGGGATGAATACACCGGATGGTGCCAAGGATTTTCTGTTTTCTTTCTTAAAATGGGAAATGTGTGTGGTGTTTGGCCCTGCACAGTGTGGAGGTGGCCATGGACATTGCTTCCGGTTTTCCCAGCTCAGGGTCCTCTACCGCACTGTGAACTGGTAGCTTCTGCTGGGGCTGAGAAGCCCATGCAGGTCTCAGATTCTTCTCAGGCTGCATGTGCTTGGTGCAGTTGCTCATGTTGCCCATGTTTACAGGAATTGAGTCCTTGCAATGAGCTGATGAAGGAGGAACTGGTAGCACCTCCATTTGATGGCTGAGGAAGCCCAACTACTTGAGTCCCTCATCCAAGATGCCTCACCTCGTTCATGGTAGAGCTGGGCTTGGATGAAGTCTGACCGAGTCCTTACAATGGGAGATATCTCTTCTCCAGCTGGGTGAGAGACTCATTATCATAGCAGGAGTTCCTGGCCCGAGGGTCACCTCAGTTCCTGAATTCTGCTCATTTGTTTACTAACACAGGATCCACCACATCACAGGGTTTTAATTCTTTTTCTTTTTGTTGGTGCTGGTCTTAGAGCATGAACTCAGGGCTTGGGTACTGTCCCTGAGTTTTTGTGCTCAAGGCTAGCATTCTACCAATTGAGCCAACAACTTTACTTCTGGCTTTTTGGTGGTTACTTGGAGATAAAGGTCTCAAGGACTTTCCTGTCCAGGATGACTTGCAACTGTGATCCTCAGATCTCAGCCTTCTGAGTAGCTAAGATGGCAGGCATCAGTCACCAGCACCTAGTATTCAATTTTTTTATTTTTGTTGGTAGTGGGGCTTGAACTCTGGGCCTGAGCACTGTCCCTCAGCTCTTCAGGTCAAGGCTAGCACTTACCACTTGAGCTACAGCGCCACTTCCAGTTTTCTGGTGGTTAATTGGAGATAAGAGTTTCACAGATTTTCTTGCCCGGGCTGGCTTCGAACCATGATCCTCAGATCTCAACCTCCTGAATAGCTAGGATTACAGGTGTGAGTCACCAGCGCCTGGCTCAATTATTTTTTACCAGTAGTTTTTAAAGAATATTTTAATATATTAAGTGTAAGTGGACATCTCTAATTCAAAAATCCAAGACTGAAATAGTCCAAAACCCATGATTCCCAAAATATCTGTGATTCTGGAACATTTTGATTGATGTTCCCCAGTAAAGTCTATGCAGATATTGAAAGATCCTAAAACACTTCTAGTCCTGAGCATTGTACATAAGAGATGTATGTATGTATGTATCTATATATCTATTCTGTATCTATGTATTTATAATTGTGTGTATGCATCTGTCTATCTATTTCTATCAGATAAGGAATACTCTATCTGTAACTTCTTCATCTTTTTTACTCTATGCACACGTGCACTGGGTTAGTGGGGCACCATTGGCTCCAATATCTCCATTTCCAGTATCAAGATTCCAAAGCTAACACTTTCTTGCTGGCTTCATCAAGAAGTCTTGGTGGGTACCAAATTGGTTTGGGGTGAGTCACAGGCCTGACTTTGAATTCCTAGGGTAGGAGCAAGAAGGCAACTAGCCAAATAGATGTTTTATTGTAATGACCCTCCAATACCTCTGCCCTTGCTCCTTTTATTTTCAAATCAGTTTTTGGCCACTACATACCGAGGCTGCACAAAGGCTTAAGTGGGACAAACGTCCCAGGAACAAACATTTGGATCAGGTGAACAGAATGAAGATGCCTGAGGAGAATCACTGGATTCAAAAATGTCTGCAGTTAAGCTGGGGACCATATTGCTGCTGCTCAAGGGATATAGATAGGACACCTAGAATCCATAAAAAAAAAAAAAAAAAAAAAGCAGAGATCCGGAGAAGGGGAAAGGGAAGAGCTGAAAGGAAGAGAAGTCTTTTTAATTTTCTTTCCAGGGTCTCTCAAAAAAGTGACTTACAGCTTAATGCCAATGGCTCACACTTAGAATCCTAGCTACTCAGTAGGCTGAGTGATAGCTGAGAACTGTGGTTTGAGTTCAGCCTGATCAGGAAAGTCCATGAGACTCTAATCTCCAATTAACCATCAAAATGCTGGAGTGGAGCTGTGAATCAAGGGTTAGAACACCAGCCTTGAGTGAAAATACTAAAGGACAGTGCCCAGGCTTGAATTTGAATTCAAGCTCCAATACACACACACACACACACACACACACACACACACACACACACACACACACACACACACACACAGAGAGATACATGTGGCCTTCACGCCAGTGGCCATCACAGATGTCATTTTAGTATGAGTTGCTAAGTATCTATTCTAACGCATGCTAGAGAAAGTGACGTATATCTTTTGAATTTTTTTTTTTTTTAGCATCAGGTTATAGTAAGGACAGTCTTATGGCAATCCACTTCATGCAGAATCCATGCATTTTAATCTAGGTTGAAAAGCACATTTGTTAGCAGTTTATATCTTTCTGTTGTAATGTCTTTGGAATTGGCAGACTAAATCACTGTACTTCCTGTCTCCCTCCCCGTTGTTTTCTTAAGTCTCCCTCCTTGGGAGTGGTAGGTTCTACTAGGGAGAGTAGCTTAGGGAAGGACTTGAAGTCTGTTCTCCCAGAGTGACCCCAAAGGAATGGACAACTGGACCAGTATGGATTCTTCTCAGTCTGTGTAGATTATATGGTGGCACTGGCTCCCAGTGAAATGTCACCTTGGACTGAGAAAAGCCTGGGTCTATGTTAAAGCTAGCCACTTGACTGAGCCTTCTGGACACAAAACAGAATCTTATGCTTCTTTTCAGGTTTTATTTTATTCTTTTTTTTTTTTTGGTGGTAGAGATTGAGTCCCAGGGCTTGACACATCCTAAGCATGTACATACTCTACTGCTGAGCTACCTGTGATGCAATTGACAGGTAGCTAGGAGATTAGCAGAGCACAAGTCTGGGGTATTTATGAAATGCATTTTCACCGGAAGGGGCCTTCCTTGAATTGTCAGTGGTGCCATTCAAGAGGCTGGGTGATTGTATGGAATAAGACAGAAGGAAGACCCCTAGCACAGGAATTTTCTCTCTCTCTGCTTCCTGGCTACCATGATGTGAGATGCTCAGTGTAGCCACCACCTCCTTGTAATGATGGTCTGAGACCTGTACCAAGTTGGATATGTCCAGGGACTTTGTCACAGCAATTGAAGGCCAATGAACACATTTTCCTCCCCCATAATTAGGTGCATGGCTGACATCCCTGCAACAATTAACAAGGCTGGTGCATATTTCATATCAGTGTCATTTGACACAGAAGCCCCAACAAAGTTCCTGTGCACTTCTTTTTTCCATCAGCATGCAGTATATTTTCATCTGTGTTCCATTATGGGGGGAGTTTGACTGTTACATTTCCACACATATGTGTAATGTATTCCAATCCACCCCACCTCCTTTATCACTCTAATTTCCCTTCCTAAAATAATTTCAATGGGTTTTGTTCTTTTATGTATGTGTATATGTGTGTGTGTGTGGGGGGGGGGGGGGTATTGGTCCTGGAGGTCTAACTCAGGGCCTGGGTGCTGTCCCTGAGCTTTTTAGCTCAAGTCTAGCACTCTACCTCTCGAGCCATAGCTCCACTCCTAGCTTTTTTGGTAGTTAATTGGAGACAAGAGTCTCATAGACTTTCCTTCCCAAACTGGCTTCCCTCAATTCTCAGATCTCAGCCTTCGGAGTAGCTAGAATGACAGGCATGAACAACTAGCATCCAGCTTATCGATCCACTTAAGTTTTCCCTTTTTTTGGGTCCGGTCATGGGGCCTGAATTCTGGGCCTGGCGCTGTCCCTCAGCTTTTCAGCTCAAGGCTAGCGCTCTACCACTTGAGCCACAGCGCTACTTCCAGCTTTTTTCTTTTTGCTTATGTGGTGCTGAGGAATCGAACCCAGGGCCTCAGGCATGCAAGACAAGCACTCTACCACTGAGCCACCTTCCCAGCCCAGTTTTCCCTTTTTTTGACTTTTGTTTGTCTTTTCTTTTTGTGCTCGGTTTGATCTAGAAATGGATATTTGGGGAGATGTGTAGTTGAAAAAACTTCTTTAATAAATTGGGGTGGGGGGAGTTTATGAGGTTTGTTGCTCTTCTTTGTGACCCTATGTCTCCCAAGGGATAGGGTGTTCCTGTGTTTCAGGCACAAGGAGAGCACTTCTACAGCAAGTATCTCAAGACCTGCTTTAGGGAACTAGGGCCAGGGGTAGTTGGAGATGATTTTCCAAACCCTATCATCCAGCTGACCCTGTATCAGTCCACGATGGCTGACACTGCTTCATGTAAATTCCTTACCTCCTCTAACTTTCCATTTTCCCATACGTCTGCTCCATCATTAATGGAATTCAGTGGGATAATTGAGACAATTGTTATCTAATGGCCTGGCAGCAACTCATCAGTGGTGACTAATTTTATTTCTATTTCCTGACAGGCCCTTGGAACAGACATAACCCTTCAATCAGCTAGTCTATCAACATGTAGTCTTCAATGAAAGAGGGAAGAGAAGCGAAGGCTTGGAAGGCACCAGTTTGCAAAAGAGACAGAGATGGTTTGTTTCTTAGGGGGCCACGGTCTCCCCAGAGCGAGAGCAGGAATTTCACAGTTACGTACACAAGGCGCATTGGGGGCAAACCAGTTGCGTATTAAAATGTAGGAAGTGTGCAAAGCTCCTTAGAAGCTCTGAACCCACCATTGTGAGTCCAGAAACAGTACCAGGCCCCTTTGCAATCGAACAAAATGTGTCTTTTCTCTGGGTTTTCAAAAAAAAAAAAAATGCCCAAACTCATTTTTCAAGCGATCTTACTTTATTGTTATTTTTTTTAACAGAAGACTTGGAGGTGTGAACCCAAAACTTGTTATTCCTCCCCTGAGTTTGACTGCTGCGTTACCCAGCCCTGACCGCTGCCCTGCAATGAATGGATATATTATGCTTGCCGTTAAAAAATTGTAGCTCTTAATTAAAAAACGGGATCGTGGGTCTTTATGGAGACATTGTTTAGGTTTTCTTTAGCTGTTAACACATCATAAATCATTTTAAAAGGACCTCTTCCCCCGATGGCTTAATGGTTAGTGCATTTATACATATAAAAAAAAAGTAATTCTGAAAATAAAACTGGGATTAAATTTCATGTTTGACATGGTGGTAAGGGGCTCAGCACCTTGGCCAGGATAAGACAAGGAGGCTTTACTTAATCAGCTACTGACCCTCTTGTCTCAACCACCCCGGGCCTAGTTTGTTGGATGGGGTGGGGGGGTGACTTGGGTGTCAAAAGTTTAACATTTATAGACAGTCCGCCATAGCCCACCTTCCTTTTATTGTCTTGTAATTGTGAATGTGTTGTGCTGATGAGATTAAGCCTGCTGCAGTTCAGAACTCTCTGATCGTGCAGCCTGAATCGTGTGTGGGAGCATGCAAATCACCCATCATGCCAAAGAGCTACCCCCATCCCCACCCCCGAGAGTGGAGTGACTTCGAATCTTCTTTGGGACTAACCTTGCAGAAGCAGGAACCTTCATGAATCTGACTGGCCATTGTGAGGATCTTCTGATTTATTAACCTACACTTACTGCCTTTGGGTGGGTGGTCTGGTGTAGATGAGACTACAGGTTAACCCTGGAGGAGAGGGCAATACCTTTGCTGGAGATTGGGCCCTTCCAGATGCTGGTAGGCTGTATTCTAAAGCAAAGGAAGGAAACAGTACTTCACAGGGGTTTAATAAGAGAACAAATAGCCTAGGATGTTGGAATATGATAGTCACCAAGCAAACAGAAGCGATGTCTCTGACACGATTCCAACTCTGTTCTTGGGACATTTCAAGAAAGGACTTCCTCTGCTAAACCTTGTTGGCTCTGAGCTTCTGTTCCCCAATGAGGCTTCCAGGTGGAGTAAGGCATTTAATAGTTTACTGCTGGTCAAAAAGTCTGCTTGCTCTCCAGTTTTCCATATTGTTGGCTGAGGGGCTGGGATTGAAGCTGAGCCTCTGTGTCACTGCAGTTCCCCCAGGCTGCCAGCAGAGGGAGGAAGACAGCCTCTGCTCTGCAGTTCCTGGCACAGGCGGGGCTCCTGGGCTCCCTTCCCTCTCCTTGTCCCGACTGTGACCTTCACCCCAGTGTACCACTAGGACCACACACACAGTGGGCAGTGGGGTTTTACTTTCTCCCGCCTGCACCCCGCATATGTTTACTGAAAAGAAGGGAATTTCAAGGGAATTCTCCAGAAATTGCCAAATACCAGATCTATTTTAAAGTTATCTCTGAGGCAACTTGTGGGCCCACTGGGAAAATTCAGCCTGTAGCTTTCCCTGCATCAGTCCAGGTTGGTGTCTGTCTGCTTGTCCTGCCCATTGTCATTTCCATTCTTCCTCTTCCCACCTTACAAGTCTCTTTTTACGCATCTCGGGCAGGCTCCCCACTCAGAAGAGGGCTACTCTCTTCCTCCACATTTTTTTTTTTTTTTGTCATTTGTGGGGCTAGAGCTCAGGGCCTGGGTGTTGTCCCTGAGTTCTTTTGCTCGAGGCTAGCACTCTATCATTGGGGGCCACAGCTCCACTTGTGGTTTTTGAAGGGTTCAAAAGTCTCACCGAGACTTTGCTGCCAGCGGGGGGCTGGCTTCGAACTCCACCCTCAGATCTCAGCCCTCTGAGTAGATGGGATTACAGGCGTGAGCCACTGGCACTGGGCTTCCACAGGTTTTGATGGGGTGAGTAGCTGCAAGGCTCTCATGTTACTGTTTCCCAGGGAAGATAGATGCCCATACCTCTGTTTCCACCCTGAGAGAAAGGATAGGAGCCATTCTCTGCACCTCCCAACCCCAAGCACCCCTCCCCTCCAGCCAGCTCTGGAGCCTTTGACTTTGGTGAACAGATCTCAGAGCAAGAGGTCTCTTTTAGTTTTATTTTTATGTAAATTTTAATGAGGGTGCATAAAATTCTTTATTTAGAACAATAAAGTATCTATAATTTCAAATTCAAACCTGTATTTAAAAAAGGAGAGCAGGAGGTCCTAAAGGTGGTCTTCGATGAACTGCCCAGAAGGTTGACCTTGAAACTCTGTGAATGGTGGTGGGCACAGTGTGTCTCTCTACCCAGTAGGCAGTGTGCTTAATCCCGGGACTGTTGGTCTCAGTGCCAATCTTATTATTTTTCGGAATGGCTGTCTTTAAAAGATGCAAAAACAATACTGTGTCTCAGGTCTTCTGTTCCCCAAGAATACTTCCTGCACTGGTCCTGATGAACCTGAGTTCACCTCCTGCCTGCTCACCTCTACGTGGAGACAGTGTGAGATAAGCACCTTTTCTCTCAAAGTAGTTTTCTTCCTTTCTGTTAATCTTGAGAGGATTGGGGTATTTGGTTTGTTTTTGTTTTTTGGTCAGTCGTGGGGCTTGAACTCTAAGTCTGGGTGCTGTCCCTGAGCTCTTCAGCTCAAGACTAGTGCTCTACCACCTGAGCCACAGTGCCACTTCCGGCCTTTTCTGTTTATGTGATGCTGAGGAATCGAACACAGGGCCAGGATTGGTTTGTTTTTGAAAAGTCTCTGCTTTGGCCAGGTGGCTTGGTCCTAGTGAATTACATGTTAGTGAACACACATCCTTTTCCTAAGCCCTTTCATTCATCCCGACATCCAGTTAGAAGCTCCTTGACTTTTAATTGCTCCAGTTAATTAAGCCACATCCTTGTGCAGATTATGAACCTAAGTTCAGCCAATGGGAGCAGAAGGGCAGGGCCTGCTATATTAGGGATAAAATGGGAACAGCATTAACACTGTTCACAATAGCCATAATATGGAAACAACCCAGATGTCCCACTACAGAAGAATGGATCCAAAAATTGCGATACCTATGTACAATGGAATATTATGCAGCCATTAGAAAGGACAAAATAATGGCATTCACAGAGAAATGGATGGAACTAGAAAAAAATCATTTTGAGTGAGGTAAGCCAAGAGCAAAGAGACAAACAGCATACGGTCTCCCTGACATGTGGATGTTAAATACAAAATGCAAGGAGGTACAACAAAGTAAACAGGACTTGAGAAACAAAGGACCTCCACTCATCTTGTCATATCATTCCTAAATGACCCCATGCTGCTGACCACATATATGGTATATATGTGCACGCATCTGAGGGAAACTAGTAGGAGGACACAGAATCAGAAGGAAACAGGGAAAATGTACAACAGAGGGGCCCATCAGCTGCACTGGACATAGATGAAAACAAACTAAGTAACTCAAGGCCAGCAATGGAAGGGAGAGAATGAGCGGGAAAGAGGGAACAGCTAATACCAAGCAAAAGGAAAGAAATGTGCATACCATCCAATGTGGAAGAAATAGTTGTATTGACAAAGCTCATAAAGTTCACAAACTTTGTAAGCCATGATCATGACGATTTACCTCATGAAGGTTAGAATGTGTTTGTGACTAAGTATCACCATCTCACAATACTGTGAAATTTGGGAAATTTATGTAATCGCTTAATCACAAAAAAGTTTTTTTTAGAAAAGAGAGCAGCCTGCCTGCTGATGGTTCACCCCTTCTGCAGAAGTAAACTTTGCTTTGCCAAGTTCCTTTCAAGTTGGTGTCCTTATTCCTACATGACACCCTAATATCCAGAGCTGTTTACAACAACCTTAGTACAATTTATTGGCTCTTGGGAACCACTCCACGCCAATGACACAAACATCACGAGATCCCATTGTGAACACTCCATAGTTACAGTTCTCCTATCAAACTATTTAATGGTATTGCTCAATACATGCTCTTTGTGAAGGTGTTTAGAAAATGCAGGGAAGGATGAAAGTACAAATTTCTCCCCTTTCTTATTCTCTCAGTCCTGTGGCTAGGAGTCTTTGCACAGCTTGTGTGTGTGTGTGTGTGTGTGTGTGTGTGTGTGTGTGTGTGTGTGTGCGTGTGTGTGTTCCCAGATGTTTTCTGTGTATGCATGTACAAGTATCTGTGTGTACACACATAATGTCCCCCACACAATGTGTATGACAATGTTCAGTTTCATAGATTCCAGTGTGGTAAGGTTGGGTCATTATTCTGCCCTTGCCATTTTAGAAACTAGAAAGCTACCAGCTAGGTACTGATGGCTCATGCCTGTTATCCTAGCTACTTGGAGGCTGAGAGCTGAAGATTATGATTCGAAGCCAGGGGTAGGAAAGCTGGTGAGACCCTGATCTTCACTTAACCACCAAAAAGCTGAAAGTAGAGCTGTGACTCAAGTGGTAGAGCACCAGTCTTGGGGAAAAAAAGCTAAGGGATAGCAGCCAGGCCCTGAGTTTAAGCCCCAGTACCAGCATACACAAATACATTATTTTTATAGTTATCAAATATTGTTTATTATATAGATGTATATACATACCACATGCATAGGTAGGCATTTACATTATATATTACATAAGAATTTATCTGTGTATATATACAATGTTTGAAAAGATTGTTGGTATGGCATATACACTGTATTTTTAACCAGATGTATTAACACAATTGACTAAATTTTGAGTGACATTGATCGAGATGCATTATACTCATAAATTGGGATGTTGAGTTGAAAGCCTTTTGTGTAACTACTTAAAGATAATTTTATAAAAAGGTAAATGTAATGAGCTTAGAATTTGTGGAGCATATAACAATGAGTATCTGTGATTTTGCCATGCAACTACACAGAAAGAACTTGAGCAACAATGCTCAAGTTAATTAACCACCAAAAAGCCAAAAGTGGAGTGCGACTCAAGAGCACTAGCCTTGAGTAAAAGAGGTCAAGGATGACTTCCAGGCCTTGAGTTCAAGCCCTGGGACTGGCACACACACACAAACCCTCTACAAATATATCTTTTAGCACATCTCTTTCTCCCCATGGAAATGTGTAGATAGATAGATTTATAAATGTACATAGAATGTGCACACATAACTGTCCCATTGTAAAGATACATGGATAGATGGTATTTGCAAGGTCTATTCGTTTTATTAAAATGTAAATCAAAGTATCACAGGAAGCATATATGTCTTTGTTTTCTCTCAGAGCTGTGGAGAAGACTTGCTGTTTCTTTGGTGTATTAGGCCCTACCTAGTTCATTCATTCTTCTTTCTCTGTCACATTTCACAGCACTGAGGTATATTCATTCTCTTCCTGAAAGACATTTGTGCTGCTTTCAGAGTTTTGCTGCTACAAAGAGTACTGTGGAGACCTGTCTCATAAGACATGCAGAGGACAGTGTGTGTTTGTGCATGTGTGTGTGTGTATGCAGTTCAGAGGTTCCAGTCCATAGCCAGTTGGCCTGTTGGGGCCTCTGGCTAGAGAGAACATTAGGATGAGAACTTACCAGAAGGAGTTTCCTACCTATTGATGGCTGGGAAGACAGGAATGAGGACAGGGCCATTGTCCCCCTGTCCCTTTCAAGGTACCCCCTAACTTCCTGCCACAAGGCCCTTCCTCTTAAAGAATCCCAAGCCCAAGGCTGGCCACCAAGCCTTCCACACAGGGTCATTTGGAGAATGCTTTTCTGAACTATAGCAAACACACACACACACACACACACACACACACACACACACACACACACACACACACACACACACACACACACACACACACATACACACCTGCTAAGAAAGGAGGAAATAATTATGGTCCATGTGGTAGTTATTTATTTAAAAAAATGGCATAGAAGAAAACAGAAGACAATACGAAGATACTAAACAGATTATGGTATGGTACACCACGGAGCTCGATTCATACGTGAAAACAAAATGGAGCAGAATGTGTTTATAGACTATTAGAAATAGAATGGTGAATACAAAAGCAAATAAACCTCATCAACAAGACAACATTTTAATTCAAAAACTGGCCAAACAGAATAAAGTGTTAGTTGGAGACAGAGTTGTGCATGTTACAACTGCTAAAATTAGTCAGAAGGAGAAAAATCAGGGACCCTGGGGAAGTGGAGAGAAGTAAAGGAACTGGCTCAATCCTCAAATCTCAGCCTCCTTAGTAGCTAAGATTATAGATGTGAGCCATTGGTGCCTGGCTGTATAGGGTTTTTGTTTTTGTTTTATTTCTGCCAGTCCTGAGACTTGAACTCAGGGCCTGGGTACTGCCCCTGAAATTCTTTTGCTCAAGGCTAGCACTCTACCACTTGAGCCACAGCGCCACTTCCAGCTTTGTTTGTGTATGTGGTACTGAGGAATCGAACCCAGGGCTTCATGCATGCTAGGCAAGCACTTTACAACTAAACCTCATTCCCAGCCTTTACAGGGCTTTTAAAACACAAAATGTTACATCTATCTTCATATAAAGGCGGGCCGTGGGGAGGATTGGGTGGGAGTGAGGATGGGAAGGGATGGGAAGGGGAAACAAAGGAGGAGGCTACAATGCTTGATAAGAAATGTACTCATTATCTTGCCCATGTAATTGTAACCCCTCTGTACAGTATTTTCACAATAAAAATACATACATGTATACAAATTAAGCCAGGTATTGCTTAATGATGGGATTGTATTCTGAGTAATGTGGCCTTGGGTGATTTTTGCTGTCCTGATGAGTCACCAAAGGTCAGTAACTCAGTAAAACTTGGTACTGGCTTTCTGGTACACTTAAGAAACGTTGTAAATGTGAGACCTATGTAGTCGCTGCTAATGAAATGTAGAGTTTAGTGAGTAAGCCAGCAACACAGCTATTTCTCACTCCCACAAATCACCTACTGTCTATATTAAATGTGCTGCATTTTCACATGATTCACAGCACAGCAGGTTCATTCACACCTGTGTCCATGCAAACACTTGAGCAATGCTTTGTTCCTCAGTGTTATGGTGGCTTCAACTCACTTGGCACAGGTGCCTAGATACTCAGGAGGCTGAGATCTGAGGATCAGGTTTGAGGCCAGCCAGGCATCCCCCGCAAAAAAATTTCTCCAAGACTCTTATCTTGGGAAGATAAGAGCCAGAAGTAGAGGTACATAGGGCTCAAGGGAGCTCTAGCCTTGAGCACAAAAGCTCAGAGACAATATATAGGCTCTTAAGTTCAAGCACCAGGACTGGTACACACAAAAGATTATAAATAGATACAAAGATGGCTATGAACTCAATAGACAAGAGAAACTTTTCATCTCTGTTATGTTCTTAAATGTCAAAGTGTGGGCATGACTGTGTATGAACTCTTTGGAAAGAATGAAGAATAGCATTAAACATAACATCAATTTGGGCACTGACAGCTCATACCTATAAGTCTCACTACTCAGGAGGCAGAGATCTAAGGGTTGTGGTTACAACACAGTCTAGGCAGAAAAGTCTATGATAAACTCTAGCAAAAATCAGGACTGGAGGCATGGCTCAGTGTGAAGCCTGGAGTTCAAGACTCTCATTTGATCAAGACATGCAAAAAAGCAAGCAACAAAGGGATCAGAAGGTACTTTATCTGTATTTCTACTTTAAAAAATTGAAGTTGCTGGCTACTGGTGGCTCACACCTGTAATCCTAGCTACCCAGGAAGCTGAGATCTGAGGATCAGAGTTTGAAGTCAGCCCAGGCAGAAAAGAGCCCTTGAGACTCTTACCTCTAATGAACCCCTCAAAAACTGGAAGTGGAATTGTGCTCAAAATGGTAGAGTGCTACCCTTGAACAACATCCAGGCCCTGAGTTCAAGCACCAAGACTGAGAGCAAAAAATGAAGCTAAAGTGGCAAAAATTTGGCATTTTTGTTAATTCAGAGCACTGGATAGCTCAATGTGGCATTCTACTTTCTCTGTCTCTGTCTCTGTCTGTCTGTCTTTCTGTCTCTCTCTCTCTCTCTCTCTCTCTACTGAGGTTTGCACATAGGTGCTCTCCCATTTGATCCATATCTTCAGCCTTTGTCATGCTGATTATTCTTGAGATAGAGTCTTGCTTTTTCTCCTAGGACCGGTCTGAGCCTTGACACAACCTCTCCCCCCCCCCACCCCCCCCATTTGTGTTTCTCTTTCCTGGCTGAGATGGCAGGCCGGAGCCACCTCCCTAAGCTATTGATTGAGGTGGAGAACTCCCAAACTTTTTGCCTGGGCTAGCCTCAAACTACAGTCCTTCAGATCTTCACTTCCAAAGTGTTGAGGATGACAGGCATGAGCCACCACACTCTGTTTCTCTTTATCTTTTTTTTTGTCTTATACTTTCACATTTTTAAACAAACAAAACAACTCATTAAGGGATTAACAACTTGTTTGAAATGCCCATAAGAAAAAGGTAAAAAGAACTAAATCTAAAAGAAGACAAAGACAAAGAAGCAAAACAAAAGAAACACAAGTGAATGGCCTCTGCACGCAGATGCAATTTTCCTCCTAGGTCCCAGTTCTGTTCAGAGCTGAGCACAGCGAGCAAGATGGACCCTGTGTCTGTGTCTTTCCCCCTCAGAGTTGCAGGAGTGGTGCTTGTGTGCGTTTGTTAGTATCTGTCCTGCTGTTTGATTGCTGCTCTTCTCCAGCCAGGATGGCTTGCTGCCCATTAGGAAGGCCCTTTTCCTACAGGCCTTCATGGCTGACTCAGCCAGTGGGTTGGCCTTGAGCCTCATGTTGGACACACATCAGTAGAAATCTGTTCTCTATGAACACCTACCCGGCCTCTGAGGAGCCCAGTGCGGGAAGCTGGGTCTGCTCATGTCTCAGGCTCTCAACAGTGCCTGTAATGTGCTCTAAAACTGATAGAGTGAAAACAGCCAGTTGAGTTTAATTAACTCTGTAAGGTGATTCCTGAGGGCTCATTGGCTCTCAAAGGAGTTTTTGTTTATTTGCTTTTTTTTTTTTTTTTTTTTGCTTGAACTCAGGGCTGGAGCACTGTCCCTGAGCTTCTTTTGCTCAAGGCTAGCACTCTACCATTTGAGCCATAGCACCGCTTCCAGCCTTTTCTGTTTATGTGTCACTGAGGAATCGAACCCAGGGCTTCATGCATGCTAGGCAAGCACTACTACTAAGCCACATTCCCAGCCCTCTCAAAAGAGTTTGAAAACAAGCAGGAAAAAAGCCCCAAAACACCTCTGTTAGCTCATGTGTAAGAGAAAAGAATACTGGATAAGGTTTGCTTTATCTAGGAAAAATTATCAAGCATGAATACTTTGTCTTTTAAATTAAAGTTCAGATAGGTCTCATTTCATGAAAAGTTGAAGAGTGAGCCAAAAAAGTGCCAGTGAGTGGCTCAGCCTGTAACCCTAGCTACTCAGGAAGCTGAGATCTGAGGATCACAATGTGAAGCCTGCCTGAACAGAATAGCCCAATAGACTCTTCTCTCCAATTAAGTAGCAAAAATCTAGAGGTGGAGGTCTGGTTCAACTGGTAGAGCACCAGCCTGGAGTGCTAAAGCCTAAGAAGAACACAAGGCTCTGAGTTCAAGCCCTAGTACCAGCACAAAAATACAAACAAATAAACAAACCACAACAAAAAAGCAAAGTTGCAAAGTGAAACTGCTAGATTTTAAAAAAAATCAATATGGACTGGATTGTTAGTAACATGGAAAGGATCCTTGGGAGTGAAGAAGCAAGTTATATTATGATGTTACAAATACTAAGGGAGAAAGGCTCAGACAGGGTTAACATAAATCATTGTCCCAGTGATTAAACTTCAAAAGCATGAGAGAAGAAAGAGCCATGAGTCCCCTCCTGGAATCAAGAAAAAGGACCAGAGCTCACAAAAGAAGAAATGTCCTCAAAAATTAGATTTCAACAAATGATCTTTGACAAAGAAGGAAAGGCAAAGACATCTTTTCCTCCCTCCCTCCCTCCCTCCCTCCCTCCCTCCCTCTTTCCTTCCTTCCTTCCTTCCTTCCTTCCTTCCTTCCTTCCTTCCTTCCTTCCTTCCTTCCCTCCCTCCCTCCCTCCCTCCCTCCCTCACCCCCCCTCCCTCCCTCCTTCCCTCCTTCCTTCCTTCCTTCCTTCCTTCCTTCCTTCCTTCCTTCCCTCCTTCCTTCCTTCCTTCCTTTCCTCCTTCCTTCCTTCCTTCCTTCCTTCCTTCCTTCCTTCCTTCCTTCCTTCCTTCCTTCCTTCCTTCCTTCCTTCCTTCCTCAGATTAAACCCAGGGACTTGAATTGCTCCACCATTTGGGCAACACCCCCAGCTTTTTGGTTTTTAGTTTGTTTTTGAGATAGGGTCTTGAACTCAACAAGCTCCTTCCACTGCCTCTTAAGTATCCAGGATCACACATGTGCACCCACCATGCCTGGCTTCGGTCTCTGAATTAAAAAAAAAAAAGGGTGTGTGTGTGTGAAATTCTCAAAAAGAGCACCAGAAATCTATGAGCAAGTAATTATCCATGCAATGCGAGCACTTTAATTCTTTTTCATTATCAGGCTTTTGTCTTCAGAATTATTCTCATTTTAGAAAATGAGTTAACATAGTTCATTTTCTGTACTCTGAAACCTTTTAATTAACCTATTTTATTCAAATTAGTTTACTTTATTGTTATTAAGAGGTGATGTCAGAGGAATTAGATTTACACGAGTCAGGTAATGAGTATATTTCCTTTCCTACAGTGTCATCTGCTCCCTCACTCTGTTCCAGTCCCTCCCTCCCGTCTCTGCCCACAAGTTGTATAGTTCATTTTCATCAATGTCCGGTGAGCTCCACTGCTATACTTTCCCCCCTTTTTCCCCTCCCTCCTCCAACCCTTCTGAAGATATACACTTGAATATACCATATATAAGGTAAAAAAGACAGAATCATCAAAACTAAATGAAAGAAAAAAGAGCTCTCTTGTTTCTATATCTTGGAGTTCGTTTCAGTATGTGTATTATTTTATGCAACTATGAAGAGGCCACTTAAGCATTGTACACTTATGACTCTCCTAAGAGTATCCTCTTTTGGTCGCACTGTGTGTATCTAGAATCCTGTGTAATTTGTCATATCCCAGTGCATTTTATATCTAACATCTGCATATCAGAGAGAACATCTACCATTTGTCTCTCTGAGCTTGGCTTACCTCACCTAACATGATTTGTTCTAATTCTACCCATTTCCCTGCAAATGACATTTTTTTTTTTGTTCTTTCTAATGGATGGGGAAATTCCATTTGGATTCACTCATCTATTGTGGGGCATCTGGGTTGTTTCCATACCCTGGCTACTGTGAACAGCGCAGCAATGAACATAGATGTGCAGCTGTCCTTATCATACCCAGCCTCATGCCCACAAGAGAGAGTAGCAGAAATATTAGAACTTATAGGTATAGGCAGGAACTTCTTGACAAGAGTTCCAGGAGCACAACAGATAGAAAAGTGACTTGATAAGTGGTACTACATCAAAATATAACAGTTTCTGTACAGCTAAGGACATAGTTACTAAACTTGGAAGACAGCCAACAGACTGGGAGAAGATCTTTACCAGCAATATATCAGACAGAAGCCTGATACCCAATATATACAAGGAACTCAAGAAAGTAACTACTCCTAAACCTAGTCAACCAACCATTAAATGGGCAAAGGAGCTTAGGAGAGACTTCTCAGAAGAAGAGGTAAGAATGGCAGAGAAACACATGAGGAAACATATACTCTTCATCCCTGGCCATAAAGGAAATGCAAATCAAAACAACTGAGATTCCATCTCACCTCAGTTAGATTGACCTAAAATTGTTGTTAGGTAAAAATATCCCCTGAACAGTTGGAAAAAAAAACTCACAAAACCACATCAAATTAGTTAAGACTAATTATATTTGTATATATCGATTGTTAAATTTTAAAAAATTCTGTGTTGGCCAGGCAGGGATGGCTCATGCCTGTAATCCTAGCTACTCAGGAGGCTGAGATCTGAGGATTGTAGTCCAAAGCCAGCCTAGGCAGGAAAGTCTGACAAACCACCAGAAAATGGGAAATGGTGCTGTGGCTCAAGTGCCTTGAGCTGAAGAGCTGAGGGACAGTGCCCAGGCCCAGAGTTCAAGCCCCAAAACCTACAAAACAACAACAACAAAAAACACCCTGGCACCAGGGCTTGAACTTGTGCTCTTATTTGGCTTTTTGTTCACAACATATGCTCTACTATTTGAGCTTTGCCTCCAGTCTGGCATTGTACTGGTTAAGAGGAGATGGAGTCACAAGGACCTTTCTGTCTGAATTGGTTTGGAACTAAGATTTCTCAGATGTCAACCTCCTGAGCAGCTAGGATTATAGGTGTGAGCCACCAAAGACTGGCCTAAGGATTATCTTTAGTAGTTTGTGGTATTAGTAAGCATTTAAAGTTTCTTTAAATAATAAAAATATTTTTTCTTTATTTATGCCTTAGAACATCCTTTATGATAAACGTAAGCTAAAGCAACCCTTGACCATTAAGCCAGCATTGCAGAAAACACCTAAAGGAATACTAGAAGAAAGTCTTAAGTCCAAAAGTTCAAGACTCACTCTGAATACTAGCATAGGGAAACATTGAGAGTTAAGGAAACAATCAAGCATCATTCACCAGGACACCAGTAACACTCTACGATGAAGGGGAGAAGATGGTTTATACCTTTTCATAATAATTCCAAATGTAAATAATCTGAACATGCAAATGGAAAAAAACACCCAGTGACTGAATTGCATTAAAAAGTAAGATTGCAACGTTCATGTTATACAGGAAACACAGCTTTCTGAGAAAGATATACACAGAGGCTGTGAGTGGATGGAAAATGATCTTCCAAGCAGAAAGAATAGAGAATGAAGCAGGAGTAGCTTCACTCACGGACATCTGACTAAACAGACATCGGAACCAACTCATCGGAAGGAAGAAAGAAGAACACTACAGATTGATAGAGGAAACAATCCATCCAGAAAAGTAGAATGATGATCAATTTATATGTACTGAATACTGATGCATTCAATTTCATCAATCCAGTATTACCAGAAACAAGGGACAGTAAGTCTACATACATCAAATTCATTTGGGACTTTAATCACCATTCTCATACATAAGACAGCCAAAGCACATTGCAGTCGTCTATGAAAACATTGCAGTAAAACAACCCTGTTTTGTACGTTTGCTCCATGCTCAAGAGAGCAGTCTGTCTGTTGTATGGATAGGCGTGTTTGCTTTTCAATGTGTGGAGTTACCACAATGATGCTCTTTTTATTTTTTATTTGTCAGTCATGGGGCTTGAATTCAGGGCCTAGGCACTGTCTCTGAGCTTTTTAGCACAAAACTAGCACTCTAACCACAATATTTTTTATCTGTGTATCACTGAGATTTACTTGGGTGGAGTTGGCTTTGTGTCATGATGAAGAAACCATTATCTCCTGGGCTTTGTGGGAACATGGACTATCATTTGTCTAGAATACATTTCTAGAGGCCAGATTGCAGCATCCTATAACAAGTGATTCATCTGCTGGGGGCGGGGGGGGGGGGTGCGGAGGGAGTATTGTCCATATGTGTCTCAAGGAGCTCTATAGTGTCATCCATCAGCAATACCTGAGAGTTCCAATTACTCTCTATCCTTGTTGGCACTTGCTGTTGTCCATCCATTACATTTTAGACCTTCTGCTACCTGGGTTGCGGTACCTCATTTTGGTTTTGATGAGCTACACTCCCAGGCCCTTCCTGAGAATGATTAATACTTTTGAGTATTAGTCATCTGTTTTGTTCTTGGAGTATTCACCCTCCTTGAGCTGCTTCTTCTTTTTTTTTTTTAATGTCAGTTATGGGGCTTGAACTCTGGGCCTGGGCGCTGTCTCTCAGCTCTTCGGCTCACAGCGCCACTTCTGGTTTTCTGGTGGTTAATTAAGGATAAGAGTCTCATGGACTTTCCTGCCCGGGCTGTCTTTGAACTGTGATCCTCAGATCTCAGCCTCCTGAGTAGCTAGGATTACAGGTGTGAGCCACTGGCGCTCGGCTTCTTTGAGCTTCTTTTTTTTTTTTTTCTTTGAGCTTCTTATAGCCATGAGTTTTCAGTTGGAAAATTATTATAATAATCTTTTGAGTGGGTGCTTCAACCTGTTAACTCTTCTCTTGTGTCTGGGGCCTTTCTTCTTTTTCCCTCCCTTGAAGGGTCAATGGCTGATACTGGTGATGGCTTTTGCTGGCTGTGTCTTTGTGTCCATTAGGAAGGATAAGGGATCCAGCAATATTCTTCCTGATGTGCTTTGCATTAGGAATACTGCTAGGCTTTTTCAGTAGAGCTCTGTGACTACAGGGGAGGAGAGTCTAATGATTGTCAATAGCCAGCAGTGGAATTCTCTGCTATGAATGACTTTGGTTTCAGATGCGGTCAGATAAGGCCAGTCTCCTGGCATAGTGTCACTGAAAGTAACTTACAGTTAGATAAATACCATTTTATGTGGCCAGATGCACATAGCTATTGTGCCTTTTTGATCCTCTCCTAAGAATAACCTCCTTTGGTCTCACTATGTGAATGTCTAGAGTCCTATATAATTTATCATGCCCAAGTGTATTTCCGTTTGTCTTTTACCATACAGTGAGTGTACTTATAGATTTACAGACACATTCTAGTTATGACAAATGAAGGAAACCATGTTTCTTTGGGTCTGGCTTACTTCACAAACTCCACAAAAATGGAAACAAGGTTGTTGTTTTTTTTTTTTTGTTTTATCCTTTGTTGCTGTTTTTGTTTTCTGAAACTTTTGTCTTGTTTGAAAGCTTATCTGTTTTGGGGAGGACAGGAGGCAACACAGAGACAAAGGGTAACCAATGCAGCAGTGATATTCACTAGATCTTGTGTTGAAAATGAACTGTTCAACTTCTAGGTGGGGATAGGAGGGAAAATCTGGGAGAGAGTGAAGGAATGGGGTGACACTGTTCAAAGAGAAATGTACTTATAACCTGACTTATGTAACTATGACCCCTCTATACATCACCTTTACAATAACAATACAAAGATAAATAAATAAAAGGTAAAATGCAGAAGTTAAAAAAGAAAGTAACTTACCTGGGAGAGGGGATTGAGCTCAAGAGCACCCTTTGTGGTCTGATGGAGATGAAGCACCCATGATCCTCACTTCCCTTACTTCTATGGAGCAAGTTGTGGCTCACGGGGAGGGCACAATGGATCATAACTGCTATTGTAACCTGCCCCTCTCATTGACTTATCTCCTCTGCCTTCCTTCCAGAGTTTCCCACTGCTTATTTATTACTATCTAGAAGTCTCCATTATGCTCAGGAAGACAGGATGTCTTGATTCTTTCATCCCTGGACTCACTGAGACTTTGTGACTCTCTTTTTTGGGGGGGAGGACACTCCTTGGCACTTATGCCCATTTTCCAGTTTCAGCTGCACTGTGTGAAATAGGCATTTCTATGGCATGCAAGAGATAGAACCTTCTCCATCCTGCCATCCTTTTACCAGATCACAAATACACTCACCTTCATGAGTCCCCACCACAGTGTTCCTTCTAGAGTTGACTTCACATGGACTGGATGTCTGCTTGGGGCAGTGGATCATCATGATATCATGCTGCCCCTTACATAGTCCTGGGCCTGGGTTTGGGGTGAATATTTGCTATCTAGGTTTCTACTCTGATGGTACCTTAGCGTTGGGTGGACATATCTTCCCCTCCAAGGGAAAAATTCAAGATTTCCCGTTACCTCCTTTGCTCTGCAGAGCTCCTTCCTGTGTATAATCTCTTCTCTCATTGAGCATCAGTAAAAGCCCAGACTCAGGACGGGCCACACCATCTGTTTCTACTCTCAGCCCTTTAGCTGTCACCTAAGGGGGAAAGGTCCCTCACACCATGACTCGGTATGATATTCTAACAGCCATTTGCAAGGGAGTGTTTCATAACATTGCCTAATCACCAGGGCCTGGTCTAGAGGTATCGTATTGAGCACCTCTAAATGCTTCCATTAGAAAAAGAAAAAAAAATTTCAGGACAAATAACTTCATGAGATGGGAAAGGCAATGCCAATTTCTGCATGACTTTGATTTCAAGTTTCGCTGCAAGCCACATGCCAAGGAAGTCAAACATCTCTATGGAAGAGTTGGATTCTTTTCTGAAAGAGTCTCGCTTTCCATGAATCAAACATATCATATTTTCCTCAAACCCATCATCATGTTGCTCCACATGCTAGGCAGTAACCTGGGAAATGGAAATCGTAGAACGTTAGAGCTGAGTAGAATCTTCAGCCTCATTTTTCTCCAGTGCAGAAATTTCTCCGGTAGCTTTTCTAGAAACTGTTGATCGATTCTTTCCTGGATGGAGGGTTTAGTATTTTGTGAGACAGAGCATCTCATGGTGGATTGGTATTTATTCTTAGAAATCTCTTCCTTCTTTGATGTTGCCTATTGATAAATTGCATGCAGGTGTATTTATGATTATTAATCAATTGGCTTAAAGGTTTCAAGATTACTTAAACTAACCCATAAAGACTGTAGAAAGGAGAAAGAGAGAGAGAGAGAGAAAGAGAGAGAGAGAGAGAGATTGTTTTGGACTATTAGATTAGCCTAATCTAATCATACAAGCAGCAGAGATTTTTTCCTCTAGCTCATAACAGAGGGGAAGTCATAGATCCCTGGTAGAGTGGGGATGGGGTGCAAGTGATGGCAGCTTGAAGATGAAGGCCTTGTACTAAGGAAAGTAGAACCTCAGTCCTGCAAACAAAGGAACAAAAGTCTGCTCATAATTTGGAGAAGACCAGTCTGCTGCTGCTCAGCCTGTAAGAAGCCTGCATGGAAGGTCCAGCTGAAACACATTGAGAGGACTCTGATTATCCTGGAGTCTGGCCTTCTGAGTCATGGACCTGAGAGATAATGAAGGGGATATTCTTGGCACTTAAGATGGGACCTCAGGGTCTACGGTGACTGCTGATTCTCCATCATCTTCCACAGTCACCTGCTAGTTTTGTCCTGCTCTGTTTCCTTTAAGGGAGCTCTGGTAGCCATTCTTCTCTCCCCTCCTGAATGTCATCTGTAGGCCTTTAACTGCTTCTTGAGACCTGGGCACATCACTTCTAAGTGTTTTACTCCTTTCAAAAGTTATTTCTTTATTTTTGCAGCGTCAGAGTTTGAATCCAAGGTTTCATGAACATCATACTGCCTAAGCCAGGCCCTTAGTCCTTTTTGTTGTATGTATTTTCTTTTTTTCCAGTCCCAGGTCTCGAGCTCAGGGCCATGGGCACTGTCCCTGAGCCTCTTTGTGCTTGACTAGTGCTCCTCCACTTGAGTCACAGCTCCACTTCTGGCTTTTTCTGAATGCTTTATTGGAGAAAAGAGTCTCACAGACTTTATTGCCCGGGCTGGCTTTGAAGCACAGTCCTCAGATCTCAGCCTCCTGAGTAGCTAGGTTACTGGTGTGAGCCCCTGGTATCCAGCTTTTACTTATTTTTTTAATTAAATACTTTATGAATGCATGTGTTATCCTTGTGCAGGGGTCATGATAATCTTCTGTGTACCATTCCAGTCTTAGTATATGGATAGCTGTGGAATCAAGTACTTTAGTTTTTGTTTTTGGGTTTTTTTTTGCTAGAGTCTTACACTGTTTTCTTTATTTAATTGAATTTAAAATTCATACTGATTTTTTTTTTTTTTTTTTTGGGTCCAGTCGTGGGGCCTGAACTCTGGGCCTGGGCACTGTCCCTCAGCTCTTCAGCTCAAGGCTAGCACTCTACCACTTGAGCCACAGCACCACTTCTGGCTTTTTTCTTTTTGCTTATGTGGTGCTGAGGAATCGAACCCAGGGCCTCATGCATGCAAGGCAAGCGCTCTACCACTGAGCCACCTTCCCAGCCCCATACTGATGTTTTAAGTCAGGGCCTCATGCTTGCCAGCTGGTCCTCTACCACTGAGCCACGCCTCAGGCTCCAGGGTCTTGCACTTCTTTTGCATCTCAGACTGTACTGTAATCCTCCTGTCCATTGTTCAGCCTCCTATGATGGCTTCTACTTGACAAGATGGCAGCCATCTTCAGTCACAGTTACCACGATCGGTCCATAGTCAACCTGCATGGAGCGCCAGCAAATTATAAATGGAGGAAACCATCAGAGTGACAAAGGGAGCTTTTTAATGGGATCCTGGCTCCAGGTACGCACCTGCACATCTGTATGCTTATGTATGTGTGTGTGTGTGTGTGTGTGTGTGTGTGTGTGTGTGAGAGAGAGAGAGAGAGAGAGAGAGAGAGAGAGAGAGAGAAGGGGGGAAAGAGAAGGTCTTGCTATGTAGCCTGGGCTAGCTTAGAACACATGTTGTTCCTGCCATGATTAAATTCATGTACCCTATCACCAGACATGTCTGACACTTCTGACTCTTTGATATTAGCTAGAGATAAATGAGGGGCTTTTGTTCTAATCAAAAGTATGTCTTCCTGTGTGTGTTGTAAGATGGTTGTGTTTAGTTATATGTAGTGTGTATACATTGTATTGTGTGTGTTTTGGTGTGAGCGTGTTTATGTGTGTTGTGTGTGATGAACAGGTGCATTGTATTGATGTGCCTGGCATAGCTGTATGTGTGTGTGTGTTGTGAAACTATTGTGTCTAATATGTGTGTTGAAAGTACGTGTATAGTGTTTATACAATGTATGTGTGTGCTTTGGTGTGTTTAGGTATTGCGTGGTACTGTGTGTGCTGTACTGTGTGCGTTATATCTGTGTGTTTGGAGTATGTGTTTTGTAGTGGGTGTTGAATAGGTGGATGGGTTGAGTGTGTGTGTTGTTTCAACTGTGTTTGGGTGTATGGGTATGTGTGGTGCTGCCCATGTGTTGTATCTGTGTTGAGTGCACAGATGAGTGTGACAGCATGCTGAGATGTGGTGTGTATGTTAGGTATGTGTGGTATGTGGGGTTAGATATGTTGTATTCTAGGTATGTGAGTGTGTGTGTGTGTGTGTGTGTGTGTGTGTGTGTGTGTGTGTGCACATGCGTGCAGTGCTGGGGGCAGAGGAAGAAGGGTCTAGAAGGAAGGAATGTGTCTTCTCACTAGAAACGTCAGGGATATTAAACGATCATCTCTAAATCCGTAATCTCTTCACCCAAGATTAAGCAAATAAAATTGTTGGCGTGAAGAAGTCAGAGATGGAGGGGCTCTGAGTGACAGCCTGAGCCCTGCGCTCTAATCCGATTAGCACGCGACACAGTGTCACTCTCCAGTAATGGCGGATTTTCACATTTTGAGTGCTAGGGGGTTTAGTATTCATCATCCACAGACTTTAGTTTTTGCTCAAGAGGCAATAGTGCTGGGCTGAGACTCGGGGCTAAAGGCAGGAGATGCGGGGTGGGGGTATGGGTGAGGGGTGGGAGGGTCATTTCCCAGAAGGGTCTTTTGTTTCTCAAGCCTTTGTTGGAATGTCAAGCTTCTTCTCCCAGCACAGAAGAGAGAGAGGGGGAGTAGGCAGAGCTGGCAGCCGCCAAGTTGGGAGCCCACACCAAGCCAACACCCAGCCAGTTCAGCCTTTCATTCTCCAGGGCCTCCTTCCACCTCCAGGCTACATACACTCATTTGAAAACTATCCTGTGGGCTTTCACATCTTGAACACCTGAGTGGAAGAATAAGAAGCCATGTGGTATGACAGATGAGAGAGGTGCATCCCTGGAGACTTTGCGAGAAGTCTTGGGGTGAGGTTGTGCAGAACAACACAGTTTTCAGGGAACAAACCTGGACTTGGGGTCCATACTCCAGTCATTTATTTGACTCCTTGGTTTCAAACCCAAATCAAGTTTTTAAAGATCAGGGGCTTATTACTTAGCAGGGACCATGTTTCTGTGCATTTTCTTAATGAAAGGGCTTATTTCTAGAGTAGATATCTAGAACTCTAAAAGTTCTGGATTATGCCTTCAATATAGTTCCATCTGGAATGTAGAAGGTAAATCTTTTTATTGTTATTTTTTATTTATTTTTTACTATAAAAACTTTTTTTCCTGAGTTTGTGCTGGGATATCTTGTGAGTTTGGAGCAGTCAACCTGGGTGTCATTAAAGAAAAGGACCCCTCAGTATTGCTCTAAAAATTATGCTCAGAACTGTAATCCCAGCTAATCAGGAGGCTGAGATCTGAGGATTGCAGTCAAAGCCAGCCTTGGGCAGGAATGAAACATCTGCCTCAACCCTTCAAAGAAAATCTGAGACTCTTGTCTCAAATCAACCACCGAAAAAAAATAAGGGAAATGGAGGTGTGGCTCAAGTAGTAGAGGATTGGGCCCAGTCCCTGAGTTCAAGCCCTAGCATCAGTGTGCACACAGACTCAGACATGGACACAGACACACACAAACACACACAGACACACACACACGCGTGCACACACACACACACACACACACACACACTGTAGATCTAGTCTGAGAAATCAGTCACCTTATTTGAATGGCAACATTCACTTTTTGCTTTGGCTAGAGGTCAAACTCAAGAAGAAAAGAAAGAAGCACTGTAGAGTTCCATGTTTCTGCTTTTCCTAACAGAGATTAAAAAAAAAGGTGGGGGGGAGGTGGGCCATGAATCATCTTGTTTTAGCAGCTTGAGGGTGAAGAAAAAGTCCTGGCCATCTACATGAATCACTCTGTAGAGGAATCCCCAGCTTCTTGTCCGGAAAGGTCAGTAATCCCTAAATCTACCATCAACACCACCTCAACAATACAGATTCCTACCACCATTTTAGAGCTAATCAGAATCTCAAGTTGTAGAAATGACTGCAAGGCAGGTGACCAGCCAGCCAGCTTTGAGAGGCAGTGACGTTGAGCAAGCATGAGATAGGCAGAGAGATCTGAGATGGCGGAACTTTTTCCTGCCTGATAATTGTTGGCTGCTCTTTTATTCAAACCTCTTCTTGATGTATACGATGGCAAGTTAGTTAGGAAATAGATCTATAAAGGCTGTAGCTTATGTCAGAAATGTAAAATTTTGCAATAGTTCAAATCATTGTCCTTTATTTTTTAGCCACTGATGAATGATAGAAGTAGATAACTTCATGCAAGGATTGGGCAAACTCGGCTTGAATGAACCCCAGCGCCATGTTCCTTGTCCTATATCATGTCTATAAGTGAAGATGACATGGGTGGGTGGGTTCCTTGGTTCCTCTTTTCTAGGTGGATTTTGAAAGCAAGAAGACTGTGCCTTGAAGAAGTTTTTGCTGTTACTATAGACTATCCGCCAAAGAGAAAGGGGCCAGTGCATTCCTTTTGACATTTTACATCATTTAGTTTTTGATTGGTCATGGGGCTTGAACTTATCATCTGGGCACTGTCTCTGAGCTCTTTTGCTCGAGGCTAGTACTCTACACCACTTTGAGCTATAGTGCCACCTCTAGTTTTCTGGTGGTTAATTGGAGATAAGAGTCTCATGAACTTTCCTTCCTGGGCTGGCTTCAAATCATGATCCTTAGATCTCAGCCTCCTGAGTAGCTAGGGTTACAGGTTTGAACCACCTGCACCCGACATTCACATCTCTATAACTATCTCTGAGGCTGTAATCAGCATCTGGGACAGTGGAGTGACTGGCTGAAGTCTAGTCCAGTGGAACATGTTGTGATTCATGCTTGTGTAGGTGATTTGAGAATTCTCTCCTGATGATGAGCATAGGATTGAGATCTGCACTCAATGAAACTGAAGAAGAAATGAACCTCCTCCCTGAAAAAGTAATGGTTGACATTGGACATTGGACATCTGAGAGATGAATGTGAGCCAGTACCATGGCTCATTTCCTGTAATCCTAGATGCTTGGGAAGCTGAGATCAGAAGGATCATGGTTTGAAGCTAGCTGAGGCACAGCATTCTCGTGCCCTTTCCAACCAATTCCTGGGTACAGTTGGTGCAGGCGTCTCATTATAACTCCATGGAGAGGAGGTATGCTCAGTTTGGGAGGATCACAGTTTCAGGCTAACCCAATGGAAGAGGCTGGTGTGAGCTTCCATCCTGATGGAAGAAGCTGGTGATGGTGTTGTATTCCTGTCATCCCAGCTATAGAACAAAATGTGGAATACTGAAATTGAAGTCCAAGCAAAAAAGTGAAATATGTAAAAATATGACAACTGGGGTTGTAAAGGCTGGGTCAGAAGTGGATCTCGGAACACAGATGGATGGTGGACTGAGTTGATGACGGATGACTGGAGTTGATGGGACTGGAGTTGGAAGGACTGAGGATGGAGAAGAGAACAAAGGTGAGACTGTAAGAGCTTTCTATAAAATGGAGCAAGGGTGGACAAGAACTGGGGAAAGGAACAGAAAGGGTGGACATGGTAGGTAGAACCAGAAAATGGTATGGGTTGCAAAAGGGGAAATCTAAAAGCCAATTAGCCTTTATCCACGTCTGGAATGTTGTTTTCCAGATTCATCTTCAAAAGATGTGCCTCTTCATGAGCTGCAGAAGAAAAGCTTGTCATCTCTGCCTTCCTTTTGTATGTGTCTTCACTGGAAGCCATTCTTTCTAGAGTCACTGTGGTCACCTTGGGTGCCAGGAAAGACAAGATTAATCAATAACAACTTCAGGGATTGAAACCACTCCTACACAAAAACAGGGCCTTGCAGGACAGATCACCCTAAAATGAGAATTCCTGGTAATGATGAGGCTGTACCCTGCAGTGGGAAGATCTCTTTCTTAGGAACCAGATTGTTCCCTTCAGGTGATGATAATCATAACTCTGAACCCAGAAACACTAGAGCTGAGATGATGAGCTGGTAGGCCACACGTATAACTGGAACTGGTTAGTCATGCGCATCTTTCCCCTCCTGCCCTTCATTCTTTCTCTCTTTAAACCTATTAACCCTCAAGTCTGTACCTCAAAGGTGGTGGAGGATGAGCTGAAGTGCCTCATTCTTGTGACATGACTATGTTTGCCTTGCTAATCTTCTTTCTCTGTTCTTCCCCACTGCCATCTCTCTATTTGGCATAGAAGGTCTAGTAGCCAGACATGACATGGGAAAGTCTGGGAGTTGAAGCCTGGGTTTTAAGACTTTGGTTTTATTGCTACACTGAGTATTAGCAAAGCCTGGAAGACTAGTTGCTACAGCATGTTGTTCATCATGCAAAACCACATCCTCTTTATATGTTAATAATACCACGTACGTACAAAACCTTCTCTCTAGAGATTGCTGAAACATATCAGGGTGGAGAAGGAGAATCTCATGAGAAAGCCAACACAGGAATAGCCCAAGTTAAGGAGGGGCTTGCTATAGAGGAATCTGTTGCTGGCTGCCCAGCCCCCTTTAGGGGACTGGAAGCGCCCTGCTGAGGAGGACTGGAAGGTATCCCCATTGTCTTTCAAATAGTTATGTATACAAAAACTGTTTAAAAAATATGAGAACTGCCAGGAGCCCATGGCTCATGTCTGTAATCCTAGCTACTCAGGAGACTAGGATCTGAGCATGATGCTAAGACTCTTATCTTCAATGAACCAGCAAAAAACTAGAAGTGGAGGTGTAGCTCAAGTGGTAGAGTACCAGTTTTGAGGGGAAAAAAATCTAAAGGACAGTACACAGGTCTTGAGTTCAACATACACACACACACACACACACACACACACACACACACACACACACACATACACACACACATACACCACAAACAAACAACTGGGCCAATCAGTAGGTAAAGAAAAGCAAAGAGCAGAGCAGAGCTAAGTCACAGCCCATAGATGTCAGCAGATTCTAAAGCATGTGGCTAGCAGAAAGTGGGACTGCAAGCTGCTTCCTGAGAGGAGAAGAATAGGACTTCATTGACTGAGCTTCTGCTCTTTGTCTGCAGCCTAGGCCGCCTAAGCCCTTTCAGCAGGCAGCTCCTTTGTGGATTTCCATATCAAAGGCTAGCTCTGTTTCTAGGCTGGCCTTAGTGGCTCACTGACAGCCAGCATCTCACCTCAAATCAATGGGCACTGCCAGTCAGGACCACAATGAAGTCTTCCTAACTTATCTGCTCTGATAAATGCATTATTTTCAAGTTATTTGGGAGGGGAAAGAAAAATCTCAAGGAAAAGAAAAGCCATCCAAAACTAGTCCTTTTGTGATGGAGGTAAGATGAGACTTGACGAACTGAGCTCACCTCTCTGTTTTCTCCTGGCATCTGAATTAGGAGGGATCCGAGTGAAAACAGAATATGTGGATCTTTTCAGTTTTAGCTACCAAGAAAAGCTCTTCAATTGATGGGATGAAACAAAGGCTCAAAGAGAAAGGAGTTATTTAGAGACGAACCATCCTTTGAAAAATGTTCATTTTCCTTCCATCCTTCATGTTTTCCCCTTCCCTTTCTTTTTGTTTCTCCCTTTTTTCCCCTACATGATAAAGGACCTAGAAACAACAAACAATGCACAAAAGATTCCATTCTACAAGGAATGTCTTGGCTATGTTAGAATGCCTTGGTTTTAGTTAGAATGCCAGATAGAGAGCTTCATTTAGCTTCTGATGACCAGTGTTGATCAGATTATATTTCTAAGGTTCAAATTCTCACTGTAGATATAACTTTTGTACATTTTCTTTTTTCCTTGTGCTGGTACAGTGGCTTGAACTCAGGGCCTCATGATCCCTTCTTCTTCTTCTTCTTCTTCTTCTTCTTCTTCTTCTTCTTCTTCTTCTTCTTCTTCTTCTTCCTTCTTCTTCTTCTTCTTCTTCTTCTTCTTCTTCTTCTTCTTCTTCTTCTTCTTCTTCTTCTTCTTCTTCTTCTTCTTCTTCTTCTTCTTCTTCTTCTTCTTCTTCTTCTTCTTCTTCTTCTTCTTTCTCCTCCTCCTCCTCCTCCTCCTCCTCCTCCTCCTCCTCCTCCTCCTCCTCCTCCTCCTCCTCCTCCTCCTCCTCCACCTCCTCCTCCTCCTCCTCCTCCTCCTCCTCCTCCTCCTCTTCTTCTTCTTCTTCTTCTTCTTCTTCTTCTTCTTCTTCTTCCTCTTCTTCCTCTTCTTCCTCTTCTCCTTCTCCTTCTTTCTTTCTTCTTCTTCTTCTTCTTCTTTTCTTCTTTTCTTCACTTAAGATTGGCTGGCATTCTACCATTTAAGCCACTTTGAGGTTTTTGCTGGTTACTTGGAAGTAAGAGCTCTTCTGCACAGGATGGCTTCAAACTACAATCCTTGGTTCTCAGCTTCCTGAGTACCTATGATTATAGGTGTGAGCCATTGGTGCCCAACATTTTTTAGACACTTGATCTTTCAAATCTTAGCTCAGAAGGCAAATCTATGGATTAAAGGCAAAAGGAAATAAATCTGGACTAAATAAGCCTTCTTGTCAAGGCTCACTCACTGTTTCCTTCACATATTTGACCAGGGAATATTTCCATTATTTAGTATCACAATATTTTTCACTTTCAAAATATCACATTTTGTTTTTATTTTAATTTCCATGAAGGATCAATCTTAGGAACTCAGCAGATACCAATTCTGGAGATGCTCAAATCCTTTGTTAAAAAAATAAATGATGTCATATTAATGTACATTCTCTCATATAATTTAACTCATCTCTAAAGAGCTGGGAGCAGATGGCTCATGCCTGTACTTCTAGCTGCTCAAGTAGCTGAAATGTGAGGATCATGTTTCAAAGCCAGCCTGGGCACAGAAATCCATAAGACTCTGCTCTCCAACTAACCAGCAAAAAGCCAGAAGTGGAGCTATGGTCAAGTGGTAGAGGGCAGCCTTGAGTGAAAAAGTCAAGTTAGAGTGCAAGTTCCAGTTCTGACGCTCTCTCTCTCTCTCTCTGTCTCTCTCTCTCTGTCTCTCTCTCTGTGTCTCTCTGTCTCTCTCTCTCTCTCTCACACACACACACACACACACACACACACATCCCTGCAAAATCATCTCTAGATTATTTATAATGCTGAGTACAACGTAAATGTGAACGCAATGTAAGTAGTTGTTATATTCTTTAGGGAATTATGACAAGGAAAAAAGTCTGTGCATTTTTAGTACAGAGGCATTATTTGTGAACATTTTTGTTTTGGCCTGTGGTTCATTGAATCAGTAGATGCTATATGTATCTACCACAGTATATTTGTAACTAACACTTGTGTCGCAGTCTACCTTTCTCTTCTCAACCAAGCCTCCTCTTGCTTCTGAATCTTATTTCTTCATTTACTATCCAGATGATGTCTTGGTTCATATTCCTATGCTTTACTTGGAGATTTTCATGCATCTTTTTGGATTTATGTAGATACTAAACTCACCTCTATGCGAAGTCTTGCTCTTTCTCCTGAGTTGTCTATCTAGAAGATTTCAATGCTTCATTCCTTAGCTGGTCTTTTCCTCCAATCCCATCCTCACCTCCATGGCTTTTTTGTTCTTATGATGTGGTCATCCTTCAGTGGACAGAGAAGAAATCTTGGGGACATGTTTCACTAACCTCCTTTTTTTGGTTGTTCATGGGACTTGAACTCAGGGCCTGGGTGCTGTTCATGAGATTTTCTGCTCAAGGCTAGCATTTTACCACTTGAGCCACTGCACCACTTCTGGCCTTTTCTGTGTATGTGGTACTGAGGAATAAAACCCAGGGCTTCATGCATTCTAGGCAAGCACTCTACCACTAAGCCACCTTCCCAACCCATTTCACTGACTCTTAAGCCAAAAATTTCCACCCAGTTTGGAAAAAAAAAGGATGACCGATCTTCCTATGAACATCTTGAAGACCTTCACTTTTAGGAGAAAATATTTAACACTAAAAGGATGATAAAACTTTTTTATATGAGTATGAGTGATTCATTTGGTGCAATTCAATGAGCAGAACAAATGGTTGATGTAATACAAGTTTCATTGCAATGGTTAGTTCTTAAAATTCAACTGGAATTTGGCTCTCTTCCCCTTAATTTGGAGCCCACATAAACAAAGCAAGAAAATGAAGAAGAGAATGAAATTAAAGAGCAAAAACAAACCATTTTTTTTCCACACTAGAAGATGGAAAATTGGTGAAACATACCTGCTGAGCAATGCTGGGACCCCAATGGATCCAGTTATTGAGTGTGAGGCTAATCCATGCCCCTCCCAGGGGCCTTCGGGCCCTCAGCTGCATGCTTTACTGTGGCAGCAGCATTCATTAACTGGGATTATCATGTTTGAACTCTCTGTGTGGTCTTCTAAACATGGGTCCCAGCCCTCCCTCCAGTTAGCTTTTTAAACTAGAAGACCTTGACCGCATTCATTAAGCACCTCAGAAATTATTCCTTCAGGTTCTGTTTCTTAGCTTCTCCTTCTGTTTTTTGAGTGTTCATCAAAGAAAATAGAAATGGGCAAAGCAAAGAAATAAACAATAGCTGTAATTTCACACAACCAGGTGGCATTCCAACTTCTGCCTGCCTATGTGTTACATGACAAAGATTGTTTTTCAAGGATGATCAATATTATTTTTACTAATTAATGCCTGCTTCCCCCTCTCCCCCGCCCTGGTTTTCTATTGAGATATTTAACTTTTTATTACTAAGTCTTAAGAACCCTTTCTGGCTGGGCATTAGTGGTTCATGCCTGTCATCCTGGCTACTCAGGATGCCATCATGCTTCAAAGTCAGCCCAGGCAGAAACATTTATGAGACTTTCTCCAATTAACCAACCAAAGCCAGATTGCAGGTATGGTTAAAGTGAGAGAATGCCAGCCATGAGTAAGCAAGCATAGGAACAAAAGGCCCTAAGTTCAAGCCCCAGTATTGGCAATGATCTTTCTCTATTTTCATAGCTATCTATCTATCTATCTATCTATCTATCTATCTATCTATCTATCTATCTATCTACCTACCTATCTATAACAACATATAATATATAATGTACACATATATTAAATATATTAAATGTAATAAATGTAGTACAATTTATTATATATGTGATCTTTGTTATGTCTTTCAACCTCTCTGTAAGGTAAGTACCATTTTTATTTGCTTTTGTTACTTTTTCAAACAGGTCTTCCCAATGTAGCCCAGGTTTGTCTTGAACTATCATTTCTCCTGCTTCAGCCTCCTCAGTGCTAGAATTACAGGTGTGACTCATCACACCCAGCTGAAGAATTCAGTCCTTACTGAGGTCAAGTACTGGAGAGGACAATGGTGGAGTACTGGAGAGGACAATGAAATTATAAAAAGCTTATTTTCAACCATCGTTTTAGACATACCCATGAGGATGGGTGTGTCAGAAAGCATAGGTAAGCAGAATTGCTTTCTTTAAAAAAAAAAAACAAAACAGTGATTAAGCATAACCATAACCAGAGTTTAGAGGCAAGATGGCCTTTGGTTGTCTCAAGTGTTTATAATTAAATGATTCCTAGGTGTCTTCATTTTCCATTCTATGTGAACAAAAGGTCTGAATCAAAGTTGTTGGAATATACCAATCATTTCTTATCTAAGGAGAAATAGAAAACAATCAAAACCTTTCTATAAGTTAAAAAAAAAAGTTTAGAGTAACCATCAAAAAGTTTCCCATATAGGAAATTTCATTTCCAGGCTTGCCGATTAAAGGCATAAACCCTTAGGAACAAATATTATTTTTTATTATCTCTTTAATGTTCAAAGGAATTGTGATTTGTTAAAGGATTTGGTATTTGTTAAAAAATATAATTCTATTTGGCCATAGTGTTGGTGCTTTTCCATTTCTGTGTCAAGTTTCCCTCTTCCTCTTTCTGATATTAGAGTATCTGTGATACAAATAAAGCGTATGTCTGAGACAAGCAGAAAAGGTCAGATAAGTTGATGTGTGGTGAAATGAACCCCAAGATAAGTATTCAAATGTTATTTCTTTCTTGCGATTGTTTCTAACATATTTATAAGATGATTTCTTTGTTGCTTTGTATGTCCCTCCCTCATGGTATAACCCCTGCTTTCATTGTATTTGATATTGGTATAATTTGTTAAGGGGAAGGGCAAAAACAAACCGTTTAAATAGGGATACAGGTGAACCCATTGCAACAATGAGATGTACAAGTCCTAAACAAACTTTACAACTTTGGTGGGGGGGGAGTTGGGGGGGGGGGGAGAGGTGGGAAGGGATGGGAAGGGGAAACAAAGGAGGAGGAAATAATGCTTGATAAGAAATGTACTCATTACCTTGCCCATGTAATTGTAACCCTTCTGTATGGTATTTTCACAATGAAAAAATTTTTTTAAAAGCCCACTCAGATATTCCAAGATAAACTCATATCTAACTATCCTTGAAACTTGGATTTTTATACTTCACTTCTAAACTCTAGTAGCTCCATGTGTCAGATCTGGCCACTACATACCAAATAATGAGACATTGTGAAGGGCAGAAAAAAATATTATTTATATGGAAGTCATGGGAAGACAGCACTTCAGAATACCTTATACTAAAAAAATATAATAATTACAGGACAAGATACCTTTGAAAGGACATTATGCAGCATGTAGCCAGTTGTATCTATTAAATACTTTTTCATTTGCCTTAATTTAAATAAATGTCTGCTATAATTGTAGCAGAAATGTAGCAGCCACTGAAAAAGAGTAAACAATCCTCATGTTATCTGAAGTTCTGACAAGGGTTTGTTTTCTGGAGCTCTGGAAAAATATTGCTCATTCATGTTTATTTTTAATAAGTTATTAATTTGAGTTTGTGGATGTGGAAATATACATACAAACCTTCCATCTAGATTTTTTTAAATAACACGACGGTTAAGTGAGCCATAAAAATATCAAGTGATTTTGAAGTTTTGGAATGTTAAGTGAAGAGAGTCCCACAAAACAAGAGAGGCAATGGTTCATCAAGTTGATGTTTCAGTTTCCAATTTTCATAAAATTGTGAATGCTAGGTTATATTTCTTGTGCCCAGCCCCCTTTAGCTACTCTCGGATTTCACTATCTTTTTTGTTGTTGTTATTTTTATTGTTGGCCCTAGACCTTGAACTCAGGGCTTGAGTACTGTGCCTGAGGTTGTTTTGCTCAAGGCTAGCACCCTACCACTTTGAGACACAGTGCTACTTCTAGTTTTCTGGTGGTGAACTGGAGCTAAGAGTCTCATGGACTTTCCTGCCTAGGCTGGATCTCAGTCTGGACCTCAGATCTCAGCCTCCTGAGTAGCTAGGATTACAGGTTTGAGCCACTAACACCCAGCTCACTATCTTCTTAATGTCATAAACATCAGTGACACAAGGTATTTCGGGACCAATGCTTAGTTCTTTGGGTTATGACCATAGACCCTTGGCATTGTGTGGATCCTGAGTTTCTGGAGTTCTGAAACAGTGACCATATCAACATTGCATGGTTCAGAGGCAAACAATTCTCTAAGACAGGAATGGTAATGCCCAAATGAAAGCATTATTTGGGTAGGAAAGGCCCATTACTAGCTAAGGGGGCCTAGCTCATACCAGAAAAAGCCCAGCAATGTTATTGCCATCACAGAGGCTCACGACCAACTACAAACCATTCCAATCACTGAGACCACATGTTAAAGGACTTCCAAATGTCCTCAAAGGCAGGCCCCGTGGACTGGGGTTCTGGGTCTTCCCTGCCATGTGATGCTGATGTGGCTGTCATGCTGCAGCGAAAGAGAATGGCGCATAGGCTGCTTTGTAAGCCCCAGGAGAGTTGGGGAAATAGTTTAAAGCCTCATCCCTTATCAGGTTGGATGAGCCTGTGGCCATCATCCTGGTTTCAGTGGAGTTAGGAGGTGAATGGGTACACTCTAAGTAGAGGCAGTTTATGAGGGCATAAAAAGGATTTCTTCAATGTCCTGAAATGACCTTAGATCAAGAACCTTCAGTCCCCTCATCCTGAGGGGATCTCATTTCACGTTTAGAAAGTGCTCATCCCACTCTGAGTAGCCAGTGGCCACTCCCAGTGCAGCTTTTCACTGACTCTTAGAAAAATCAAAGGTAAATCAAAGGCACTTAAAGACATATCCTTTTAACTCAGTGAGAAAAGAAGCCAAGTAACCAAGAGCGCAAATAATTCATCACTGATTTTTTGTTGCTGTTGGTATTTACAACAGAACATCTAGATGTCATATTAAATGGCAGAGAATGCCAAATCTCCACAGAAAAGGTAAAAAAATACTGGAGCTAGGATGGCAATGCATTTGAGGGGTTTCTTCAGTGAGAGTCCATGAACAATTGTCAGGGTAGACATTTGGAGTGGTATCTTACTATTCTGCAAATCTGATATTTATAATGACCAAAGACAAGGATGAGAGAACTGAATAGCTTAAACTCGGTGCGCACCATTGATTTTTGTAAAAATAAACATAAGCAAGCAACGTTTTTTTTTTTTTTTTTCCAGAAAATGAACTACAATCATGCTCGTTCTCATTAGACTCAATTCCCTCTCGGAATGGTTGTCTTCATATCCCTAAGGATAGCCTCTCTGCCAGGACCATCTTTGACAACAAAGTCACCTGGGCTTGGGTGTCCAAGAGTTGTCCACTGAATTCAAATACTCAGATGTTTAGCTGAAGGAAGGTTGAATTAGACATGTGTGTTGGGAGGAGAGCCAAGAGCCACTTGGTCTTAATTCTTTCTGCTATACAAAAATGCTACCGACCGAGTACTTAAAAAGAACAGAAATCAATTTCTCGGGCTGGGAAGGTGGCTCAGTGGTAGAGCGCTTGCCTTGCATGCATGAGGCCCTGAGTTCAATTCCTCAGCACCACATAAGCAGAAAAAAAAAGCCGGAAGTGGCACTGTGGCTCAGGTGGTAGAGCGCTAGCCTTGAGCTGAAGAGCTGAGGGACAGCGCCCAGGCCCAGAGTTCAGGCCTCACGACCGGACAAAAAAAAAAAAAAGAAAGAAAGAAATCAATTTCTCACAATTGGGATATCCAAGGTGAAGAGGCCAGCATTGGGTTACTGAGAATCTTCTTGTTGCATCTTCCTGTTGCAGAGGCTTTTATGAAGGCTTTATTTTGTTACACAAGGGAGGAACCCCCATGATCTAAGAACCCTTAAAGGTTCTACCTCTTTATCCTATGACACTGGAGAAAACTGAATTTTTGGAGGGAGGCTATCCAAATTTGAATGCATCTGTAGCCAGGATTGGCTTGCTTGATGGATTTTCTGTTATATTTGTTCTCAGTTTTTTGTTGTCAGTTTTCTAGAGAGAAAAAGAAAAAAGTTAGGGCCAAGTTAGAAAAGGACAAAAGACAACACATAAAAAAGATTCATATGACCAAAAAAGTTTAAAAGAACAAAGGACATTCAGTGAAAGGTGGATAAGAATGAGTTTCTTGAAGGGCTGGGAAGGTGGCTCAGTGGGAGAGTGTTTCCATGCATGAGACCCTGGGTTCGATTCCTCAGCACCACAAAAGCAGAAAACAGCCACAAGTGGCACTGTGGCTCAAGTGGTAGAGCGCTAGCCTTGAGCTGAAGAGCTGAGGGACAGCGCCCAGGCCCAGAGTTCAGGCCCCATGACCTACCAAAAAAAAAAGATAGGTTTCTCGAGTTCTTTTATGTAGAATTGGGCCTGTTTAGAATTAAAATAGGACATGTGTTACATTGACACTCATGCAGACAGATGCAAATCATAATCACACCTCAGCTGTGTTAAGATACCAAGAAAGAAATGGATTCTTAGCATCAGGAAATAGATGCATTTTTGCAAATACTAGCCTGTAGCATATGTTAATGGTTTATTCCATTTCCTCCCTTCCCTAATTACCAGTCCTTACATTTCTAACAAACTTTATGTCTACTCTACCTCAGTCTCTCCTTTAAAATCCACAAATGGCTCCCTGTTGACTGTTGGATAGTATTCAAACTATATCTCGTGCCATGTAAAGCCCAGAACCCATAGATAGGCAAGTGTAGGTTTCAATTAGCCCATCCACACGGAGGCAGTATGTCCTTTCTGCCCCAGGGGTACCTTGTTGGAAAGAGATCTAAAGCTCCATCTGAATCCAATGAGGAAGTGTGCTGTGATTGATTGAGATGCCTGCCTAGACTTTGATATCTGAAAGGGAAAGCCTGAGGCCATATATTTCCTCTCTCCCCATCAGACATGCTCCGGCTTCATCCATCCTGGCACCCTGCCTAATATCCTCTTGTGTTATCGCAGCTCTTTGCTCCACAAACTCCAAATCTCCCTTCTGTTCAGTCAATGGAGGCCAAAACAGTGAAGCCAACAGCTTCCCTATTTGTGGCAGATATTTAAGAAGAGCCAATGTATTCCACATCCTTGTTATTTTTGTATATGTCCACAGCCTCTCAGTAGACTCTCACCTGGCCTGGCTCACCATCATTAAGCCCCTCCTTCCCCCTCACCCCCCCTTTCTTGATTTAGAAGATCCCCATCCAGCACTTAGCTTTCCAACATCACCTCTGCCACATCTTCAATCATTGTTTGAATGATTAGATACGTGAATGGATAAATCCCGAGCATTTGGCTATTCTTAGCTCTGTACTGAGTTCATAAAGCGCCAAGAGTACACACAGAGGTCTCAGAGACTAGCGAATCCAAGAGGATACTGAGTGGGAGCTAGACAAAAACATTCACCAGAGGTGAACTGAATCCTGGGAAAATCATCTGGCTGTGGAAGTTGGACACTAACCTGCTAGCCTCAAAAGTTTTAATCATTGTTTGTGTGCATGCACATGTATGTGTGTGCATGCATGTATGTGTGTGCACATGTGTGTGTGTGCATGTGTGTGTGTGTGTGAGAGAGAGTATGTGGTTCTGGGGATTGAAGCTGAGGATTCCTGCTTGCTAGAGATGGTCTCTACTACCAAGCAATAAGTCCCAGCCTATACTCTGAGAAAGACTCAGACTGCAGAGCTGGTGTTCATACCAGCTTTTCCCCAACACATGTAAGTTATATACAAATGTCTGCTCCATTCCTCTATCGTATTACTGTACTTACTTTGATGAGATTTTTATTTATCTCCCTTTTTTGGACTATTTTTTTCTCTCTTCTCTCTTTCCTGATACAGTGGAAGATGCATACATAGGAGGGAAGAGTTTTGCTTTGTGTACTGTAGTTCTCCTAAAGCAGTGTCCACTATGATTTAATTTGTGGAATAATTGAATCAATAAATTCTCAGTACCTTTCTCCCTCATTGACCATGGGGGATTTGTTCCAAGACCCTGTGTCAGTGCTCAGATCCCTGACTTAAAGATGTAGTATTTAGGGGCTGGGAAGGTGGCTCAGTGGTAGAGCGCTTGCCTTGTATACCTGAGGCCCTGGGTTCGATTCTTCAGCATCATATAAGCAAAAAGAAAAAAGCTGGAAGTGGAGCTGTGGCTCAAGTGGTAGAGCGCTAACCTTGAGCTGAAGAGCTGAGGGACAGCACCCAAGCCCAGAGTTCAGGCCCCATGACTGGACCCCCCCCCCAAAAAAAAAGATGTAGTATTTACACAGGTCAGACACATGTCCTCCTGTAAATTTAAATCATCTCTAACTTATTTCTGACATACCTAAGAGACAGGTAGCTGCTCCCTAAATAGCTATTATTTGGTATTGCCTGTGTACATTTTAAAAAAACTAATCTTGATTTGTGGTTGGTTAATTCCAAGGATATGGGACCAGAAGAAAATAAGTACTCCCCACACAGAAATGTGGGGGACAAGCAGAGGAATCGAGGTGGTAACCCTCAAACTTGCTCAGTGTGCTTTCTCATGGTTGGCTTTCTACCACTTGAGCCACACCTCCAGCTATGTCTCTTACTGGCTATTTTGGTGATGGAGTCTCATAGATTTTTCAACCTTGGCTGTTTTTGCTCCTTTAGCCCCTGGATCTCAGCTTTCTGAATAGACAGCTAGAGCAACAGGTGTAAGTTACTGCTATTTCGCTTAATCCATGGACTCTTGATGTTAGTCTTTGGGAAGAAAACTGAAAATAATTAATTAAAAACAAGCGCTACAGTTGTGGGAAAGGCGATGATTAGCTGTGAAGGGAGTATGTAAGGGCAGAACTCTTGAGGGAGGCAACTCTACCCTACAAGGTTAGGGACGGTTTCAGGAGTTCTAGATTCTGGGTTCCGTGGGCCATCTAGAATTTTAGTAATGGAATTTAGGCACTGAGAATATGATGCAATTCCTTATCCAAGAGACTGTTGAGGGGACCTAGAAGTGCTTGAAGCTATGGTGGATGTTTTCTTATATGGAGAACTGAGCAAAGCCTGAGACCAGGATAGAGGCAGGAGCTTGACAAAAGCTTATGGACTGGAGAGGACAAAGTAAAAAGAAGATAGAGGACTGTGGTTAATAGTAGGGAATGAAGAGTTGGTGGCAGGTTTACTATATTCCACTTGCTGGCTTCTATTCAGCCTGCCTGTTTAATCCCATTTACCTTATAAGGTAGAGAGGAGCAACTCCATTTCACAGATGGTGTGGCAACTCTCGGCTTTCCAAGACTAAATAATAGAGAAGACAGGGTTTAACCCAAGCTTAATACTTCCATATCTACACGTTCCCATTTTTCCACTGTAGCTGACTGTTACATGTGTGATAGTCACACCAATAGCACATTTCCATATGAATACCGGTAATGTGGACATGTTACCTGACTTTTTTCTTATTTCATAACTCAAATCATAATGTTATTATCCTCAAGAAAACACAAAGCTTGTGTTGAAAATAAATGATTAGTAGGTCCTCAACTTTCTACAAAAATGGATGTGAGAGCCAACGCATGAATGGACCTAGCTCAAGTGAGACATTTAATTTGTCTGAATCTTCTTCAAGTATGACATAGAGTTATGTTTTCAGGAACTACAATGAATGTATATTTTTTTAAGCAAATACTTTTAGAAGCTAGGAAAATGTACTTTGTTATCATTAAAATCTATTATGTAAACCATAGTGAGAAAAAATCCATCTGAATTTGGAGCTCATCCTGATAAAGTGACTCCTCTGTGTCTCTAAATGAAATTAGCTGGGCTGAATTCACAGTTTGGGAGATGCACAGGGGAGAAGTCTTTTTTGATGAACTGAATTACATTGGGACAAAGTCAGGATTAATTTCAGTGTAAGAAAGTAATTCAGGCTCACTTTGACTTTTCAATGTAAATGAACATATCTTATTTCAATTGGTTGCTGAACTTTCCACATAAAAATCCTCTGATTTCGTAGGCAATAAAAAACAAAAAAAAAACATGATCATTTCATTAGTTTCCTGGGACTGCCATAAAAATCCTTGCAAATGTAGTGACTTCCAATGATAGAAATGTATTTCTATATACTCCTAGAGGCCACAAGTCTAAAATCAAGCTGTAAGAAGTACTAGAAAATTTGTCTTTATATCCTCAGCTCCTGTTGTCTTCAGACATTCCATGGTTTGTGGCCAATGAATCCAGATTTCACTCCATCATCCTATGGCCTTTCTGTTTTTCATGATTCATCTCCAGATCTAGGTTCTATCATGGTCTTGGAAGTGGCCCTCAAATTTTGTGGTTATATACATCCCTAGTGAACAGTCATGCTTGCCCTGTGTTTATATAAGTTGATCAATCTTCTAACTTTTCTTCCTTCGTATCTTGGTGTTCACATGTATGACTTTATATGGTTTTAATGTAACTGATACACAAATACCTTTCCCATTGTGAAATAAACCCAAACTGTGCAGTAAAATAATGAACACATGTAATTACCCTAGTGACCCTTTCTAGTGATGGTTCACTGGCCTTTGGATACTCCTTTATGTTTGTATTTATGCATTTATAAAATGTGCTAATAATTTCTAGCTCTAACTTTGGGGTATTTGTACATATACATTTAGTGTAAATGATATTATAATATTGTTGTATAATATTACTTTTAAATATATCTATTATCCATCCATCACCTATCTATAGCTTTTCAAATCAATTTGTATTAGTATCATGTTATTTATATGTATTTTTGTCGGTCGTGGGCCTTGAACTCTGGGCCTGAGTACTGTCCCTCAGCTCTTCAGCTCAAGGCTAGCACTCTACCACTTGAGCTATAGCACCACTTATGGTTTTCTGGTGGTTTATTGGAGATAAGAGTTTCACAGACTTTCCTGCCCGGACTGGCTTTGAACCACGATCCTCAGATCTCAGCCTCCTGAGTAGCTAGGATTACAGGTGTGAGCCACCGGCACCCGGCTTCATGTTATATATTTTGAGATATGTTTTGCTATGTAGTTCAGGCTGGCCTGTTACTTATGTTACTTATGTTACTTATTCTATGATAACTTCAAACTTGAGATCTTCCTGTCTAAACCTCCTAAATGCTGGGATTACAGACATGTACCCCTACCTTTGTCTATCTCATACTTTTTAACAGTTACATAACATTACCTAATGTATTAATTTTCAGTGTTTCCCACAAATTCTTCTATACCTCTTACTTCAAGGGGTGGAACTTAAGTCTTTTCCTGTGTTGTGCCGACTGGGCTTAATGACACTCTTCAACAGACAGAACAAAGGAGAGTGTGTAGTGCCTAACACTTGGTGATAAAAGACACTGGGACTTCTTTGCCTTTCTTTCTCAAATACCCTTCTCTGGAGGAAGCAGCTGCCACGTCATGAGGACCCTTAATAGGAACTTAATGTCTCTATGGCTACTCAACTGGATGGTTCTTAGTCTCTGTATGTGGAGAGAGAGAGCTCTGTCTCAATTGAGCCCTCAGCTGGCTGCAGCTGAATCACACCATCAACGCAATGTCTCCAAGGCCAGGACGCAGAATCGTCCAAATTTATGTTCACAGTACAAAGTTTTGTAGTCATAAACATTTTTAGATTAAATTAACATTAAAATTTGGGACCCTTTTTCATAGCAATTGAAAACTATTTTTTTTATGATTTAGTTGCATTGCCTTATTAATAAATATTAACATCTTTGCATTGAGGAGTTTATAATGTGGTAAGGTGAATCCAGTCAGTGAGATACAGAGAAGGCATATTTTGAGAGGTCCAATTGGGAGCCTTTATTAGAAAGCTGACAACTGCAGGCAGACTCTGGTCACAAAGACCTGCAGACCGGCAAATACCCTTAACACTTAGAAAACTGAGCCATGAGAGCAGGAGAGGAAAGAGAAGGAAAACAATACCAACAACCTAGATCAACCCCATGGAGTGCTGAAGTGGGATGCTATGTTGACCAGAGTAGAGCCAGGAGACTGGACATAGCACCCAAGGCCTGGCATAATGTTGCCTCAGGTGGTCTGATCCTAAAATAGGATCAGGTCAGGGGGCAGAGTCACAGAAAACTCCAGAGTCTCCCAAGTTTAAGGCACAGGGCTGACAGGTAACCTATCATCCAAGTCCCCACCTCTGCCTCTCGGAATTCAGGCATACCCATCACCTGGGAGGCGGGACTTCCCCTTCTCTACCATGAAGACAAGATGGCACCAGTTAAACCTGATTCCCTATCCACCACTTGGTCAAGATGGCGCCAGTTAGATCTAGCATCTGCACTTCAATAACTGCTATTCTTTTCTTATTCTTGGTCATAAAGGAATGCTTCTAATAATTCTAATACCTAAAAAGGTATGATAACCATTGCTGCTTTTGTTTGATATGTCTAGGCCTGGGCGCTGTCCCTCAGCTCTTTAGCTCAAGGCTAGCGCTCTACCACTTGGGCCACAATGCCACTTCCAGCTTTTTTTTCTCTTTTGCTTATGTGGTGCTGAGGAATCAAACTCAGGGCCTCATGCATGCAAAGCAAGCGCTCTACCACTGAGCCACCTTCCCAGCCCCATGAGCTCCAATTTGTAAGGACTTTTTCAAAATAATAAATTATTCTGAAAATTTTTTTAAGTTGATTTTTATTGTTATTACAAAGATAATGTACAGAGGGGTTACAGTTTTATAAGTCAAGTAATAAGTACATTTCTTTTTGGACAATGTCAATCCTTCCCTTGCTTTCTCTCAGTTTTTTATCCTGAGATTTTATGGAATATGTTTTCTTTATTACAATGAGCAGTTTTTCTTTCTTTAATCTCTTCATTGATGACATACATAGATTTTCTAGGCTTAAGAGTATTGGTAATTCTTTAGTCCCTAGAAATTTCCTTTAAACTGGGGAATGTGTGTTCTTTATAACTTTATAAGAATTTGTCTGTTTTACTATAAGGGCCCATGGCTTTGCTAATTAATTAGTTGCTTTGAACTTCTATGTTTTTCCATTTATAGAAAAGTTGCACAGATAATACAGAGAATTCCCTTATATTCCTTACTCAGTTTCTCCATTGGTAACATAACCTAAAATGATATTACATTCACCCAGTATTGATTCATTGTTATCCAGTAAATTTCATGTTATGTTTGAATTCTCTAGTTTATCTTCTGTGTACTTCTTACTTTTCTAGAATCCAGTTTGTGAATTTAGCAACATCTTTTCTAAACACAGAGAGGTTCTGTGCATGGCATGGCAAAACAGTTCATTTTTTTAATAACATGACTGGCATAGGAATAAGAAAACAGTATTGCACAGTATTGCTGCTTGATGTCAGGTTTTCAGGGTAGCTTACTCATTGGTGTTAAAGCAGAGGGGACATGATTTATTGTCACGTGGTCTTCTGGGCTGGAGTTTTCAACTTTCATATTACATTGGCTGAAAGCAGTCTGTCTTTTCAGTTTGGGATTTTCCTACCATCTCTTCTTATAGACAAATAGACAAACAATCTCATTTTGGTTCTTAGCACGAGTGGCTGATTTTGGATTGGATTTTTAGGGCTTCAGGTAGAAGCTCAATCAAAAACCATGGCTCCTTATTTGTTTTTATTTGACCTTATTTCAAATGTACTAAACAGTTCATACCTGGATTGTTTGTAATAGGTACCAAAAAAATCCACCTTCAAGAACATGAAAAAAAGGCTGGGAGGTGGCTCAGTGGTAGAGTGCTTGCCTCGCATGCATCAGGCCCTGCATTCAATTCCTCAGCACCACATAAGCGGAAAAAGCCGAAGTGGTACTGTGGCTCAAGGGGTAGAGCACTAGCCTTGAGCTGAAGAGCTCAGGGACAGCAACCAGGCCCAGAGTTCAGGACCCACGACCGGCAAAAACAAAAACAAAAAAGAAAAAAAAAAGAAAAGAATTGTGACATGCTTTTACCACTACTTTATTTTCCAAATAGCATGTAAATATTGTAATCCATTGGATTTTGTTTTGCTAACCTGTTAATAAAAATATGGTCTCATTATCCCTTTAGCAAGGCTAGAATGTCTTTTTTGGGGTTCTTTTTCAGACATATCTGATAATTTGTGGCCACACATTTTGTATGCATTATTATAATTTTGTTGACTGTAATGACAGAATTTACAACCTTCTTGTTGATGCTTAATTTATACAGAGGACAGTTTTTTGTTTTTTTTTTTTTCAGAGCTTGAGAGAAGAGAAAACATAATGAAACGATGACTTATTTACTCTAGTTGTTGGTGTTTCCCAATACTTGATTAAAGGAGAGAGGGCTGGGAAGAGAAAGGGCTGGGAAGGTGGCTCAGTGGTAGAGCGCTTGCCTTGCATGTATTGAGCCCTGGGTTCAATTCCTCAACACCACATAAGCAGAAAAAGCTGGAAGTGGTGCTGTGGCTCAAGTGGTAGAGCGCTAGCTAGAGCTGAGGGACAGCGCCCAGGCTGAGTTCAGGCCCCACGATGGACAAATAAATTTTTTTAAAAAGAAAAAAAAAAAAACTCCAAAAAGTACATTATTCAAGTTGTTTATAGCATCCATTTTGTAACGAAATGTAAGAAAT